>NC_069699.1:303030-606060 GCF_023699985.2 Odocoileus virginianus
AAAAAATCTGTTTTCTTTTGCTCTTAAACGTCTGCAAAAATACATTTTAATATTAAGGGAAATAGAAACACTTACGAGTAGCTGGTCAGTTCCTCCAAATTGTTGTGCATATTAAATGCATATGTTTCTCCTAAATGGAAGAGCTTCTCCAAAGCCTCGTAGATGAATATGATGCAGATGAGAGCTGCAAAAGCCTCCTCGGTGAACCGCGTGATGTAGCACACCAGGCTGCTTGCATCTGTTGCAACCAGAACAATGCACAAGAAGGAGGTCCACAGACCAATACTGGTTCTCAGAGACAGATAGGAGAGGTGGTAATCTCTGTTTGGAAAGAAAAACAAACGTGGACACGATCAACACATACATGCCACACAGTACTGGTACTGAAAATTTCCACAATAAGCAGTAAGAACAGTATAAAAGCATGAGATTTCTAAAAGAGAGCATATCACAGAATAACAAAATAATGCCTAGAGAAACTTTTATGTGTTTTTCTTTCTTTTGCTTCAACTGAAGGCTAGCTTGTTGTTAGACTTAACAGTTATATTTTACTTACACATAAGTTTTCCAGTGTAAACCTACCAGGCAATATACACTTAAAAACAAAGACCTCACTTTAGAAATCAGTTATGAGGCTTAGGCGACAGACAGCAGCCTCCAGGACACCTGGATATATGCTGCTCTCTGCGCCCCAGGGCTCAGGGTGACACGGCGGCCACACTCCCTGCCCCGCCGCCACGCCCCTGCCCTGCCCCGCCGCAACGCCCCTGCCCCGCCGCCACGCCCCTGCCCCGACGTCACACCTCCACCGCCAGCATCACCCCACAGTGACTCATTTTCCAACTCAGTGTCAAACAAGTGAGCCTAAAACAGGTCAGGCCACTACATTCTCGATTTATGTGTGTATCATGCCAGATCAGAATCAGCTTGTTCAGGGAAGAAAGAATCAGAACAAGAGGAATTAGATGAATCAAACCTGTAACAGCAGCAAGTTGTTTCAGGCTAAACATCCAGCTGCAATGCTCTCACTAAAGGCGCAGGACTGCTGGGTCAAATTCTGAGGCCACAGTCCAGCAGCCTGCACTGACCCTGCACGTGAACAACCCCCGCCCGCTGCCTGGCAGAGCCAGCACCAGCCTTCTAGACTCACCTCTTTCTAAACTTCTAACAAGACCAGCATACTGTTCAATACCTAATTCAGATTTAACACCTTCTGACTAGGCTGAAATTTGGTAACACAAAGGATTTTTACTGTCCCTCAAGTGACATGCTTATCAGAACTCAAATCCATGGACTTTATACCCAAGGGGACTGGGGTGACAGAAGGAGCCAGAGGAGGGTTTCCCACACAGTGGCCCCAAAACACTGAAAAAAAAAAAAAAATATATATATATATACTGATCAGATCCTCTTTTCCAGCTATTAATACACAAAGAACTTTTAATTTAATACAATAATATATAACTTACGTAAACATGTGAAAAGTGGATAGCTATTACATACCTGCAGAATTTAAATAAAATTTTTTCAAACACTAAAACTGGACCTGTGCTCCCCAATATTGTGAGAGGTTGCCCAGCAAACAACGAGTAGGCAATCCCAGTTAATGATGCTCCAAAAAGAGACTCTATTGCACTCTGTTTAAGGAAAGAAGAAACGAAGAAAAGTAATACATCATGAACACATCTCTAACCTACTGTAATACATGTAAGACACCTGAAAAATAAAAACAGCAATCAAGTGGTTTAAAAAAATACCGTAAATGCAAATTTAAATCTCAAACTTAACACTTAAATAAAGAAAATTACAAACATATTTTAAATACACTAGAAAATTGTTTTGTTTTCACATACTGGAGGTGAACTTTTGCAATCAACATTAACTTAAAACTCAACACTGTGGGAGACAGGGAGAGTGGGGTACATGGAAGACAGACACAAGAGGCTTCAACCCCTCTACATAACATGCTTTACTTCTGAAGCCTGTGGGGAGGACAAAGATGCATATATTGTTTTCAATATTGTGGCATGTCCAAAACAGTTCATTTAAGAAAATAAAAAGTATTTAAAGTGTTTGATATGGTGTGTTCCAAAAAAATCTACTCCTTCAAATAGATGAACAAGACATTATCACATGGACCTATTGTTCTCAAGTTGATTTCCAAAGACAATTCCCCACACATTTAAAAGAAATTATTCTAATATGACTGGCTTAACCAATAAATATAAAAATTGAAATGCTTAACACAAATAAATGAAAAATCTCCTCGAAACCATAGAAAAGGAAAACCCACTAAAGTTGGGTTAAAGTGATAAAATGAAAGACTCAGAAAAATCTTGAAAGCTAGTAGGCCAGTTTTATTTCACCACCAATGTCACACCCTAACTGACTAGGGGATCAGTTGGGAAGGTGTATAGACTCTGCCACTAGACAGGGAGGTGGGGGCAGAAAGAAAACAGTTTCCATTCACAAACATCAAGGTCAACGGGAATACACGACCAGGAAAGGGAAAGCCTAGCATCAGTAAAGCAAAGAGAAGGCGCTTGTGAGAGACAGTCCTCCTGGGCCTGGAGGCAGCAAGCAGCGGGCAGAGATCAGGGCTCCAGGGGACCAGATAGGAGGAAGGAGACCACCTCCTGCGAGCTGTGAGCTGCTGAACCACGGCCACGTCTCCAACTCATCCAGCCCAACTTTCCTCACCTTTGAATGCGGGTGATGAGAGCCAGGAGAGCTTAATGAAGCAGTGTTTCTGCAAACACCAGCAGGAACGCTGTCTGGCATACGGGATGCTCTCAACATCAGTACTAACAGCGTGTCAGAATCACTCACAGCAGAGACAGTTATGTCGTAAATGAGACATTCAACTCTCAGTATAAAAACAGGATCAAACCCATATACAGACTTCACTTTTGGCAAAATGAGGACGAGTTCATGTTAACAATGTATTTATGAATTGTACGAGATAAACGTGTTTTCTTGCCCACAGACAAAAAAGACTGTCCTGGAAGACACTGCTTGCTAAGCTGTTATAAAATCCTTGGTTCAATTACAGTCTGTATATTTAGGAATGAATTCAGAGCTCAAATCAAAGGGAAAAAATTTTCTAAACGTCATCGAGAAACAGAAAGCAGAGAAAGAGAAACAAGGAGATGGCAAATAAAGAAATGCTAATGGGGGGGTGGGGAGGGGGTTGGTAAGGGGTAGCGGGTGTGGAGATGCTGCCAGGCACAGAATGAACTCCCCCCCAAGTGCTGTGTGGAAAAAGCAGACTCTGCCTGGTGGAGTCCTTCCTTACTGTTCCCCTCACTGCCACATTCACTAGTTCCTCTACCCAGATCCACCTTTTCCCAAGTTTTAAGCCACTTCTTTGTTCTTTGCCAAAGTGAAACCCACCCTTCCCTGAAGAAATCACAGCCCCACTGTGCTGCCTCCCCCAACCCACTTTCAGTCTCCAAGTCATCACCCAGCAGAAGCCTCCCCTCGTCACCCCCTCACCCCCCACTGCAGGGCACGGGGCAGTCCCTGCTCAAGTCACCTCCTTCTCGACCTCTGATTTGGTTTCTGCAAAGTTAAACCGTCCTGATCTCTCGCTCAAAGCTCTGCTGTGCCCTTGTCTAATCTGCTGGGCCACTTCCTCCTAACTCCCCTCCTTCTTCCCATCCACAAATGGGGATAACTTCCCCCTTCTCCTCTCCCTTTAAAGTGCTAACCTCATCTATCTCACCTTCCCACTCTGTATTTCTTTCCTACCACTCTAGAAACTCTGGATCTACACTTCCTAATGTCTCCACTTTTACCTGAAGTTCCAATAAAGCACCTGAAAATAAACACAGCATCTCCGTATCATGTCCCTCCATAATCCTTCTGACTTCTCTGCTTCTATAATTATAGCTCCTACAGCTCTTCCTTCATCTCACTTGTGTGCTGCCCAGCACAGCATGACATAGGAACTGCATATACACTGTCTCTTCTTATCGGTTAGGACCCCAAGGAGAGAAGACACACACCCGTGTCTCACCCGTGTCCGCACTCCTCCAACGTCTAAAGCGCTATCACACACACAGGGTACTAAGAGCAGGATGAGATGGGGAGGCAGTGAGTGACAGTCCAAGAGGAAGAAGCAGAACTTCCATGACGGTAACAGACAAGACACACCTCCTTGGGGACCAGCAGAGATACACCATACAGCTTGTGACAGCTGCTTTAAGCAGCTTACTAAAAATATATACCTCTGATATAATAACATAAAAGAGTAATATAAATGAATCTAAATAACCGAAAATAAACTGAGTTGAAAGGAAATTTCAGTTGTCAGGTTTACCTCAAGCTCAGCTTATGAAATACTTTAAGCAATTATTACTTCTTTAGGTTTGGTTGGTTTTTAAAAACCTTAAGATCTATAAAAAATAAACTTTCTTCAAAGAGAAAATATCATTAAACAAAATACACTTAGGAATCACAAACTGTCTCACTTAAATGCCATTAAATGTATATAAACAGCAACAAAAAACACTTTCTCAATTTCACAAAGCACCAGATGCTGCTCTGTAACCACAGCCCAGTATGGTATTACCCAGAACAAAACATAAAAGCTTTCATTCTAGTCATGTCAATATGCAGATGTAGTTTTCAGTTATACTTTCCAGTTAACACTTTGACAACTTTCACACGTTTAGTAACAGCAAAATTAAAGTAAACACCACTTCAAAATCCATCATTGTCCACAATTGTGCTCCCTTCTTCCCAACGGCCTGCCTGGTGGACCTGCCAGGGCAGATGGATTACTGGTCATCACGTGGCTCTAACTAGTCCTATGATGCCCTGAAGGACACAGAGCGCCCACCCCCCCGCCCCCAATAAACTCTCCCACCCACGACCCACCGGGACGAGTTCAGTTCATCTGATCCCCCCCACCCACCCCCCCACAGAGACAATACAAGCCTTTTACTCAATTGATAAAACCATTCATCCAGCAAGCCATGAAAAACTTTTCTTTTTTTTACCTCAACTGTGCATCTTCTCCTGTTCAAATGGCTTCCCCATGTTTTCCACAGCAATTACCTTTGGGGGAAGTCTGCTTTGGGACAGGTTAATCATGCTGTGGGGAGACTCTTCAAATAAAAGTAGGAATAGTGAGACAAATGCACACAGACACTTGCCTCTGAGGAGCTAAGAGCCTGGCCACTACCAATCTTTGTACTCACTATTCTGCCTTCTGTAGCTTCTCCAAGCAGCCCTCCAAAAGTGATTACAGGAGACATACAGGCACAGTATAGGAAAAGAATCGAGGCCAGGCACTGCAGACTTAATGCATCCTTGAAGTCACTCAAGAAAAAAGGTGCTTTCCTTTTGATGTCAAGTATCAAACCACCAAAAAGCCTAAATAGGTGAGATGAAACTCGTCAAACTGTACACTAGAGGATTCTGGCTGTTCACACTAAAACTATGGGGTACATAAAACTGCTGGCGCCTAGCATTTGTCAACAAAAATAATATCCTATTTAAATAATGGTATAAATTTTAGAAGACACACTCATTTAATCTAATCCACTGACAGCAGAAAGGTAGATCTCACTAAATTAAAAGAGACACAAACATCTATATCTTACGGACTATATACTGAAAAGACTACAGGCAAAAGACTTATATAACTAAATGCAATATCAAACACAAATGTGCAAGGAAACGTACAATAAAAATAAATAAAACCTAACAACCCATTTATGAAAATGTGTGCAAGCAATGCTATTAATCATTATCTACATTATAAATCTTAAAGGCAAGTGTGAGAAATACCAGGAATGTAATTATAATATAAATCATAAGTCCCCAAACGCCGTTTAGTAAGTACCTATGCTTAGGTTCACTCAGTAGTGAATTAAATAATTTTACTTCTAAAATTAATACTCCAAACACATAAATATTTCTGGTCTAGAAAAAAGTCTAAAAACTGTTTCAGTGTATGTAATTTACTGTGTATGTAGTCAAACCAGTGTGTATATTAATAAAAAGATGTTTTAATTAGTAAATTTAAGTCCATATTTGTGCATCAAATCCTTCTCATTTCACTGTTTCTTCAGTCAGACTTTTGGATACACCTGACCTGAAAGCACTCCACTACAAAACAAGCTCTGTGAGGAGCAGGGACCTTGTCTTATTCACTGCTACTCTCTCCAGGGTTTAGAACACTGCCTGGGGAGCAGTAGAAACTCAATAAATACTGGTGACAAACCAGTAATTCAAAAAGATTGTGCAACTTATAAAATATATAATCATTTAAATCCCTACTGCAGAAAAATACACCAAAAAAGTTAATATGCTTTCAAAATACATCAAAAAGGTTAATCTCATGCTTTGAAAAGCTTTAGATCAGCATTCCTCAACCTAACTGGCACCAGGGACGAGTTTCATGAAACACAACTTTTCCACAGACTGGGAGGATGTGAGTGATGGGGAGCAGCTGTAAACCCACCGCTCCCCCGTGCTCTGAGGCCTGGCTCCTCACAGGCCATGGACCAGTGCCGGGGTTGGGGACTCTTGCTCTAGATGTTTCAAACTTTACCATTCTAGTTTTTTCCAAAGTTAATACTGAAATAAACCTAAAGGTACACTGACAGCTGGAATAAGTTATCCTATAAATAATATGACAGCAATGGGACTAAAAAATCTATAAAGGAAAGGGTGCCAACTTGCAATAAAAATAGTGCCAATGATAATCTAGCTAATGAAACTATATCATCAAGTCAAAAATTTATATGAGATTCTCAGGTAACATGAGAGTAGGAGCCTGGCTTTGTACTTCTTAGTGACTAGCCCTACCTCAGTTTGAAGAATAGTAACTCAAACGAGCACCTTTCCCACGGGGGCAGAGGCTTACTCTAGTATAATTCAGAGACCACTGCTATTTAAGATTCAAGGTCTTCAGCTCATAGAGAGCACCAATGGGCAAACAGTGTCACTATTCACACGCCTGCTTCTCTACAGTGACAATACCATGATATTTTTCTATCTCTACAAAAATTCTAAGACACTGTTTGTACCTGGCAATATTCCTATTTTTTTATTCCAAGAATTAACTTCTGCAACAATTTTTCTAATCAGGTTTCCAGAGATTATATGCTTGTCTGCCTGATTTTACATTATCTCATGATACACTGTTCACGGAAGAGTTTTACATCTCTGCATACACACAACACAACGGCTACAGTTCCTCGCTGTTCCCATTGTTCTGACTGCCTATGAGAATGGCGATAGGACGCCACACTTTCCTCAAGAAGTCTTTTGTACAGCCAATTAAGTTAACCTCCTACAGAACTATAATATTCTTAACATATGCTGCATAATGTTTTTGTTTTAAATTAAATCCTAGTATACAGAATACAATATATTCTAGTAAGCTATTTTAAAATACATATTAATTATACTTAACATTATATACCTATGAAAACAATACACATTTTTTAAAATATGGAAAAATACTAGACAAAATTAGTTTCCAAACACTTGCAAAGAAAAAGCATATTTCTGCTTTGTCCATCACATCAGTTTCTAGCCCCCAAGAAACGCCCGCACGGAAGCAGAGTCTGTACCCACCGTCCAGTCCTCTGGAGCTCGGGCCCCGCGTGGTGCGCTGCCTCCTTCGGGGCGTCACCCGAGCTGGGGGCAGATCCATTGGGAAATACAGGAATCTTTCTCTTTTCCTGCATTTCACAAAAAAAAAAAGAAAGGAAAAAAAGGAAAGAAAAAGAAAAAAAACAACACACTTACATCTTTCAGAATTCTGTTTTAAGGAAGCCAAAAGAGCATCTCCGTTAAAGAGAACATGAGCTGTCCCATTGATTATACGTCTAAACAGTACTCCTCGAAAAAAAAAACGCTTCCTAGTATGAACTTCCACTTTAAAGACACTGCACTTTGAAAGAGAATCTAAAATTTGTCTCTGTTAATATTTCAAATTTATACTGACTTTTTCTATTTTATAATCTGACATCAAATATACTATAGAACACTCACACACATCATTTCAAATTACTACTCAGCAACAGGAATATAAAAATCCAATAAAACATCTCTTCAGCTAGAATTTTAAATCCTTATTCATGTTCACTATTGAAAAAATATACTTTATACTTTATATTAAGAAAAAAAGGAAATTCCATTTTTTCTTATTAAATACTTCCCTTAAGATGTAAGTAGCATGAGTCATCAAATAAATTTTCATAAAAATCAACTCCCTATTATGTTTTATTACAAATTCAAGAGTACTATTCTCATGATAAAAGATACTCTCCTCCTCAGGGAGCAAGTTTTGCTACCTCCAAAGGTCAGAGGTTACTGGACCAAGAAAAAAGTGGGTTTCGGGAGAGGTGGAGTGGGAATAGAGCAACTGGGGGAGAGAGAAGGGAGACAGAGGAAAGAAGAGCCGTGGGGAGAAAGAGAAACATGGGCTGGGGGTGTTCATCCCAGGGGGACCGCAGATTAACCACAGCAGTGAACCCCCCGGGCACACGCTCAGTATTTAAAGAGTAGCACCACTTGCCTATAGTCCTAAGACTACCATTTGAAAATGTCAAGTGAAACTCACTTATATCACAGCTCAAAGAGGAAAGAGAAAACAAAATTACTGAACTCCCACAAAACGCATCTAACGAAAATACTATGTATCACATTTGATGGGATATGGCAAAAGCATCATCAAGAAAACAAAGCAGCTCTTATATTAAGAAAAATGAAAGGACAAAAATAAATGTATTAAGTATTTAATTCACCAAATGTGAAAAAAAATCTTTCCTGAAGGAAAGTGAAAGGAATACAGCTAAATGCAGAAGCTGAGTTACACAACACAATATACTTTTTTAAAAAGGAGAACTGAAATAAATAATGAAGGTGCCCTATTAGAAAAACATGATTAAATCATCAGCTAATATACAACCAAAGATATGACAAGGAAAGTCACAAATTTAAATATACAGTGAGAGGGAGAGGCACTACACAGCACAACCCTATGTGACTAAATGAAAATCTTGATAAAATGGGCACTATACTTTTAAAAAATCCCCCAAAGTTGACACCAAAAAACAGGAAAATAGAACTTACCAAATCTGACTCCAGAAAAAAGAGAACATTTACACAAACCAATTTCCACAGAAGAAATAACAAGCTGTTGAAGTCTACCATACAAGGGTCAAGCTTAGAAAATTCTACTAAAAAATCTTCCAAACTTTTAGAATCAAAGTATCCCAAGCCACTTAAAGTTTAACGAGCACAGAAAAAGGAAAACTTACAAATCTGTTTTTATGAAACAAGTTTAATGATGATACCAAAATGTAAAGACTTCACAAAAATCTATAGACCAATCTACTTACAAATGGAGATGGAAGCAACTTAAATAAAACATTAGAAAAAGACTACAGACACTTTAAAGCCTAAGCTGGGTTATTCCAACAATGCAAGAGTGTCTTCAAATTAAAGAAACTATTAATATGATTTACCATAGTAACTGATAAGTAAAATTCATATATCATCCCCAGAAATGCTAAAAAGCCCTTTGACAAAATTCAACATTCACTTATATTAAAAAATTCAATAAAACAGAAAACAGGGTATTTTCTTAATATGATAAAATATGTATTTTGGCATCAATGATAGTAAGTTAATGAGAGAAACAATAAAGACTTTGACTACAATTATGAAAAAATTAAGAAATGCCCTTTAAAGTGGACTACTATGTAAAACTATTAGAGATTTTAGTCAATACCATTAGATAAGAGAAAACATGTTAAAGGTGTAAGAGCTAGAAAATGAATAATATTATCTTTTATTGGAGACCACATGACTATATACAATAAAAGAATTAAGGAAGGCAGCAGGATACAAAAGAAATATACAATGACCAATAGTCGTCATATATATATACATATAAATAAAAGCAACAGACAATATAATGGAACAAAGACCTCATTTATAACAGAAACAAAGATAAAATACTTAACGAATACACTCACCAAGAGGAGTGTAAGGTGCACATAAGGAGAATTTTATAATATTCCTTAAGGACACAAAAACTGACTTGAAAACAGTCAGGAAAACAACTGGGGAAAGATATACCATGTTCTTGAAAAGATTCCAACTTTCCCTCAGTTCATTTAGAAATTTAATTTCCATCACAATTTTTTAAAAATCACATTTTATTTCTGTAAATAGAAAGCTGATTTTAAAACTAATATTGAAAATAAATATGCAAAGACGACCAAGAAAATTCAGAAAAACAATAGTGAGGTCAAGAATGAATGCAGATCTACCAGATACTAAAATATATCAAAAACTTTCAGAAATTAAAGTGTGTAAGTGGTCCATGCCTAGACCAATCAATGGAAAAGAAATCCCAGAAACAGACCTGAATGAATATGGAAATTTAGTAAATGATAAAGACAACATCACCAAGCAAACAGAAAAATGCTTAACTTTTTTAATAAACTGGGACAAACAGACTACAATTTAGAAAAAAGATAAACTGCATGCATTCTCTACATAGTACGTCATGATAAACACAAAAGGATCAGTGAATAATTTAAATGTTAAAAAAAAGTTGGTGGAGGGTGATGAACAAAAAATATTCAGGAATATTCAACTTCACTAATTACAGAAATACAAATTAAAATCACATTAAAATGCCAAATACAGTAAGATAATGATAACGTATCAGACTGACAAATATCCAAAAGTTTGACAACACACCATGCTGGTGAGGCTGTAGGGAAACAGGCAATCTCTTTCATCACCAAAATAAGTCCAAAACAGTTAACCCAAGAAGAGGAGACTCTGGCAACATTTGCTAAAACTGTAGGTAAACTCCCATGTAAGCCAGTAAATCTTATTCCTGGGAATCTATCCTACAGACACATCTGCACAAGACTAACATGGCAGGCGAACACCACGATGTGGTCTGTAACAGCTAAAAACGGGAGACAAGCTGCACCAGGATAGGACAGACTACAGCGCGTCCATGCTGGAATACAACAGAGCTGCGAGGAGGAGGAGGACTACTTCTGCCATCTCATCATCACACCTGCAGGAAATACTGCTACATGAAAAAGGCAAGGAGCAGATCACTACACATAAGATGTTCACGTCTGGTAAGAAAGAGGAGAAAACAAGACTACATGTTCATGTTTCCCTGTACTGAATAAAAAGTGGAAGAATAACAAAAAACTAATAGCAAATGATAACCCGCAAGAGGTGGGGACAGCGTGGGATGGCAGAGAGGACGTGGTGGGGAACAACTTCTCCGGGTGTAGCTCTTCATACAGTTTTGAGTTTTGAAAATGTATAAACTACTTGAAAAAGGGAATTCAAAGAAGCACTGTGTAGATCCTCACCTGAGATGGAACACTCTTTGGCGGCTCTATGCGTATGGAAGGGTCCCACTCTCCTGGAGGTAGGACGGTCACTTGATCTAAAAATTCATCAATTCCAGATAAGAGGTCATTTCTGTCTTTTGCTTTATAAGCTACATCATGAAAAATCTAAAGAAAAATAAACACATTGAGTAAAAGGATTTTAAAGTTGAAAGAAAATTCCATACATAGTAATCCACTTTCGATATCATAACAAAGTCTACATAAAGATAATTACCTAAACTCTCGACCCCACCTTCGATAACAACTTTAAAAAATAATGCACTATTAGTATTATCAGATACATTAACAGTAAAAACCAAACAACAAAAGAAACCAGTGATGTGTTAATACACAACAATTTTTAGAAAGAGAAAATTTTACTTAGGAAATAACATTTTAATGTCATTTATCCTAAAGAAATAATCATGAGTATGCTAACAATTTTACTTAAAATAGTTAATTAATTTGATCGTTCCTACTGACTGGGTGCCTACTGTTTGGTAGGTACCATTCTTTTCTTTTTCTGTGTTTTATTTTTGGCTGGGCTGGGTCTTCACTGTGGCACAGGCTTTTCTCTAGCTGTGCTAAGCAGGGGCTATTCCCCATCTGCGGGGTGCAGGCTTCAGTGGTTCGGGCACTTGGGCTCAGCAGGTACAGCTCCCGGCTCTAGGGCCCAAGCTCAGTCAGGAGTCGGAGCAGAGTGGCTCCACAGCACAGGGGATCTCCCCGGACCAGGGATGAACGAACCCAGGTCTCCTGCATTGGCAGGCGGATTCTTTACCACTGAGCCCCCAGGGAAGTTCTGGCAGGCACGACACGGTAAGTCAGAGTCCCTGCACTCAAGACTCGGGGTAATCACGTGAATCTACTACCGCAGGGGATAACAAGA
The DNA here is from genome assembly GCF_023699985.2 of Odocoileus virginianus. NCBI lineage: Eukaryota > Metazoa > Chordata > Mammalia > Artiodactyla > Cervidae > Odocoileus > Odocoileus virginianus. The sequence goes on from NC_069699.1 coordinate 315,319, forward strand.
ACTCCTATAAAAATGAAGCAGGGTAAGGAAGGGCAACTGATGCGGGGGAACGGGGTGGCTGCGGAAGGTGTCTTAGAGGAGGAAACACTGCAGGAGGAATCTGACTGAGATGGGGGACAGAGCACATACAGGGTGGCGTGAGGGGTGGAGACAGCGCTCAGGCCAAGGAAGTGCTCAGTGTCCAGAGGCGGCAGTGAGCATCGTACATCCGAGGTGCAGAAGGGACGGCGAAGCGGACGGAGCAAGCAGTAGAGAAAGGGGGTCCGTCACAGCACATAAATTTCAAAAAGCACAGAGACTGGACTAGGCAGGCTCTATCAAGGCAACAGCGAAGAGCTTAAACAAATATCCAACAGGCATGTCACTGATACATCTAAATTAAGGAGATGATTTATTCAAATCTGCATATTACTGATAGCACAGAGGAAAATACTATAAGAGAAAGACCCATAAAATACACTTTAAAAACACCAAAGACGGTAAGAGAGTCTATAATTTAATATGCATTGTATGCTTCAGATCAAGGGGCGTGTTCCTTACTTCATCTGTCATGAGGGTGGCTATTGATCTTCCAATTTCGTGATACTGTGGAGCCTTGCCTGCAGGCCCCAATAACAGAAACAAAAACCTAAGGGAACATTAAAACAGAGAGATTTAAACATGAACAACAGACATAAATCTAAGAATCATAAAGAATTCATACAAATGTAAACACAGAAACATTACTCAGACCTCCTTTTCATCCTCACATCCTATTGGCTGCAAAAAGGTTGGCAACTCTATTCAGATGAATCACAAAACTTAAAAAACGGCATTCATAATTAAGTTCCATCTTTCTTAGAGTAAAAAGTACTTAAGGAATCAGTGTTTTACATTAAAGATGGTGTTTCCCATCTTCTATATCCTTTTGAATTTTGAGTAAACAACTTTTTCTGATCTGAACTGATGAAAAGAAGTGAATTAGTAAATAAAGTGAATACCAATCCAATTAAGTACTTACTTTGGCTTAAGAAAATAGATGAGTATTCAGAAGAAATTCATGGTCCCTCAAACTACAGTCTGGATAAAAATACTATAGGGGAAAACAAAGGACTAACCCTTTTGGAAGTAAAAGCATTTTATTTACAACTCTTATTATTTAAAAGCCTCTTATTGTTTAACAACCTCTTATTGCCTATCCCATCTCCAAAGGATCTTCCTGACCCAGAAATCAACCCGGGGTCTCCTGCATTGCAGGCAGCTTTTTTTTTTTTAACAAACTGAGCTACTAGGGAAACCCAAATAAAAATTATTTAACTTCCTACTTATATTGTTATTAACATACAGTAAAATATTAATATTCATACTTATCCAAACTGGAAGTATTCATCTTCCTGCTTTGTAAGAATTTAAATGTGAATCTATGAATTATCTTTCTCATTTATCTCAGTACTGTACCATTAATGCAACTCAGGAAAGCTTATTAAAAACTAGTATGTACATTTCAAACAGGCTGTAATTAATTCTTCATATTTATTATTATAAAAATATATTCTTAATTATTCTCATTTGTAATTAAGTTCATATAATCAGTAGCTAACTGATCACACTTTATATTAATAACACAACTTGCTAATTATTCTTAATGTATATTGAACGAAAGATTGGATCAGGTCAGAACAAAGCATGCTGCCTAATTCAGGGACATTATTACATTTAGTCAACCCTGAGGTACTGTTACCCTCATTTTACAAGTAAAGCAGAAGCCTGGCTTGACCGTCCCAAAAAAGCAGCAGAGTAAGGACTCAACTCCATCCTCTGACTTCAGTGCCTGCACAGAACATACTATGAACAGAACTTTTCTTGTAACAGCATAAATGCAATGTACTTTTTAAAGGAAGCTTTTTTTTTAGTTCCAGAAAGAAAGGTAAATCTTTAACGCTCTAATAGTCAAGGCACTGGGAAAATGACACCATTAACCGTTAGAAGCAGCTTTCACTACATAAAGCGACATGTTCCTCTAGATTCTGGACATTCTGGAAGAACGTTAACTGCAAATAACCCTCCCTTACCTTGTAGGGACGGGGACTTCGGTTAGCCCTGAGAGAAGAACAGCGGGAGCCAGTCTCACAAACGCAATTATAGGTCTTTCTAAAAAATCCACCTCTCCCACCAGAACATTGGATGCCTCCGCTCCTGAAGGAATTTTTCTCATGAAATTCATATCAACCTATTGACAAATAAATAGTAATTAAAAACAAAGTGTGCATGGTACTAATCAGTCTAGAAGGAAACAGGAAAAAGATGCTTTAAGACTATTATTCGCTAATCAAAACTGGTGATCTAAAGGATGTTTAAGTGTCAAAATTCTCACAAGTACAAAGAATGAAGTTGACGAATACAAAGTGCAAGCAAAACACAGCTACCAAACAGTACTCCCAATTAGTTTACTGTCATGATCCTCACTACTGCAGAGATCTAAATTACCAAACAAACTAGAGGAAAGATTCAATGAATATATAGCACCATTCATTAAAAAACTACTGAAGACAAAAATATAGTTCACAAACTAACAATGGTCCATGAAATTATACACAGTTCTAAAAATATTCATTTAGTCATGATCTATTGTTTAATCTTAGACATGAATTTGTTCCTTTATATTTTATGTATTTTATAAATCCTTTTTTACTTTAATGAACTACGGGCATTCCCCAGTATTTTCAGTAAGAGGGAAACATTGTTTTTATTTTCATTTACAACTAAAGTAGTCATAATTGGTATACATATATGGTAGTGCTGTCTAATCGAATTAGGTTGTCTGTGTATAATTACAAAGAAAAGGTTACGGACATAATTCAAAGTACGGCAACTTCTTCGTTTGTATGCAGCTTCACACAGTCACTGAACAACCACTAGCAGGGCTTCTAGGAACATAAAAGCAGCACTTACGGCGGGCCTCTCGAGTCCCACACCCAGCGTGCCACAACTACAGTGCCAGGAGGCAGACTCCTGCCCGACGGGATACGCGGGTGTGCACAGATAGACCAAGTGAAAGAAAGCACAGCTGTGTCAGGGGAGCAAACCAAATGGCACCTGCCACGTCTAGAGGAGATCTGTGGCAGAAATTACAGCAAAATCTGTCCACAGACTCCGTCCTGAAAACCTGACACTCATCTGAAATAACTGCGGCACCAGTAAGAATATGATCAACTTACAACAGAACAACAGTACGATGTCCCAAATGCAAGGCTTTTAACTTTAGAGCATGAAGCTCAGCAAGGCTATAATGCAAATCATCATTTAAGTGCCTTTTCTACAAAACGTGATTCACAGACTTCACATCATAAAGGCTTAAAAATTGAAATTAACTTGAAATAATGGCATTTAATTAGAAGTCTGACATTGTATCCTATAGTAAATACCATCAAACACCATCAAAAAAATTACAATGGATATCAAGAATCAATTATTCAGAGGTAGTACTCAAAAGTATGCTTTAAATTCAACTGTAATTTGAACTTGCAGTTTTTTTGCTTTGTTCTTTTGAAATAAGCTCTTTTTTACATTTCATTTAACACTCACCTATGAAAATTAAAAATCACAGTTGAGATAGGCGAGTTATTTTTCAATTCACGTCTTCACCTTTACCTATCCATGGGGAAGCACCGATGTTTCCCAGTTACATTCCAGAAAGCACTGACACCGCAAGACAGTAATTCTCGGGTCACATTACAGCCGAGAAGAGGCTGAATTGTTACTGCTGTAACATCACTCCCAGAATTAACCTTTCTAGCAGTGGCAGCTCCACAACAAATGCCTGCAGTTCATGATATCTATGCGTGGGTATAGATGAAAATACTGTATTATCCCCATATTCTTTTGTCAGGATTTCTAACACTAGTAAGATATAACATTATTCAAGTGCTATGAGACTGTTACCTTTTTCACAATTTCTGATCTTAAATTAACATCACAAGCATCACATCAGGTTTACAAGCACCAGTTATTAAAAAACTATAATCACTGTTAATATAGTCACATTGCTAGCAATTGTCTCAGTAAGCATGATTATGAAAATGTATAGTTTATAACAGAAATTACCTTGCTGAAGTCAACAGTACTATTTTCTCTGCTTCCTCCACTTCCATTACCTTTAATTTCTCCACCTTTACTATTGTCCAAGTTTCCAGGTGCAGACTGTGGAGAGGCCAAAATACCTGTATTTAAGAACAAACAATTTCCAAAGTAGTAAGAAGAAAATTCACTTTGCAACCTGAATTTGCTCATATCCTGAAAGTGATGGGTTTACTGAAAGCAAATGTGCTAGGTAAAAAAAAAAAAAAGTGCCAAGTGTTAGTACCATACCAGCAAGAGTGGGATAACATTTTAAGCAATAATGAAGCTATACATGTTAACATTTAAAATAATATAATTGGCATTTACAAAAATGGTGGCCTTTTGCAAAAAGAAAAAAAGTGAGTAGAAGGTGGAAGACCTGGGTCTGATCACCACTATAAATACTTAGACACGTGAACTGCAGAGCTTAAAGATGCCTAACTGCTTCTTAGCACACTTACATCAGTAACAATGTAAAATTTCTGATAAACCCTAAATGAAAATGCAAGAGCTACATCAATGAAATATACACTCATTTTGCCATAATCCTTCATAATTAGTTTCCTCATGAATTTTCACCTCTCTTGGGTAAAATTCATGTGCTGTTTACTGTCATTATTCATAAGGACTATGCTAAAATACAATAGCAATGTTTTTATGATATAAATACAAAGAATACAGAACTTATAAGGGAACGGATCTATGTTAAAATAAGTACTCTTTGCCACTTTGTAGCTATGTGTATGACCTTAAGTAACTCACTCAACTTCTAAGACACAGACAAACTTATAAAATTTGTTTGTTTGGATTAGAAATGATATACATTCTATTAAATTAACTTGTCTGGATTACAAGTGACAGACACATGTTCATGCATGATATACTCAGTTCAAGCAAAACTCAGCAGCAACAAGTCACACACAAAAATAACCTAAAATCACCCAACAGCATATTACTAATCATTACTACTATGTATTCACAAAAAGTTCAAATGCTACAAAAACTTTAGAGTATGTAACACAGATTTCTACCATTAAGTGTACCTAATTTTTTCAAAACACCCAAGGCTTTCTAGTGCAAGAATATAGATTAATATCACCCAAAACACTGAATATCACAGGAGAAAATGCACCAGACAACTGCAACAGACTTTACTTCTAGTTTTAACTCTGCCACTCACAACAACCTAGTGACCCCCAGAAAGTCACCACTACATTGTTTGTGGTTAGAATCCATAAACTTTAAACAGTGGCAATTAAATTTTAAAATTTTAAGCATATCAGATATAGTCTATGCATTTTTGTTTTTATAGAATACAACATATACTAACTAGTAACCTGAAACTAAGTCATTTGAGTTTACAGCTTAAATTCAGTGAATGAAGACCTTCATGACACTCTGTTTAACACCTATGCCAGGATGCCACTGTGACCCAAAATCTCAGTAAAGAAAGTATATGCAGTCCACTTAGCCATATACCCACTCCCAAGAAATTGTAAACAATTCTGAAATAAAAACTGTTCCCTAAACTGAACTCATTTTAGTCTCTTTGACCTTTGTCCCTAAACTTCCATAAAAGAATCCATTCCTCTATTAAAATACATGCTCAAGTGTAAGAAGAAAAAGTTAAGCAGTTATTTTTCAGTGGTTTCCACCAACTCCCACACAAGAATATGAAGAGTATCATTTAAGGCCCTGGCAGCAACTACAAGTGACCATCAACACACACACGCTGCTAACTACAAACTGCATCCAACCTGCAGACGTGTAACCAAAGAAAACAGGCACAGTTTCTCAGAATAGTCCTGGCCACCACATCTGGGGGAGAAGAATGGGGCGTGGAGAAGGCTCAACAGGAATTGGAAGAAGAAACGACCTGCAACTCAACACTGACAAAGTCAGAAGAGAGGGCGCGAGGAAGCCAGGGGTTCACCTGCTCACCCTGAACGTGTTATGGTGGGCAGGCCAGGCACACTTAGTTTCTCACCACCGCCTTCTCCATGCAGTCTTCCCTGATGTCAGCTAAGTTAAAGCTATATCCTGAAAAGGTAAAGGAAATGTCCTTGCTCCTGCAGTAAATTCCTAGTGCTCAGAATTAAATGAGTAAATTCCCCCAAATTAAAACTATAATGAGCACAGATAACTTGCAAGGACTTTAGTTACTTGCTTTAAGCAAAAGAAAAAGCAAATACGAGTATGTATAAAATCAATCCTGGGATTTAAGTCATACTCTGGTAAATCTATTATTTTGCCCTTTCATTTTTTTCCCTCAAAATAGCATATCTACCTAGAAAAATTAAGCAAAGACATCGAAGCTTCCTGTCATTAAAGATTTGACAGCAGAAGTGTCCAGAGCAGTAGTTCTCATCCATGGAAGGCTATGAATGTGCTGGCAGGCGGTGGCTGCGGGCCGAGGGTGCTGCTCAATAGCTGACAATGCACAAGACACCTGACCACACAGAACTGTCCCCCAAAAGGCCAGTAGTGCCGAGGGTAAGAAACACCGAGTCAGAAGACACTCACACACACTCAAAGTGAGTTATGTCCTTTACCTAAGTATTCTCTAAAAAATAACTGATGGCACACACTGCTTTCCTTTTCGTTTTCCTTTCCTACAGGTATTCACAAATCGTGACCTCATGACACTAAGAATCTCTGGCACTGGTCTCTCAGAAATGATGATGAGCCCACCTGCTTGACCAGACTTCAGGAAAAGACAGCAGGGTTTCCAGGTGCTCTAGGCAGCGGGGACTAATGAAGAGCTGTCCCTGTCACTGTGACTACGTTCCTTCTACAATGCCGTCTTAGCAATTATGAGCTCTCCCTTGTCCTCAGAAATCCTCTCCCCTGCACTCTAGTTTCTTCTCTTCCAAAAGGCGAGTAAATCCCAGAGGGAGGAAAAATTTAATTGTGTCCCTCAATTTTCAGTTAATTGCTCTTTTTATCCTCTTAACATGACCTAATAAGTCACTGGGAACCTGTATGCCCCTATCTTCCCATACAAAGCTTATAGTCTCTTATCATTAATTAGACTGAAGCTGGTAAAACAAGAAACAGTCAGTATTATTGACAGATATAGGTAAAAACAAATGCAAGGGGAAGTAACTTCAAAGTTAATTTTATTCAAGAAAAAAAGTCAATTTTGCTAGTCTTTTTTAATGAAGTAAAAGTGTTCATTATTTCTGAGCAATTATTTCTAGGTATCTTTTCCCCAATTTTGTTTAGTTACCTCATTATAATACATCTTTTCCACAAAGTATTAAAATTTACAATGAAATTCTATAGTATAGATTTTGTTGTAGGTAGTTCTGGGTTCAATTCCTTTGTCTGAAAAAAAAAATCCCTTTGTCTGGTCATTTATGGTCTAACCTTAACATCTCTAAGTCTTAATTTTTTTCATTGTACAAACAGTGATAAGATAAACTCATCAAATAGAAATATAATAACCCTTAAGTGAGTTACAAACCTTTTATCCACTAAGGCATAATTTTTCTAATTCATGTAGAAATAAGTCCTATTTGCAACTATAGGAACCCTACTCCTAAAACTTTCAAGGTGAATTCAGATGAAAGATAGATACAGCATTAAATAAAAGACAACTGAAGTCTACTCCAAATTATAAAACTAGTCGGAATAATGATGACTCCAGGCAGTCAACAGTGAACCTCAATCCTCTCAGAGACAAGATGAGAAAAAGAACATCATTCTACTTTGGCAGGAAGGTGAAAACACACTGCATCCCTTACACAAAAGCACCAAACAGTAGATAAAACGCTTCTCATTATACTTTATGTAGAGCATGTGTTCATTCACTTGATGGAATGAAATGCACAAGAAGAGCCACCATTTTTTTTTAATCATGGCAAATTAAAAGATGACCTGTAAAAATGTCTACATTTGTCTGAGCCATTCAAATGCACTGACCTGTAAAACCTCAGTAAAAAATTTTGAAAGGGCTTAAATTATGTGTAGGCTCCTTTGAAATCTTTGTAAAACTTAAAATTTTAAAATAATTCTATCCTTTTCTATAACACACTATAAAGAAAAAAAAAACATGCAGAAGTCAAAATAAATTGTAAGCATCATCTACATAATGCTGATTAAGCTATGTGCTGAGAGGCATTCCAAGTGCAAGGGGTCCAGAGGCAGAAAGCACCACACATGGGGACTTTGGATAGTTGCCTGCAGTCACGTCAACATTCTCCTCACTCTTCTGCTCCTGGCCTTGCAGTGCTTCTACGTCTTCCTCGGGCGGATGGATTACTACTGTGGGAATATCGGCACTGGCAGCGGACACCAGGAGCTCTGGGGCCTGAGGCTGCCTCTGCCGGGAAGGTCTGGCGTGGAGGCGGCTGAGGCTAGGGCTGGAAGGAGGGCTGCTCTGAGGGGTGGGCGCGGGGCTTGTGCACCTCGAGCCCGCAGGGGTCCCGGCTCTCGAAGAAGGAAGAAGATGACTGACAAGAAGAGACAAAGGTGATTCTCCTCTCAAGGAAAGGTTTGAGGCAGACAGACCTGTTCGCAAAGAGTGGCGGGAGGCTGAGAGGCCTTCCCCTGAGGTAAAACAAATAAATGAAAAGTGATGAAGTTTTATTGCAGAAGGCAACAGAGACACACAAAAATCTACTTACACTGTAAACCGCAAGCTTTAAAAAAGGTCCAAAATTTCAAATTCATGCTGTCTGGGTTAGTGTGACAATCTGAATTTTAAGTATTAGAAAATCACTGAAAAATGGCTTAAACTGTAATTAGTTCTCTGAAGGTGCATCCGAAACTCAGAACAAAAATTGAAAAACAATGTTAATGATAGATGGAGAGGGACAATATTCTGTTAGGAATGAGAATGTCCAACGGTGTGGCTTTAAAAACAAAAAGTAATGACAATGCAAAGCTGTTGCTTTAAAAAACGATAAACCGCAAATGAAAATATAACACAAAAATAATCTAAGAAACAGAAGCCAAAACAAAACTTACCAGCACTGAGAGCTTATATTTAGTGTATTTTATCTACACTGGACCAAACTGCTATGTATTCTCTCACAAGAAGAGCCCACATTAACAGTACCTAGTGACTCCTAACTTAAAGTTAGTATCAAATCTTTATAACATTCAGCCAACAGGGCAGCATCCATTGACAGAACTCTCAAAGTAAAATTTAAAAACATAAGGCAAGTCATGTGAATTTTTTTCAAAACAGAAACATGTCAGTTTTAAAAGATACATATTCTTGAGCTCACTATCTAACTGATATTAATAAATGTCCTAAGATATGTTTCCACATCTAATGCAGCAGATAAATTAAAACAAATACATATGATGTTTAATTTAACTAGCAAAGAATAAAATATTTTTTACCAACAGCAATGATAAGGTAGTCTAGAGTGTTTCAAAAGGTCATGTATACTTATAGTTCAAACACCAGGTTATTCTAATGAAGAGTAGCTTAGTGGAACAATATTTTTTTTTTTTTAGGAAAAGCATGAGAAATGTAACAATCCCAACTGATCTGGGTCAGGGGTCCTGAACCTCCGGAATCTAATGCCTGATGATCTTAGGTAGAGCTGATATAGTAATAATAGAAATAAGATACACAATAAATGCAACATGCCTGAATCATCTCAGAAGCATCCTCAACCACACCTCCCCAACCCTGGTCCATGGAAAAATTGTCTTCCATGAAACCAGTTCCCTGGTGCCAAAAAGGTGGGGGACTACTGATATAAGTAATAAAAACTACATGCTCAACAGATCCCCAAAATATTACACATATTAACTATTATTTCATAAACCACCACTATTTAGGTAAAAAATAAGCTAGATGCAAAAAAACTGTTAAAATTACAACTATAGTAATACACCAAAATAAAAGAATGCTCATGCTAAAATGGCACCTACAAGAAAATAGCCAATGTCTTATGATTAAAAGGAACCAACTGACAACTGGAGGATAATCAGGAACCACTATGTATGGAGGAGAAAAATTTAATGTGGTCTCTCTAGGCAAATGAGTTCACTTTACTAAACTAGAAAATATGCAATACACGGAAAGATGAAAAAAAGCGGTGACACGAATGGCTTGCTTTCAAACTCAACTTAGGCCCATGAAAGATTTCTTTTATTCTTAAGGTCCCTTGAATACAGAAAGGCAGTTTTAAATATATTAAAAAGTTTCAATGATCAAATATTCAGAAGAAAAAGGACTTAATTATCTTAGACTGAGCCACAGAAGGAGACTGAGTACTGTTACCTTTACATGTGTTTAGTCCTCCACCTGTGAGTGTGCTTGTAGCACGTAAGAGCCACACTCTCACTGCAGAGATAGAAAGATGAGCGGGAAGGTTTGCGGCCCACCCCGACTCCTCACTGTAACCCTCACTGCCTTGGGTAACAGCAGCAGCTGGACACAGCAGTGACCCTCAGATCAACCCTGGTTCTCTGCAGCTGGGTTTTCCAGAGTCACTGTTGTCAGAGACATCTTTGAGACCCAAACAGAGCCGCAGTGACCGCATGCCAGCTGTAAGACAGGGGCAGAGGGGAGCAGCTACCCGAACAGTCTCCCCAGCTCCCCATGACCCACTGCTGAACCGTGAGTGAGTGGATGGGGGTCTGTGCCACTCTCCGTGACTCGAGGACATCATAAAACAGGAACAAATACAAAAACCTTTTACAGACTATGTCAATAAAACGCTGGGAAAATTAAAAGCAAACCAGCTCCAAAATACAGTTTATGCCCAGCAAGTATAGTCTACTCAGGAGAAGAAAAAAAAAATCTTAGGAAAAATCTAATATTAAAGGTCCAAACACAAGACTGAATTTTCAAAAGATTAAACTAAATTTATAGATACCAATTTACAGCTCTTATATCAACCATACAAGAATTCTTGAACAGAAACAGAAAAGCAAGGAGGAGAGTAATTAGGGTTACGTACAGTGTAGTGTCTGAAAGAAAGTGAAAGCGAAAGTCGCTCAGTCATGTCTGACTCTTTGCGAACCCATGGACTATACAGTCCATGGAATTCTCTAGGCTAGAATACTGGAGTGGGTAGCCTTTCCCTTCTCCAGGGGATCTTCCCAACCCAGGGATTGAACCCAGGTCTCCCGCATTGCAGGCAGATTCTTTACCAGCTGAGCCACAAGGGAAGCCCAAGAACACTGGAGTGGGTAGCCTATCCCTTCTCCAGCGGATCTTCCTGACCCAGAAATCGAACCGGGGTGTCCTGCACTGCAGGCAGATTCTTTACCAACTGAGCTATGAGGGAAGCCTCCGGTAGTGTTTAAATATTACCAACACTTCAGTGTCCCATTTTAACAGAGTAAATGATTAATTTTCTCATCTAAGTAATTTCTACAGATAATTCTGGCACATTATAAAGACATTTCAGAAATGAAATATTTAAATGCACAAATACTACTATTATTTTTTGAAAAAAGAATCAAAAAGATAAACGACCTATGTAATTATCTAGAAAAAATGAGTTTCTTTTCCCAAATGCTAACTGTAACAAGCTGGAATGCTGTTAGTAAAGTGTTAGAAAAATTGGACACCACAACTTATCTCACCGTTCCTTTCAAGCAAGTGAGGGTCAGAATGTTTCTTGCCTATGTCTGCAAAAGATCGAACTAGGGGGATCCGGCTGGTGAACCTCTTCTCATTCTGATGGTGGTGCCTCTTCAGAAGGGCTTCTCTGACATTCTCTCTGATGGACTCGTCCAACTGGCCAGAGGCAATCATGTTGTCCAGTACCATATCTAGGCAAAGAAAATTACACAGATAGCCATCATTGTTACTAAATAAAGTCAACACCTGGATGACTGTAACACATGATAAATGGTAAATGAAATCTTACCAGGAAAATAAGACTCTTACATAGTTCTATAAAGCATTATTCTCTTCTAACATTTAATAATGGATGCATAATGATAACTATGAACACAATCCAACAAAGCTGAACATATTAATAGAGACTCTGATTTTAATAAATACTATTATTTATTAAAAAGCTATTGTTACATACCAAGAGCCTTCCTATATAGCTGAAGGTGCTTTACTGATACGTATATAGTAAATTCCATTAAACTGGATATTTAAATAATACTGGTACCTAAGAAATGAAGATATTTTATGGCTTCACCTCATATTTTTCTCCAAAACTGTAGATGAAAATCTGTATTCATTCATTCAATAATTAACTATTTACTGAGCACCTATTACAGCAATTAACCAAGCAGACTGAGTTTCTGCTCTCACTCGTCCAGAGGCAGAAAACCAATGAGTAACTGAACAGATAAAATATGAAGTAGTAACTCTGTGGAAGATGTATGTACCAGGCTGTGAGGTGGGTGTGGGATTTGGGGGCGGGGGGGGCGGTTTGACGACAATGACAATTATATGTTACTGTGCTATCTGGACTTTTTTTTTTCTGTTTTTTTCACTTATTTCTATTAGTTGGAGGCTAATTACTTTATGGACTATTTTTAATTTACAAAGTACACACTGATATAAATATTTTTTAAAAGCGCCACTAACTTGAAATAAGAGTCAAGCTTTCAAAACTGTTTAAGTTTCCTCAGAGAAAAACTGTAAGGGATCAAACTAGCAGGTAAACTCTAACAGTAAAACCACAACTACAGGCTACCATATATGTGAAAACTGGACTGTACCTTTACTACGATACACTGTATTATGTGATCACTGGAAAGCCAAAGTAAGACATACTACATTTATCTAAATTTAATATTTCTAATTCCCAAATCACTTTTTTAGTCATTTATAGAAGACAAGAAAATTAAGGACTTTGATAACTGAAAGATTCGCAGCACAAGGTCAAGTTAACAATCTGGTAACATCAAAGTATTTCCAGCCTGAGAAATTCTAATAAGTTTATGGTTCTCTTGAAGATCAAATACGACAGCTTCTTCTTTTTATATCGAGGTGACTATAATGGTAGTCACACTATAACATTTATTACTACTGAACTTGATTTTGGTTTTGAGCAACTTCAGCTAATGACCAAGTAGCTTCATCACAGCATCTTTTTGTTCTTTCTCTCTCCATTTCCACTGGTACCACCTGCCACACTTCAGGTCGCTAGCATTTCTTGCTGAGACATTCCAAGAGAATAAACCACCTCCTGGCTTCTAACCTCTTCTAGTCCAAAGCCACCCTACCTCCTCCTCCCAGAATAATCCTGCTGACACACATCAAGACCACTGTTGTTGTTCAGTTGCTCAGTTGTGTCCGACTCTTTGTGACCTCATTGACTGTAGCCCACCACGCTCCCCTGTCCCTCACTATCTCCCAGACTTTGCTCAAATTCATGCCCACTGAGTTGGTGATGCTATTCAACGATCTCATCCTCTGTCACCCTTTTCTCACTTTACCTTCAATCTTTCTCAGCATCAGGATCTTTTCTAATGAGTCGGCTTTTTGCTTCAAGTGGCCAAAGTATCGGAGCTTCTACATCAGTCCTTCCAGTAAATATTCAGGATTGATTTCTTTAGGATTGACTAGTTTGATCTCCATGCAGTCCAAGGGACTCTCAAGAGTCTACTCCAGCACCACAGTTTGAAATTATCAATTTTTTGGTGCTCAGCTTTTTTTATGGTCCAACTCTCAGAGCCATACATGACTACTGGGAAAACCATAGCTTTGACTAGACGGACCTTCATCGGCAAAGCTTTCCTTCCAAGTAAACACCTTTTAGTGTCATGGCTGCAGTCACTGCTTGCAGTGATTTTGGAGCCTAAGAAAATCAAATCTGTCACTGTTACCACTTTTTCCCCTTCTACTTGCCATGAAGTGGTAGGATCAGATGCCATGATCTTAGTTTTCTGAATGTTGAGCTTTAAGCCAGCTTTTTTCATTCTCCTCTTTCACCCTCATCAAGAGGCTCTTTAGTTCCTCTTCACTTTCTGCCATTAGAATGGTATCATCTGCATATCTGCTGCTGCTGCTGCTAAGTTGCTTCAGTCGTGTCCGACTCTCTGCAACCCCATAGACGGCAGCCCACCAGGCTCTGCCGTCCCTGGGATTCTCCAGGCAAGAACACTGGAGTGGGTTGCCATTTCCTTCTCCAATGCATGAAAGTGAAAAGTGAAAGTGAAGTCGCTCAGTCGTGTCTGACTGTTAGCAACCCCATGGACTGCAGCCTACCAGGATCCTCCATCCATGGGATTCTCCAGGCAAGAGTACTGGAGTGGGGTGCCATTGCCTTCTCCATCTGCATATCTGAGGTCATTGATATTTCTCTTGACAATCTTAATTTCAACTTGTGATTCATCCAGCCCAGCATTTCACATGTGGTACTCTGTATGTAAGCTAAATAAACAAGGTGACAATATACAGCCTTGTTGTATCCTATTCCCAATACGGAACCAGTCAGTTGTTCCACATCTGGTTAATATTCTCATACTTAAAGATCACTGAGAACCAAAATGCCTATCAAATCAAACCCAATTTCTTAACCCAGTAATTCAAGGATAGTTGTAACTCACCTGTAAATTATTTTCCTGCAAATCTCAAGAAACCTGTATACTCACAGAGAACTGACCTTCCTGAGATCATACCTGCTGGTACTTTCTAGCCTTCTCTTCCTTCTCTTCCTCCTTAGAACACTTTCTTTCCTCTCACACCACCTTCCCCTTGCTGCCATGTGTTCACGTTCTATGGATAAGTTGTGCAGTTAATGTACCTTCTAGGTCTCTCCAGATACCACGGTCCAGAAACAAGCAAACGGAAAGCTCCTTCCTCTGCACCTCCAAAGAACAGACTCTGGATCTTGCTTATGGCACTAGTCACTGTCTTCTTGACACTATAGCTACATCTGTCTCAGTTCATCTTTCAGACTCCAAAATTACCAAGGATAAAAAGGGTTATTTACATCTAACTCTTCATACTGCCCTGCACAGAATGGAAGCTCAACATGTAACCATCAAATCAACAGTCCAGAATTCCACTTTATTTTCCTTATTTATCTCAACTTCACTGCAATTTAAACATAAAGAAGTCACTTTGCTGTCACCTGCTATTTCATCGAGAGTGCTTGCTCTCATATCCAGCATGACTGTTCCATTTAAGATGCAACTTCTCAGCTCAAAAAGACTATGTAAAGAAAGAGTTGCCACATAAGGTTTACTCCACCGGTCACCACCATCTTCAACATCCTCTTCAAATTTCAGCCATCTGAAATGTATAATGTATACAAATATGTTACAAATAGTGATGATTCTGTTTAATATGACAAATGCAAGCATATTCTTATAAAGAGAAAAAAAGATCACCATCACCAAAATAAAATTTTTCTACACACTTTTACAAATTAGGCTAATGGTCTGTAATGTTGAGAGTCACTAGATCTTGGCAGTTCCTCTTTCTGTTCCAGCTGTCACAACAGTAACTCTATAGAAACAAACTCTGGAATTCCATCACGTCAACTTCCAATCTTATTTTAAACTGTGAATATGCAAAATGTCTTCTCAGATTTTTTTCTCTAATTAAAGACACGAAAATCTACAGTTAACATAATTCCTTTTGTGTTCTATTACGGTATTAAGAATTATTTAATGAAACAAATTATGAGAATAAAGAGAAAAATTAAACACTGAATTTCTAGACCCAAGGAAATTCTCTACTCATTGTTTTAAAGCATCGTGTGTCTCACAGTTTCAATCTTATGTTTCCGTTACTGAGAGGAACCAAGAAGCAGCAGTTGGAAGCTCCGAGCGAGAGCGTCAGCACCTGGCCGTCTCCTTCCACTCGTACTCCTCCCCGTCCCTGTAGCACAGCTCGTCCATCTCCGTGAAGAGGTCGTGGGGCATGTGCTCCTCATCATCGTCCTCAGTGCCAAGGATGAACTGCACCCTCTGGGATGGCGTGTCTGGACAAAAATCAGAATTTAAACACACACACTCAAAAATCTTCCCCAATTAACACAAAGGCAAATTCAATGCAGAATTTCCAAAAGTGAGGAAATTCTCTACTCACT
This sequence comes from Odocoileus virginianus, assembly GCF_023699985.2. Taxonomy (NCBI): domain Eukaryota; kingdom Metazoa; phylum Chordata; class Mammalia; order Artiodactyla; family Cervidae; genus Odocoileus; species Odocoileus virginianus. The sequence goes on from NC_069699.1 coordinate 331,398, forward strand.
GTTTTGTTACAGATATATTCCATTAAAACAAATTTCTTCTGATTATTATTAAAATAATACAATTCTGAAAGGAAATAAGGGCCAACAATCTAGAAAAAAAGAATTTCACAGAAAGATCACCTCTATAGATGAAAAAGAAAAACAGTATGTTAAAGATAACTCACACTAATCTTCAACAAACTTCAGTAAAAACAAAGTAAGCAATATCCAAAACCAAGAAAACACTGTGCATAAAACAGGACTTTGCCCTCATCAAAAATAGATGGAAATGTTAGACAACATACAACATTTAAAATAGTTAATTAAATAAATAAAATAGTTAATTAATAAGTAATTAAGTTGAAAAGTAAAAATAAAAAATCCCTGAGTTTCAAAAAAAAAAAAACGAGAAAACGCAAAACTAACTTTTCTTACGATCACGGAAAAGCAAGTCTGTCTCTGAGGTCAGAGACACAGGACAGGTCACAGCCACTCATGATCTCCGAGTCTATCTGTGTGGTACAGGATTCCCAACGGAGAAATTAACATACATTCTAGCCCAGAACAACTTAAACCCACAGGGGGCCCAGAATAAAGCATACATAAGCATACAACAACAAGCATCAATTAAAAACAAAATCAGATTCTTCCAAATATGAGAGAGGATATCAAATTGAAAATTTACATCTAAGTAAATAAACCTCCAGGAACTTAAAACCCCAACAGGGAAATTAAAACAGGTGACATAGCAGACTAGAAGTAGAACTGTTCAAGGAAAAGACAGATGTAAGGAGGAGGTTATACAGAATGCATTAAGGACAAGACAGAAACACACATGGTTAAGAGATACAGAAAACAGAATAAGCTAGCCAAAGAGGAAAAACACCAGATAGAGGAAAATATAAAGAACAGGAGAAGAGGAAGAGTACGAAATGCAAAACTGTACAGTATGCACATGACATGGGTCTTCACAATGAAGGAATATTCTGGGACCAACACATGACAAAACCGTGGTGTGACTGGACTTCTAACACCTGAATCTTTCAACAGTTAGGTCTTACATATCTTTGTGAAATTTATCCCCAAATAATTTTTCTGGTGCTACTGTCTCAGTATTTACTTCATTTTCTGATTGTTCATTGCTCTTATATAGAGATACGGTTGATTCCGTACCCTGATTTTGTATCCTGCAACTTTGCTAAACTCATGTATTTCTGTAGCTTTGTAGACTGCTTAGGATTTGCTACATATGTTATTCTGTAATTGTGAATAAAGACAGTTTTACATCTTCGTTTATCTTCTGGATGTATTTCATTTCTTTCTTGCCGTATTCCGCTGAAGAGGTGTGCCAGTGCCATGCTGAACAGAAGTGGTGAGAGAGGACAGCCTGCCTTTTCCCAGTTCACGGGGAGAAAACTTTCAGTCTCCCACCAGCGTTTCTAGATGCTCTCTATCACACTGAGGAAGTTTCTTAATATTCCTAGTATGTTAGGGGAATTTTATCATGAATGGGGGTGGAATTTTTCTGTCTTATTGATATGATTACATGGTGTTTTTCTGGTTTATACCGTTAATAAGTTTACATTGATAGATGTTTAAATTTTAAAACAACCCTGAATTTCCACTTGCTTATCAATTTCCTATTGCTGCTATAGTCAATTGCTACAAATTCGGTGGCTTAAATAACACAAGTTTATTCTCTTACAGTTGTGGAGACCATAAGTCCAAAATGGGTTTTATACAGGGCTAAAACCATGGGGATGGTTCTCCCTGGAGGCTCCAGCTTCTGGAGGTTGCCTACATTCCCGGGGTCTGGACCCCTCCCCACTGTATCAATACCACCACTGTCTCCTTTGATCTTCTGACTCCTTGTGATTAAATCCAGACCATCTCCATTAATCCAGCATGATCTCCACCACTCAAGATCCTCTAATTTAGTCACATCTGTAAATTCACCTTTGCTAAATAAGGTTAACACTCAGATTCCAGACATCAGGGACGCAGACAAGGTGGGGGCCACCACTCAGCAAAGTGCTGTCATGATGGATTAGCTCTCTTAAATATTGGTGGAAAAAAGATGTGTTTATTTTCTTAAGGACTTCTGAATCTACATTTCTGAGAAGTAATTAGTGTGCAGTTTTATTCTCTCGTAACATCTTTATAAAGTTTTGGTACCAGGGTAATGCTGGCTTCACAAGATGACTTGGGAAGTGAGGAAGTTTTCTAATATTCCTAGTTTGCTATTCCTAGTCTTGTCATCTTCAATAATCTGGCAGAGTCTGTGTTATTTCTTATTTTTATATGTTGCTATGTATGGGGAAGTAAATTTTCATCATGGATTGTCTGAGACTACAAATTCAATTTCTTTTTCTACATGCAGGGTAATTCAAGTTACCCATTTCTGCTTAAGAGCATGTAATCCTAAGAAACTTCCTCATTTAATCTGAAGTACCAATTTTGTTGGCACAGAATCATTCATAATACTCCCTCTATAGTCTTTAATATCTGTAGAATCTGTACTGAAAATTTCTGGTGCTGGTCATTTGTATCCTTTTTCCCCCTCACATGATCAGTCTGGCCATTTAGATTTATCAATTTTATTGATCTTTTCAAAGAACCAGATTTTAGTCGAATTGATTTTTGCTAATATTGGTCTAATTTTTAGTTAATTCATTTTTGCTTTCATTTCAATTATTTCTTTTCCATATTTTGGTTTAATTTGCTCTATTTGTTCCTTCAATTTCTTAAATTTCAAGCTTAAATCACTGATTAGGTCTTTCCTTTTTTCTAATATTAAGATAAAATGCTATACATTTTTCTCTAAGCACTGCTTCAGCCACACCTGACAAATTTCAAACTATAGACATCCTCACTTTGCAGAGAGCCATGCTAAATGAAACCTGTGCATGTCAGAACTATGTCCTCACTGTGAAGAATGTCGTCTCAGATACTGTCTATACTGGGTTTTCATTTTCATGAATTCAAGATACTTTCTAACTTATATTGTGATTGCATTATTAACCCATGAGTACTGTGAATGCACCATTAACCCATGAGTTACTGAGAAGCTTTGCATTTAATTTCCAAATGTCTGGGTATTTACCTCAGTATATTCCTAGTTTAATTCTATTGTGGTCAGAGAATATACTTTCAGTCCTTTCAAATGTACTGACTTGTTTTATGGCCTAGAATATGATCTTGGTAAATCTTTGATATGCACTTGTAAAGAATGTATATTTTGCTGTGGTTGAGTTCTATGCATGTGACTATCAACCTGATAGTGTTACTTAGGTTTTCCATATCCTTACTGATTTTTTGTTCACTTGTTCTATCCATTACTGAGGAAGGAGAGCTGTTATTTCCAACTACACTTGTCGATTTCTCTCTTTCCAGTTTTACCAGTTTTTGCTTCACGGATTTTGAAGCTATTTAGGACTGTTACATCTTGGTTTCAGCAGTTTGATATTTGTGATTTTGGGTGGTTTTCTTCATGTTTCTTCTCCTTGGGCTTTGCTGAATTCCTTGGACCTGTTTCAGAGTTTTAATTACTTTTGGAAATTTTTCTGGCACTCCAATTATATACATGTTAGACTAACTGAACTGATATTGTCTGACAAATTACTGATGCTGTTTATTGGTTTTTCAGCTTTTTTGTGTGTTTCATTTTGATTAGTTTCTATCACAATCTCTTTAAAAAAATCACTAATCTTTCTTGTTCTGTAATGTCAAATCATCTGTTAATCTTATCTGGCATACTATTCATTTCAGATACTATATTTTTCACATGTAGAAGTTCCATTTGGGACTTTCATGTATTTTCAGCTTCCCTCCTCATCAGTCTATTTTTCTCTCTCCCTTTGATCATATAAAGAGTATTTATTATACTGCTTTAACACGCTTGCTTTAGAATTCTATTAAGTCTGTCATTTCTGGATCTGCTCCTACTGATTTATTTGTCTCTTGGTTACATCTACCTTCCTACATCACTATATTTCAAGTAAGTTGTGAATGTCAGATATTGTGCACTTCACATGGTTGAATGCTAGGTTTTACTGCATTTCTTTCAGTAGTACTAGACTGTTCTGACATGCAGAAACTCGATGTCAATTTAATTCTTTGAAGACCTGCTTTAAAAATTTTTTTTAGTAGATTCATTGCAGTCTTGAGTGTAAAACTGATTTAGACCTCCTACTGAGTCCTACTGAGACCTCTACGTCAGAATAGTGGGAACACATCCTATACCTAGTTTTTGTGTGAAATCCAGGAACTACTTACTGTAACTGCTTTCTGGAGGCAACCTGCAAGCCTCAGACAGTTTTCTGTCACACACACCCACATGAGCATTCAGCCAAAGACTGAACAGTGCCCTTCTTCAGACCTTTGGAACCCTCTCTGTGTGCAGCTCTCTATTCTCTGGCACTCTACATCTTAAATGCTAACACGTTCAGTTCAATCACTCAGTTGTGTCTGACTCTTTGCGACCCCATGAATCACAGCACGCCAGGCCTCCCTGTCCATCACCAACTCCTGGAGTTTACTCAAACTCATGCCCATTGAGTCGGTGATGCCATCCAGCCATCTCATCCTCTGTCGCCCCTTGTCCTCCTGCCCCCAATCCCTCCCAGCATCAGGGTCTTTCCCAATGAGTCAACTCTTCACATGAGGTGGCCAAAGTATTGGAGTTTCAGCTTCAGCATCAGTCCTTCCAATGAACACCCAGGACGGATCTCCTTTAGGATGGACTGGTTGGATCTCCTTGCAGTCCAAGGGACTCTCAAGAGTCTTCTCCAACACTACAGTTCAAAAGCATCAATTCTTTGGCGCTCAGCTAACACCTTAGGCCTCCCCAACCCCAGCCTATCTTCTCAGCCCTGAGAGCTGCGAGGTTCTGTCCTGGTTCCTCAGGTTGTGGCCTGGGAACCACCTCACTTGACAAGCTCAGGAACCACAGGGCCCAGCTTGCCGCTTCCCCTCTCAGAGCTCAGCATCCTATGCTGCCTGTCGCCCCATGTCTGAAAACTACTACTTCAAACACTTTGTGCAGTTCTCTAGCTATTTACAGTTGGAAGGCAAATTCAATTCCTATTATTCCATCATGTCCAGAAGCAGCAGACCAGCATAATCTCTTTTTAGAGAGTCAGGGGAAGAAAGAAGCCACCTCATTCATAGCAATTTCTAGGATACAGACGGGCAGTTGAAACCAAAATAAACCCACCTCTGTGGCATAAAACTTTTCTAGGCATAATAACTCCATGAAAAGTCACAAATATTTTCTCTACCAAATATATTTTTCAAACCACTATATTTAGACTTCAAATGTCAGACCTCAGCATAAACATTAAACCACCTAGCCAGGTGAACATATAAACATAATTAAGTAAAAAAATTTTCTATTAAAAAATACTGTGTACCTTTTTACTCAGAATGAAATAAAGAAGCATATTCATCTACTCACAAAGTAAGATATTCTAAACTGGATGGATCGTCACATGGAACAGCAGAATACTTGTTGCTCAGTCACATCTGACTCTTTGCCACCACAAGGTCTGTATGAAGCCTGCCCACTCCTCTGCCCACCGGATTCTCCAGATGAGAATACTGGAGTGGGTTGCCATTTCCTTCTCCTGGGGGTGCTCCGACCCAGGGACTGAACCCAGATCTCCTGCTTGGCAGGCAGATTCCCTACCACTGAGCCACCTGGGAAGCCCAGCAAGATACTTCTCAACTACCAATAGCATCAGAGTCCACCAGTGATCCTTTCTAAAATGAGCATCGACTTTCCCTTTGCTAGTGATGTTATCTTTCTTGGCTATTGGACCACTTAATATTGATAGAGTTTATCAGGCTGTCAGTATCTCTTAGGACTGGAGAAGAGATTCCCGTCATGTAGCCTCTCTAAGTTGAGGCTTCTCCGTCTATACAATGAAAACAATAATACCAATCTTTAGTTTTTTTAAATGCTGAGAAGATTAACTCAAAGGGCATATGTCAAGGGCTTTGTGGAATACTTCACAGAAATGGCAGTTAGTATTTTACTAGCCCATCAGTATTTCCCTTCCTTCAGTTGTGACATAAGTTGTATAATATACAGTAATTCTTTCACTCTTCAACAAAACTTTTTTAGCACAGCACCCAAGTGCCCATGGGGTGCAGCTCACTCAGCTCCTGAGAGCACACACACAGGATCAGTGGTGCAGACAGCCACGAGAGCCATGATGTCCTCAAAAACCAGTGATGCCCTGGATGTCGACCGAGTACATGTCTAAGGTCCTGCTCAAGCTGCACAACTGTTCTCTCTGGTTCTCCCCTTTGCGGCTCTCAGGGCCGCTTAAATAACTGGCAATTGTCATTATCGGACATTATTAATTTTCTTTCCTCTACTATATGCTTTTTTCCTAAGATTCCCAACATTTACTGTGTCTGCTGGCACTTCTTTATTGCTCTGCTCTCAAACAAAAAAGTCTGTCTTTCTAAAGACAAAACTATCTAATCAAAGCACTCTTTTTTTTTTCCCACAGAAAACCAAGTAATCCAGCCTAAGGGACAAAATCTTCTGGTCAAAACACGTACTTAAAAATGAAAACAAAATTGCTTTGGCTATTTGAGGTTTTTTGTATTTCCATACAAATTGTGAAGTTTTTTGTTCTAGTTTTGTGAAGAATGCCATTGGTAGCTTGATAGGGCTTGCATTGAATCTACAGATTGCTTTGGGTAGTATACTCATTTTCACAATATTGATTCTTCCAATCCATGAACACAGTGTATCTCTCCATCTATTTGTGTCCTTTTTGGACTCTATGGGAGAAGGCGAGGGTGGGATGACCTGAGAGAATAGCACTGAAACATGTATATTATCAAGTGTGAAACATATCACCAGTCCAGGTTAGATACATGAGACAAGTGCTCAGGGCTGGTGCACTGGGATGACCCAGAGGGATGGGATGGGGAGGGAGGTGGGAAGGGGGGTTCAGGATGGGGAACACATGTGAATCCATGACTGATTCATGTCAATGTATGGCAAAAACCACTACAATACTGTAAAGTAATTAGCCTCCAACTAATAAAGATAAATGAAATAAATAAATAAAGATTGCTACAGAAGCACACCCCCCCCTCCAAAAAAAAGAAAGAAACAATTTCAATCTCTTCCAGGAGCCTAAGGATTCTAGATATTTGTTTCATGCATATGTAAACAATGAAACATATAATATAGAAAAGGAAATAGAAATCCTCCTAAATTGAATTTGAAGAGCCAAGCCTCAACATTTACAGTTCCAAGGCTAGAATACAATAAAGAAACCAAAATCCCTTACTTTTTTCACCCACCTCAAGTAGATCTTAAGCTATAAACTAAGCATTTTTCTTAAAGGAAAAAGTATTCTTACTTCAGTCACTATTCCTCAATGCATATACTGTCTACATCACAGACGTATGATTTTCAGGAGGACATGCTTAGCTCCAGTCCCCAGGAGAGGCCTACGCATGAATGGAGAGCCTCCCACCTCTCTCACCGTAAGAAGGAGACTCCCGTCCATCCTCTCTGTCCGAGTCCTTGTCCTTTCTCCTCCGGTGGTGATGCTTGTGTCCGCGATGCCTGTGACGCCGGCGACTCTCTTTACTAAACGGAACGTGAACACCGATGTACACAGCTCGGTGGCCTGGTGAGACGTTCAGAAACGTTACTAGCAGTCCCCATTTTACACTTACCGTACTTTTTACAAATCGAGGGTTTGTGGCAACCTTGCATTGAGCCAACCTATTGGCACCATCTTCCCAACAGCATTTGCTCACTTCCTCTCTGTATCATGCTTTGGTAGTAACTCTGGCAACGGTTCAAACTTCTCCATTAGTATTATATTTATTTTGGTGATCTACGATCGGTAATCTTTGATGTGGTACTTGTGATTGTTTGAGGGCACCACACACCATGCCCATATGAGATGCAACCTTACTTGATAAATGTGTGTGTTCTGACGGCTCCATGGGCTGGCCATTCCCCCACCTCTCCCCTTCTCCTCGGGCCTCCCTGTTCCCTGAGACACAGCAATGCTGAAAACAAGCCAATTAACAGCCTTCCAACAGCCTCTAAGTAGTCAAGTCAAAGGGAGAGTCACATGTCTCTTACTTTAAATCAGAAGTTAGAGATAATTAAGCTTAGTAAGGAAGGCATGTTGAAAACCAAGAGAGGCCTAAAGCCAGGCCTCTTGTGCCAAACAGCCAAGAAGCGGGTACAAAAGAAGGTTCTTGAAGGGAATTAAAAGTGCTGCTCTAGTGAGCACACAAATGATAAGAAACTGAAATGGCGTTACTGCTGCTATGGAGAAAGTTCTAGTGGTCTGAACAGAATGCAGATCAAACAGACTTCTATTGGAAGAAGATGCCATCTGGGACTTTCACAGCCAGAGAGGAGTCAGTACTTGGTTTCAGAGTTGCAGAGGACTGGCTGACTCCCTAATGCAGCTGGTGACATGTGGCTGAAACCAGTGCTCTTTTACCATCCGAAAGCCTAGGCCCTTAAGAATTAGGCTTTCTCTTTTATTTATTTAACCCTAGTTGATTTACAATATTATGTTAGTTTCAGCTGTAGAGCTTTAGATTCTTTTCCATTATAGGCTTTACAAAGCCTGGATGACAGCACATCAGTTGACAACACAGTTTACTGAACATTTTAAGCCTACTGCTGAGATCTACTGCTCAGAAAAAAATTACTTTCAAAATATGACTGTTCATTCGCAAGACATCTGGACACCCAAGAGCTCTGGTGGAGATGGACAAAGAGGTTAATGATCATGCCTGGTAACACAACATCCATTCTGCAGCTCATGAATCAAGGAGTCATTTCAACTTTCAAGTCTTATTATTTAAGAAATATATTTTGTAAGGCTACAGCTGCCATGGATAGTGATTCCTCCAACGGATCTGGGCAAAATCAATTGAAAATCTTCTGGAAAGGATTCACCATTCTAGCTGCCATGAGGAACATTCAAGATTCATGGGAAGAGGTCAAAGGATCAACATTAACAGAGGAGTTTTTGAAAGAAGTTGATTCCAACCATCCTGGATGACTTTGAGGGGCTCAAGCCTTCAGTGGAAGAAGTCACTGCAGATGTGGTGGAAACAGCAAAAGAGCTAGATTCAGAAGTGGAGCCTGAAGATGGGACTGAAGGTGAGGAGATGCTTCCTACTGATGAGCAAAATAAGTGGTTTCTTTGGATGAAATCTACTCCAGTGAAGTTGCTGTGAAGCTTGTTGAAATGACAACAGAGGAATTAGAAGACTACATCAACTTGTTTGATAAAAGTGAAGGGGTTTGAGAAGACTGACTCTAATTTTGAAATACATTCTACTGTCGGTCAGATGCTATCACAGTACTGCAGAGTACAGAGAAATCATTTGTGAATAATCAAGGTGGCAGACTTTATTGTTGTCTTATTTTAAGAAATTCATCCCAACCTTTAGCAATCACCACCCTGATCAGACAGCAGCCACCAACATCAAGTCCAAACCCTCTGCCAACAAAAAGATTATGACACGTTGAAGGTTTAAATGATGGTTAGCATTTTGTAGCAATAAAGTATTTTTTAAGTTAAGGCACATACTTTGTTTTTTAGACACAATATTATTGCACATTTAATAGACTATGAGATAGCATGAACATAACCTTTATAAGAACTGGGAAACCAAAAAAATTACTGTGACTCACTTTGTTGCAGTGGTCTGGAACCAAACCTACAATATCTTCAAGTATTGCCAGTATTAGGTTTCCAAAAAGGGAAAAAGGAGATATAAACAAAAGAATACCAAATTCTACTTTGATGAAAAAGCATTACATATAAGTTCATGTAATTAACAATGCTAGTCTCCTGTTACTTCTCTTATTTTACAGAGCACTACATAGAATGTTACACCAAAGGCTAATGCCATCGACTGATAAGTATACTAGATATACATATCAGTATACTAGATATTCTGTAAGTATTCATGTGCAAGTTTGAAAAGAAATTTTGAGAAAGAAGAACTTGGCCTACCTGAAATCATACTATGTGGACATCAATGTTTTCCATCTACATTTACAGTCAATCCTACTTAGTAGAGGCCCTTAAGATATATGCTTTAATGATGATTATTCACAAATGGATAGTTGTAATTATTTACTAAGTTTTGAAAATCTCAAATTAGTAAGGTCCAAATTAATGAGAGATACATTAAGTGTAAACAATTCAAATACTCTAATTAAAGGGTGGAAACTGTCAGACTGGATTAAAAAGCAATAAAATAAGGTTATAATATACTTTTAGAATAGAAAAAGCTACTTCTGATGTTACATTATCCTAGTTTTGTATTCAGACCAAAAAACAATTATGAACAACAAGGTCCTATATATCACAAGGAACACAATATCCTGTCACAAACCATAATGGAACAGAATATACATTAAAGAAGAATGCATATATGCGTATAACTGAGTCACTCTGCTGCACAGCAGAGATTGGCACAACACTGGAAATCTTATATACTTCAATTAAAAAATTTAATTAAAAAAGTGACGAAAGGCAGTCCCTGCTCTTTGCCCACTAAATAAAACTGAATCAGGCCAGGTGACAGCTGACAGCACTATATCCAACACTGAGAAGCAGAAACTTGATTTCTTAAACTGTTTAAATGAGGTTCCTGTGTAAGTTGTGATAGGGGGAAGGGGATGGGGAACACAAGTTTAACTCATCTGCAGCTGTGCAAAACCCATCTGGCAGAGAGCTGTTTTCTGTATGTACAACAAAAAACAGTTAATGCTGAAATAGAAATTGTTCAGGGCATTCTTCTAATAATTTCTGTAAGATGGTCAGAAAAAAGACAAGAAACTCAAGATCTTTATTTTTAGACGAGATTTGAAAATAATCAATTCTCATTATTCATGGATTCTGCATTTGTAAATATGCCTACCCAATAAAATTTATTTGTAATCCCAAAATCAATACTCATGGTGATTTCTCAGTCATTTACAAATATGCACAGAGTAAAAAGAATTTGAGTTGCCTGACACACACGTTCAATTATAAAAAAATTATCAGAAAAATCCCAAATGAAAGCATACAAATACAATGATTGCATGATGACAGATGGTAACTAGACTTACCATGGTGATCAATTTGTAATGAATCAGTTCAGTTCAATCACTCAGTCGTGTCTGACTCTTTGAGACCCCATGGACTGCAGCATGCCAGGCTATCTGTACATCACCAACTCTAGGAGCTTACTCAAACTCATGTCCATCAAGTCAGTAATGCCATCCAACTATCTCATCCTCTGCCATCCCCTTCTCCTGACTTCAATCTTGCCCAGCATCAGGGTCTTTTCAAATAAGTCAGTTCTTTGCATCAGGTGGTCAATGTATTAGTTTCAGCTTCAGCATCAGTCCTTCCAATGAATATTCAGGGCTGATTTCCTTTAGGTTTGACTGGTTGGATTTCCTTGCAGTCCAAGGGACTCTCAAGAGTCTTCTCCAACACCACAGTTCAAAAGCATCAATTCTTTGGCACTTAGCTTTCTTTACAGTTCAACTCTCACTTCCATACATGAGTACTGGAAAAACCATAGCTTTGACTAGATGAACTTCTGTTGGCAAGGTAATGTCTCTGCTTTTTAATATGCTGTCTAGGTTGGTCATAGTTTTTCTTCCAAGGAGCAAGTGTCTTTTAATTTCGTGGCTGCAGTCACCATCTGCAGTGATTTTGGAGCCCAAAAAAATAGTCTCTCACTGTTTCCATTGTTTCCCCATCTATTTGTCATGAAGTGATGGGACCAGATGCCAAGACCTTAGTTTTCTGAATGCTGAGTTTTAAGTCAACTTTTCCCCTCTCCTCTTTCACTTTCATCAAGAGGCTCTTCAATTCCTCTTCACTTTCTGCCAGAAGGGTAGTATCTGCACATCTGAGGTGACTGATATTTCTCCTGGCAATCTGGATCCCAGCTTGTGCTTCATCCAGCCCAGCATTTAGCATGATGTACTCTGCATAGAAGTTAAATAAGTAGGATGACAATATACAGCCTGGACATACTGCTTTCCTGATTTGGAATCAGTCTGTTGTTCCATGTCCAGTTCTAACTGTTGTTTCTTGACCCACATACAGATTTCTCAGGAGGCAGCTGGGTGGTCTGGTTATTTCCATCTCTTTCAGAATTTTCTATAGCTTGTTGTGATCCACAGGGTTAAAGGCTTTGGCATAGTCAATAGGGCAGAAGTAGATGTTTTTCTGGAACTCTCGTGCTTTTTCAACGACCCAAGGGATGTTGGCAATTTGATCTCTGGTTCCTCTGCATTTTCTAAATCCAGCTTGAACATCTGAAGTTCATGGTTCAGGTACTGTTGAAGTCTGGTTTGGAGAATTTTGAGGATTACTTTGCTAGTGTGTGAGATGAGTGCAATTGTGCGGTAGTTTGAGCATTCTTTGGGATTGCCTTTCTTTGGGATTGGAATGAAAACTGACCTTTTCCAGTCCCATGGCTACTGTTGAGTTTTCCAAGTTTGCTGGCATATTGAGTGCAGCACTTTCACAGCATCATCTTTCAGGATTTGAAATAGCTCAACTAGAATTCCATCACCTTCACTAGCTTTGTCTGTAGTGATGCTTCCTAAGGCCCACTTGACTTTGTATTCCAGGATGTCTGGCTCTAGGTGAGTGATCACACCATCATGGTTATCTGGGCCATGAAGATCTTTCTTGTATAGTTCAGTTCTTCTGTGTATTCTTGCCACCTCTTCTTAATATCTTCTGCTTCTGTTAGGGCCATACCATTTCTGTCCTTAATTGTGCCCATCTTTGCATGAAATGTTCCCTTGGTATCTCTAATTTTCTTGAAGAGATCTCTAGTCTTTCCCATTCTATTATTTTCCTCTATTTCTTTGCACTGATCACTGAGGAAGGCTTTCTTATCTCTCCCTGCTATTCTTTGGAACTCTGCATTCAAATGGGTATATCTTTCCTTTTCTCCTTTGCCTTTAGCTTCTCTTCTTTTCTCAGCTATTTGTAAGGCCTCCTCAGAGAATCATTTTGCCTTTTTGCATTTCTTTTTCTTGAGGATGGTCTTGATCACTGCCTCTTGAATAATGTCTTGAACCTCCATTCATAGTTTTTCAGGCACTCTGTCTATCAGATCTAATTTCTTGAATCTATTTGTCACTTCCACTGTATAACCATAAGGGATTTGATTTAGGTCATACATGGTTTTTCATACCTGATTTGATTTAGGTAATACCTGGTCATAGTGGTTTTCCTTACTTTCTTCAATTTCAGTCTGAATTTGGCAATACATCAAATCACATCCTGGTGATGCACACCAGGAACTAACATACTGTTGTCGGTCAATTAAACGTCAATAAAAGATTATTTAAAGAAAATTATAGAGGGTTTCTTTGGGGAATGATGAAAATATTCTGGAAATAAAGGTTTGATGGTTACACAACATAGTGAATATTCTTAAAAAAAACTTCTAAATGGTGAATTTTACATTATGTTGAATTATACTGCAATTAAGAAAAATGGGGAGAAAAAAAGCACAAAACTCAGTGATCTTACACTTTTATTTTAGTGAAACTATTTTCTTCTGAACACCGTCCAAAAGTGGAAATTAAAGAATGACTGAGCAGTGTGAGTTACAAAGTTGTTACTCCCATTAGTTCTAATGGGTTTTGGCACAGAAGGCCCTACACACCAAGACAAAAATGAATTCTGAGTTTGAAATTTGGAAAGACTAGATAAAATAAATAACAATATGCTAGAGTCCAGAGACTGGGAGATGGAGCCTTACTATTCTTCCTGCTTTTATTGTTTGCTTTTGTATTCTCCATCACAACTTTATTTCATCCAAGGCCTATTCAGTGAGACTCTGAGACAAACTAACTCTCTCCCACATACTGCATAGTGAAACTGAGAGATGCACAAAGGATGAAGCGCTGAAGGCCTGGGTGAGCAGAGGGAGCCAGGACCACAGCCAAGGGGCCCTCTGCACGCTCTGGATCACACCTGTGTGAGGGATGACAGCAAAGTGACGGACCACGTGCATCACTGTACATTTGAACTAATAAAATTATTGCTGAAAATTTTAACCTCTCCAGGGCCCACAATTTATAGAATCAAGATTCTAGGTAAGTGAAATTTTCTGCAGAAGCCCTCATCAGCCTAAACATCTAAAGTTAATTTTGAAAGACGGGTTTTGTCCATCTCAGGAAGTAAATGTGCAGAACACTTATTTGGGCCTCTTTCCATCTCTTTTTGTAAAACAACGGCCCCATTCAGCTGAAGACTTGAACCTAAAATGTAGCTCTCAACATGGAGATGAAATGATTAAATTATAAATTTTTAAAAGACGTAGGTCTCAAAAAGACCCCAAAATAAACCTATCAAAATTTACGATCTACATAAATATCTATGATCACCACTGTAGCAAGTGTTCAGGGTTAACATCACCAACAGTAAGATGCTGGTATCACCTGTCCACAGGTGAGAGAGGCCATCTCATGCGCTACACTGCCCACACACCCGTGATCTGTGCTATGAGAGTATAACGTTACAATACGACATTACACAAACCCATACTCTGGGATGTTCTACTAGTAACTATTACTCTTCCAAAGTGTCAATGTTATGAAAAACAGGAAAATTTCTTCATTTTCATAAACTTATGCTTATATAAAATGTTAACATTAGAAAAAGCTGCATATACAGGGGGCACCATGTACTACCCTTGCAAGTCTTCTGTAACTTTCAAAATTATTTCAGAAAAAAAGAAAGAAAGAAAAAAGACACCATTTGTCAGGACTTCCTCCTCCTGCTCAGGGAAAACGGACTGGCAAATAACTGATTTGCTATATAATTCTATGCTGAGGTTTTTATAAGTATTTTAAAAGGCTGATTAACAGACCTATTAAATGAACATTTAGATGACACCAGTGATAACTGTGGCTTATTATTTTGGCACATTACATTTTGCTCTTAATTCAAGTTACCCACGTTGTTAGGGGGAAAAAATTAAAGAATTAACTGATTTTATAATTGTGGCATTCAATTTTCAAGGTAAGTAATGGTAACCATTAGTAAAATTTGAAAACCATCCTGATATCTATGTTCCAAGAAATGTCCTCTTTGTAGGTTTTGCTATATAGTCTCCTTTAAACTGTGCTTAGCAAGGTGTTTAACACTCTTATAAACGGATGCTCTACAGTGACAACAACAACAGTCTCAGCAAATGATAAGTCAAACTTAAAGGGCACTAACAAATATTCATTAGTAATTTATTCTGCTAAACAAAATCTATTTTAAACAAACTTACTCTCTAGTTCTTCTTTTTCAAACTTGGTGTTCACAGTTGAGCTGGTTTTGCCAAGATCCACAACAGCTTCTTCATCGGGACCCTAAAAAGAAATTATTCTCATTCATTCATAAAATCAGCATACACTGAGGACCTACTACAAGGTGTGTTATTTGACATAGCCAAAAATACGTAACAAAGGGCCTTCCCGTCAAAGAACTGAACGCATATTACAGCTAACTATATTCTTTTAAAAGTATGTTTGTAGGCTTTTTTTTTTTAATCCACAGAAGACCATTTAAAGTCTCATGGAAAGAACTGAAATGACAAAGATTTTCTGGACTTCCATGGAAATTACTAAGTAACTGGTACACATATTCATTTCAGTGGAATGACTCTCAGATATTAGAAGTTAATCAGAAATTCCAGAGAATCTGGATTGAGGGAAACACTTAGATATCGATATAGAACACTTTTTCTTTCTTTTTTTTTTTTTTTTTTGCTTTTAGGTATTCTAAACAGAAAGAATCCCACTTAACTCACCTATACTAGATATTGCATACTGGATTATGATTACATGTAAAATGGTCAATAAGTCCACAGACTTAACATGTATCACTTTCAATCATAAATTACCAAGAACCAAAGTTATAAGAACTTTTTATTTGTCTACAAAGGAAAAACCTCCTCAAAATTTAACCTCTAAGGACAGTCCACCTCTGAGTTGCGAACAGTTTTGTTCCACTCTTCTGCTCAACAAAAAGACTAACCGTATTTACTGTAATACATTACACAGATTATTTTTAAAAGAAAATTTTACCTTTAACATTGCTTCTTGACTTCTAACTTAACTTTCAAAGGAACGTGATAGAATAATCATAAACTACTTATCATGAACTCAGTATGTACAAGATTCTGTGCCACTGGCTGAGACAGATAGCAGAAGCCCCTTCCTCCCAAACATACTACGTGAGCTCCTAAGCCCCCCAGACCTCCCTGCACAGCTCCTGTGAGGGCCACCGTGCACCCCCACTCCACGGCCCCCCAGACATCCCGGCAGAGCTCCCGTGAGGGCCACCGTGCACCCCCACTCCACGGCCCCCCAGACCTCCCGGCAGAGCTCCCGTGAGGGCCACCGTGCACCCCCACTCCACGGCCCCCCAGACATCCCGGCAGAGCTCCCGTGAGGGCCACCGTGCACCCCCACTCCACGGCCCCCCAGACATCCTGGCAGAGCTCCCGTGAGGGCCACCGTGCACCCCCACTCCACGGCCCCCCAGACCTCCCGGCAGAGCTCCCGTGAGGGCCACCGTGCACCCCCACTCCACGGCCCCCCAGACTTCCCGGCAGAGCTCCCATGAGGGCCACCGTGCACCCGCACTCCACGGCCCCCCAGACCTCCCGGCAGAGCTCCCGTGAGGGCCACCGTGCACCCCCACTCCACGGCCCCCCAGACATCCCGGCAGAGCTCCCGTGAGGGCCACCGTGCACCCCCACTTGTGGGCAAGGGCGACAAGGGGGACACCACCCATCACTTGCAGCACCTCAGGGAAATCTGCTCAATCTTAGGTAACAGAGACCAGGGTGCAAGGAGCCGGGGGCGGGGTACAAGGACCCTCCTGTGCTCCACAAACCTGGGTCTGGGATACACGATAGACGATGACACTCAGGTTTTGAAAAGGCAGACAAAGATTCTGAGGAAGAGCTGACTGATGTCATAAAGGCCTGTGTGAACTCTGAGCGTGACCTGGATCCCTGCACCGAGTGTGCATGTGGGTAGTACGCAGGAGTCCAGAACACGGCGGCTCATGTGGCACAGACCCCCACTGGAGAGAGCCCGCCTCACAGTGCCTCAGAGGATCAAAGCAAGAGACGAGTGCAAGAAAAGGATGTCCAGAAAGAGGCCAAAAAGCCAGCAAGGAGCAGAAAGGAGCCAGGTGTGATGAAGAGGGCGATGACCTAACTGGTTATTCAGAGCAGGAGGAAGATGGGCACCAGGAAATGGACGATGTTTCTGTTCAAAATCGGAGCATTACACTCCTCCAGGGCTTCCCTGGTAGCTCAGCTGGTAAAGAATCCGCCTGCAATGCAGGAGACCCTAGTTCGATTCCTGTGTGGGGAAAATCAGCTGGAGAAGGGATAGGCTACCCACTCCAGTATTCTTGGGCTTTCCTGTGGCTCAGATGGTAAAGAATCTGCCTGAAATGCAGCAGACCTGGGTTCGATCTCTGAGTCAGGGAGATCCCCTGGAGAAGGGCATGGCAATCCACCCCAGTATTCTTGCCTGGAAAAGCCCCATGGACAGAAGAGCCTGGCAGGCTCCAGCCCATGGAGTCGCAGAGTCCAACCAGACTGAGTGAGTAAGCAGAGCACAGCACACGCCTCCCAAAGCAGGAGGGTTGGTAAAGAAGCTTTCAAGAAGGAAATAAGTAATCTGCTTTCTTTGAAGGTTCTTAAGCTTTAAATGATAACTTTGTAGGCAAGAGAGGCAAATGAATATAAGAGAATTGAATAAGAATAAAATA
The DNA here is from genome assembly GCF_023699985.2 of Odocoileus virginianus. Taxonomy (NCBI): domain Eukaryota; kingdom Metazoa; phylum Chordata; class Mammalia; order Artiodactyla; family Cervidae; genus Odocoileus; species Odocoileus virginianus. Next base: position 349,208 of record NC_069699.1, read on the forward strand.
TTAATTACATCCCTGTTAGTATTCTACTTACTATCAATTTCCCAGAAGAAAGTTATTTTACCCATCAGATTATATTTTTCAAGTTTCAACCATCCCCATGGCCCTTGTGGCTGTTCCAACTGCCCTGCACCTCCTCTCCACTTAGAACAATTGACCAGAAGGACACATCACACAGTCAGCTTCCCATCACTTTCCATGTCTAAGCATCACCTGAAGGATCAGTGTGTTTCAGAAAGGACAAAAATTAGAGTTTGCTTGGATAAAATGATCTTTCAAGGTCTCCTCCAACTCTTGACTTTAAAATATCTTACTTTGGGGAATAGCTATTTTTTCAGTGCATACAAAGTAAATTCATATACAATTATTTCCTGGCTATCTAAACTCTCAGTGTTCTAATTCTCATATCTTAAAACTCAGGAACTGAATCAATTTGATTAAATTTTCAAATAAATTTGCTGCTATCCAAATCCTCACTATTTGCTACTCAAAACTCAGAAACAGACACAGTATATTAGGAAAATGCAGATCTCACTATCCAAACTTAATTTCTGCAGGGAGGCTAGGTATCCAAACTGCAGAATCAAGCAAACCTGGATATCAAGAGGTATATGACTCTAAAGGACTGGGAACTCGTAAGTTAAAGACTTGCTAAGGATTTGTATGTAAAGAATTGGGTGGCAGGCCCTGTAGACCAGGATACATTTTCATGTAATGAACTAAGAAAGAAGACAGCTGTGTGTGCGATTAAAGTAACTGACAGCAGTCACACTCCTCCAGAAATGAGCAGAGGCTAAAGCAGGAAACACACACAAGAATGGAGAACTAATAAATCATCCACCCAGTAAGCACGTCACAGTCATGAAACCTTTTAAGTTCCCTCCAATGAGCTCATGCAATTTAGTCACTAAGCATGTAGGGAGAAACAAAAAAGAAGCCACCTCTATTCTTAAACAAAAGACACAAGTTGTGTGATCCAAGAGGTAGCAAACACTGTGTATTCTAAAAGGGATTAACTGCTCCCATTCCAAACTTCCATTTCACAAGAACAACTGCCAAGGAAGCAAAACAATACATTTTTTTCTCTCATCCCTAACAACAATAAAAACCTCTTATTTCTATCAAAGATGCATTTACATGTTTAGATGTACTACTAATAATTAGCTAACACAAAAACAGCTGAGGTTGGAAAAGCTCACAGTATTTATTTATTTAAAATATGCATATTCTTTGACCTCTAAACATCTATCATGGAAAAATACTGCCACGTGTGAAAAAGCGGGCATGTAACACAGCAGATGTCTGAAAACTCATCTTCTCACGGCTCACCCACTTTGCTTTCTTTAGACTCTGTGAAGCCTTGAGTAAGCAACTGAAAGCCAAGTGAGAATATTATTTTATTGTTAATGTTTGGGTTTTCAATGAGAATGCTTTCACAGGTAACTTGTAAAACAAACTAAAGTTAAAATTTTTGAGGTCTGGAAAGATTACAACACTTAACACTGCTAAAAAAAAAAACAAACAAACCAGGGAGCAGGTATCTGTATTTCTTCCTTCCCTTAAAAACATTATCTACTTTCCAGCAACTGTGAAACATAAGTCAGAAAGGCAGTTTGTTACAAAGGCAAATATTAAGTAGGCACACACACTGCCTATCTCAACACAGTACAAGTAATTCAACAAAATATGCAGGGTCCAGGGACTTTCCTGCTGGTCCAGTGGCTAAGACTGTGCCCCCAGTGCAGTGGGCCCCGGCTCTATCCCTGGTTGGGGAACTAGACCGCATGCTGCAATGAGGATCAAAGATCCCACATGCCACAACCAAGATCTGGTTCAGCCAAATAAATAAATAAATAAAACTGCTTAAAAAATGCAGGGTGCACATGGCTATATCTTAAAAATCCCTCAGAATGAAGTCACTGATATTTCAAGGTGGAAATGCATTTCTGAAACAAATATACTGCATTTTAAATTCTACCTAAAGTCTTAGGATAATGCTTTAAGCCATATTTCTAAACACAGATTAAGTTACTATACCATATTAAGTACAATTTTATTCTGCTCCTTTTAAAAATATATACAAAAAATGCATGTAATATTAAGTACAATTTTATTCTGCTCCTTTTAAAAATATATACAAAAAATGCATGTAATATTAAATATTTGAAAGGTCAAACATCAGTCTACTGACACTGTGTCACACGGATGGCTGGGGAAGCAGAAACAGACAATCCTATAGTGTTTACTTTTCCATTACAATAAACGTGTAATTTTGGTAATTTTTAAAAAGAATAAATTCAAGTTTCAATTTAACATGTCAGTTACTTTTAAATCTGAATCTAGAAAAAGAACTCTTCTTCATTTCTTAACTTCAAGAACATAGTAGAAAAGTAAAAACAGCAAAAGCGAAGAGCCTCGTCTTTGAAAACATCAAAATGTTTTCATTCTCAACCTCAGACGAGTAAGCCACACAAGCCAGTCCTTATAAAGCCTGCCTAGAATGAAACAAATCCAAGGCACTGGGAAAACTCAAATAAATGAAGAATAAAAAAGGCACCCTTAATAAGTGTATCAATGCAAGCTTGTCTGACTCTAATCTTGAGAAAATTATTTTGCCTTGGATTCAAGTTTTTATTTATAAAATACGGTGATTATTCAGAATATATCTTCTCTACAACATAGAAGAAAACAGCTTTAAGAATTATCCACATAAGATCACACAGAAAGTTTAAATTCTCTGTATATCAAATGACGTATGTACAAGGTTACTTACTGCAGCTTGTAACTGGAAAACGCTGGAAACCATCCCCAGGGTCCCTTAGAAGAGGAACGGCAATGCACTCATTGGAATACCAAACTACTAACAAATGGAGACACTGTGTACTGACACGAACAACATTTCAGATCTATTATAAAGTGAGACACACACAAGAAATGGAGATGCTATGTAGTGACATGAAGAACATTTCAGACCTATTATAAAGTGAGACACACACGAGAAATGGAGTACGCACCTTGCCCTCATTTACAAGAGTCACTCACCCCAGAAGGAGCTGTGAGGCGAGGCGCCATGAGAACGCGCCAAGCACGATGGCACAGCCACAGAAGAGCCCCCACTTCACTGAATCAAAGGAAGGAAGCAAAAAATGCCCTCTCACTGGCCCGGCAGCTTTAAAACTAGATTAATTAGCAAAGCCTTAACAACTACAAAAACAAGCATCTATTAATTTCCTCACTAAAACTGATGTGAAGATTCGGCATGTACCCTGAAATAGTATTACGGCTGTCTAGGAGAATTATTCATAGAAAGTACGTTCCTAAGTACCTAGGATGAAATGCCAAGAGAAGGCAACTAACTCTCACGAGGATCTAGAACTGTTATAGTTAGGAAATTTTCAGATTTTATGCTAGCTTATAAATTCAGACATACCAAGAGGGCTTGTTAAAATTCAGCTTCCTGTGCCCAGTGTTGGAGATGCTGACCCAGTGGTTTAGGTATAGCCCAATCATTCACCCATATTTTCCAGTCTGCCCACCACATCCCTAGTCACGTTACAGACCTCGGCCTCACGTATTTCAATCGTTCTGCAACAGAGGCTGCTTCCTGCCCTCAACCACTTTAAGAGACCTTATAGGGACCACTCTCACGTCATTCACACTGTTTTCATCCTTCAGAAAATAAAACACACATTCCAGTTCATAAGAAAACAGTGAAGTTACTATATACTCTCACTGTAGTACAAGCAACTCTAAATCTGTTAAGTAGCGCTCTAAAGGCTGATTTGTATGTCAGAATATTTTCCCAGAATTCTTAGGGCAATCTGTCAAAGTATATATAAATAGTAATGTTGTCCTACAAAACTCAAGTGCCTTCCAAATACTGCCAAACTCATCCCATCCATCACCAAGAGTTAAACTTCATATTTAAAAAACTTTAAATTTATGGGCAAAAACCTTAAGAGTAAGCAAATAATCTTTCTTAATCTAAAGGGGAGAAATCATCAATGATTTCTATTTCACAAAATAAAAAGCCAAAGAATGATAGTCATAGTTTCTCAAGAATTCACTTGGCATTTTTGATTAACGCATTACTCTAAAATTAGTGGAAGAGGAGTAAAAGGTATATGGAAAGTTAAAGCAATTTAAAATGGCAAATTTTAAACTCAGGCAATCACATGATTCCCACAGAAAAAAGCTTAAAGCCCTGAAAAAAATGCTTTGTCAACAGACAGAGGAGGAAGTGAACAGATTCAGACACTGGAACAAAGCTTCAGAAATTTTTATTTCAAACACATACATTAACACTAAAGACAATCTAAATTTTTTACAAAAAAAAACTTTTTAACAAAAGTTACAAAGGAAAAAAAGTGAAGAGGTCAAAGAATGTGAGAGCAAGAGAACCGAAAGAGGTGTGAGGCACAAAAGCTGGCAACTGACCACCTCCGATAATAAAGAATCTTAGTAGATACTTCATTGTCAGAAACTTCCTTACAAAGCACAAGTCTCATGGACAGATGGAAAGCCTCCTCAGGGTCTATCTGAAATTACAAGTCACAAATACTCATGGCACTGTTGCTATGAGGAGATACTCATTCCAGTTCTAGCTCAGCACACACACCAAAAACACACAGAAACCACTTACTCTAGGCTATCAAGTATATATGTGTGCTATGCCACTTCAGTCGTGTCCGACTCTTTGCAACCCCGTGGACTGTAGCCCACCAGGCTCCTTTGTCCATGGGATTCTCCAGGCAAGAATATTGGAGTGGGTTGCCATGCCCTCCTCCAGGGGATCTTCCCAACCCAGGGACTGAACCCACATCTCTTATGTCTCCTGCATTGGCAGACGGGTTCTTTACCACTAGCGCCACCTGGGGAGCCCACTGAGTATATACAAATTAACAGAAATGAGAATAATAAAATCTAATTCTGAAATGGGCTTTAAAAAAAACAACTATGTCAACTCCATCAATAATTAAGATGTACAGAAAACAAGGAAGAAGGAAAATACACACACGAAGATCCAGCAGAAGTTGGACAGCAGCAGGTCTAGCAGGTATCCGTCAAGATTCCCCAATTTCAGTCAGCCAGGGGTTATCGTTAGCTAGGCATTTTTAGAATTTCACTGGATTTTTTTCACTGAAAAATCAACAGGGAAGAGCCAGGAAACCCCTCACTAATATGGTCTATTTACCTACCCTTTCCCTGGTTAGTAACTCTGACCCCATGGATCTGATGGAAAACATAAAAGAGAAGTCTCATTTCCTTAAATGAGGAGTTTTCCTTAAACTAGGAGTCTGGATTCATCCATTTATTCAAAAAATACCTACTCTGTGGACACTATGTGCCCAAGCATCATTCCAGATACTGGGGCTACATCAGTGAATCAAAAACTGTAATATAATCAAATTGCCAGCTTATCGATTAATTTACAGCTTAGGTGGGGCTCCCCATGGTAAGACATCAAGGGGTGAGTGAATTACCTTCTCCATTCCAGGCCTTGCACAGGTGTGGGTGGGGCTTACTTTTCCAGTTCAGTCTTCTCATTTTACACACACACAAAGCGTAAGGGACTTGTGGTTCTCTAGCCGGGAGAGAACAGCGCAAGGTCACTGTTATACAGGCTGAGAACACACTGTGCTCCTTTACAGTGTTTATTAAAATGTGTAATTACATGTTTATGTAACTAGCTGCTTAACTTCTCCAGTCTGAACAATCAGCTCCAAGCAGAAGGGAATCAAGCCTGTTCCTCTCACCACTGTCTGCTCAGCAGCAAGCAGGGCCTGCCCTTGGTTAAATACACTGTGTGTATTCCGAAGGACAAGACACTGGGCTGAAAATTTTATATGGGATACACTTGGGGCCTCCTTGTGAGCACAATTAAAGGTCAAACATAGAAAGGCACTTAATAGTGTGGAATTTAATCAATCAGTTTACAAACAAAAAAGCCCAGCATTAACCCATTATAAAATCAAATGTCAATTTACAAGTAGGAATGCCCAGCAAAATCAAATAAAACCAAGCACTGTATCAAACAGATCTTACTATTACCTCTCATAGTTACTTAGGCAAAAGCCACAATTTGTACTGTCTTGGTCAAGTGATCAAAAAAGATTTTAACAAAATGTCAAAGGCATACAATTAAGGGAAAGGGAATGCTAAAAGGTTATTTAACAGAACAGTTGTAAACTTGCCCTATTTCCTCTTCTGATACCTGAGGATTACAAAATCCACTATTACAACAGCACTAGAGGATCCCCATCACAAAGCGATTTCTTCACTGTAAGACAGACGCCTAGAGCCCAGAAGGGAACACCTCCCATAAAGTATGATTACTAACCATGCAGACCAATTTCAGAGTTATCAAACACTTCAGCTTAGCTTCAAAACATATTTAACCATTAAGACAAAGTAATTTCTTTCCTAATACTGGAGCCATATAAAACCACTTAAAGCCTCATTCAAGTAATATCAACTAATCAAAAAAATATATTTTGCAGAATAATTAATAAAAATGCTACAACACTGCTAACATCACGCAAGGATTTACTTTTCAGCAGATGACTTGCACAGCCAAAGACACAGAGGATGATGATCACTCTTCTAAGCCAGCGCTGTTAAGCCTGACATTTCTCCTAGCTTCACTATCACACTCTGAGAGATTCAAACTGGTTTGTAAGTAAAACACAAGATCATAAGTAGGTACATACAAGTAACTTCTTCAGGCGAAATCTTTCCATAGTGGAACGTAAACACCTTGCTTCTGATAGCGTACTACAGCAAGTCCCTGGCAGAGCCCAGGGGCAGTGAGGACGTACCTGATTTAGGTCACTGTGCTTTGCACAAATCAACCCTCTAAGTTGCTTTCACGCTGCAGCCAATCGCCGCCCTCTAAGCCACCTAATCTTCCTGCTAATGACTGCAACTCACACAGGGTCAGAGCAAAAGAGATCTGCCAGGTAATAAACACATGCAGCTATAACTGAAAATGCCGAAACAGGAATGCTGCAACCAGCGTTCAACTTCAACCTTTCTACATTAGTTAAAAAGAGAGCATGCGCTAACACTATATGGAAAGGGTGTATGTGTGTTCATGTGTGTTTTAGAGAATTAATTTTCAACAACAGTCAGTTAAATCTAACTCTTAATTTCATTTAATTTTCAAAAAAGATCCAAATATGTTTTCACCTGAAAAAGAGTTTTGCCTCTTCATCATTACTATATTTATACCAATTTATTGTAATCATATATTAATAACAGGAATAATACATCCTATTGTGGCTTTATCTATCATTTTACCCCCAAATTAAGTATTCATAAGGATAACAGCTAAAAGCAGCACCCCTCGGACCTTCAGACTCAAGACCTCTTTCCACCCATAAAAAGTGCTCCCTCTAGGATGTGAGTGCTTCATCTTCTGGTGTGGTGTGTGTCTCACGGCGCTGGGTGACAGGAGCCCTCAGCTCAGGGACATGGGTAGAAGAAGGGGAGGGAGAGAAATAAGCAGCTTAAGAGGCCTCAGGAGAAAAGGAGGAATTAGATGCACCTATATTTTTAACTTCCCAAACTGCAGAACAAAATGTTATTCTTCCTCAAAATATAGAAGATCCATTTCTACAATATATTACCTGTTATGATGCTATCCTGGGCACTACTAAAACAATATTCAAATTAAAAGTTTTAAATCAGGTTTTACAGGTTAAAGAGAAAAGTAAGTTTTAGTCTACTACTTTCTTGACAAAATAAAGATACAAATTCAACATATAAACCCAGACATTTTAATCTGGCTAGTCCATTAAAGATTTTTCAGTTTTATCTTATAGGAATACTTATATTCCTTTTAAACCAATCTACTGAGGTATGACTGACACATGAAAAGCTTAACATATTTAATAAACACAAGTCAATGGGTTTGGGAATAGGTATACACTCCTGAAGCGCTTCCCAGTGGCGCTAGTGGTGAAGAGCCTGCCTGCCAATGCGGGAGACTTTCAAAGACGCAGGATCCCCGGGTAGGCAAGAGCCCCTGAAGGAGGGAATGGCAACCCACTCCAGGATTCCTGCCAGGAGAATCCCTTGAACAGAGGAGCCTGGTGCGCTAGAGTCCACAGGATCACAAAGAGTCAGACATGACTGAAGCAACTTAGCCCAGGACAGCATACACTCATGAAACCATCACCACCATCAAGACCACAGCCATTATCTGTCACCTCTCAAAGTCTCCTCTCATACCCGCACTGTCATTATTATTTGCAAGTGCCGCTGCGTGTGGTAAGAACACTTAACCTGTAAGATCTACCCTTAAAAAATGTTAAGTGTACAGTGCGGTGCTGATGGCTGTGAGCTCTACGCTGCACATAGCACTTACATGCGCCGCCTAACACTCTCTACGTCCCTGATCATCACTTTCTCCTGGGCCCTGGCAGCCGCCACTCTACTCTGCTTCTATGCTTTTGACTGTTCTATATTTTCATATACAAGTGAAACCATACAGGATGTGTCATTCTGTGTCTGACTTACTTCACTTGGAAATAAACATACCTGCATGAAACACAACAGTCTCACTTATTCCCTTGGTTTCTCTGCACCATTTTCAACCTTTTCTCCATCTTTATCACACAGATCTAAGTATACATGCATATGTGTGTGTGTGTGTGTGTGTACACATATGCAGACTTCCCCAGTGGTACAGCAGTAAAGAATCCATCTGCAACGCAGGAGCCACAGGAGACATGGGTTCGATCCCTGGGTCAGGAAGACCCCTGGAAGAGGAAATGGCAACACAGCCTATATTCTTGCCTGGAGAATTCCACAGAGGAGGATGGCAGGTGACAGCCCCTAGGGTCTCAAAGAGTCAGACACAACTGAAGCGACTTAGCGGCGTGTGTGTGTGTGTGTGTGTTGTGTGTGTGCAATACTCAACAAAACTGGAGCTACAAACAACTCACTGTTGTATAACTTGCTTTTCTTCCACTTACAAATCCTAAAGATTCTTCTGTATCAGTATATGGAAACTAAAATTTTAATATAATTTATTCAATTAACCTGTATATGGTATAAAATTCAAGTCTTACTGAATTGTTCCTGAACAAGCATTCCTCGCAATCCACTTACACTCACCAGATATTAACAATTTTCTGTTTCTGCCTTGAAACTGTTCCTAGTAGCTAGAGTTGCCAGCATAATTTTAAATAATGTACCATTTGAGACAGTATCTGCTTATCCTACAAAAAAAAAAAAATTAAGAATTTTTTTCACCCACATGTAGCTTTTTCTTTTTTTTAGCTTTTTCATTTACATTCTCCCTTCCACATCCTGGTTTCGATTAAATTTCTTTTTACATCAAGACTTATAATACTTATACTTACATTCTATTCTACATTTATAACGAAGCCTTCTGAGATGCGTCCTCTAGTTAATTCTAAAGCTTTAAAACCTTTGTTAAAAAGCATTCAAAGGCATGTACGCATGCACTACCCAAAAGTAACGGAGGTGACGCCCTGGTGGCCCTCACCAGTGAGGCCTGGCAAGTGGTGAATGCTCTGTGTCCCTCCCACCCCTCCGGCAGGCAGCTCGGACAGGCAGGCCCCTTGGAGGGCCGGCAGGGCTGCGCGCCAGCCCCTCGCTGCCACAGCCCGTCTCTGACTGATGCTCACCGAGGCCCCCTGCGCCTCTCTCCTTCCCCACCCATCTCTCTGCTTCATGGGCTCAGTTCACAAGCAAAGCACCTGCAGGGCTTCCCTGGCGGCTCAGCAGTAAAGAATCTGCCTGCAGTGCAGGAGACATGGGTTCGATCCCTGGGTGGGGAAGATCCCCTGGAAAAGGGATTGGCAACCCCCTCCAGTACTCTTGCCTGGGAACTCCCATGGACAGAGGAGCCGACAGGCCACAGTCCATGGGGTTGACACAAATAGCAACTAAACCACCAGCACCACACTGCCTTTGTCTCAGACTCTACTTTTGGGAAAATCCACGCTAACAGATGCAACAAAAATGTACACATACAGGCACCAAAGACATGTAAATGAGTGTTCATAGCAGCATTATCCATGGTTAATATGAAACGGGGATGATCCACATATCCAGAAACAAGCATACAGACAGACAGACTGGGGCATATTCATACAATGCGATTCCATGAGGCAGTGAAACTAAACAAAGCACTGCTCCAGGCAAGATCGTGGATAAATGTCACAAACATAATCTGAGAGAAAAAAGCCAAACATGTAAAACCATCCTGTTGTATTTCTAGTTAGGACAGAGTTATCTTAAAGCATCAGGGAGGAAAGAGTGATTGGAGTGCTAGTAACGTCCTACTATTTCTTCCCTAATGTGATAGTTACATGCATTCGTTTACTTCCTAATAACTGGTCACATTTACTACATCACATGTTTATGTTTTACTTCAATTAAAAGAAAACTAAGATAACTAACTACATGAGTACCAAGAAACAGAACAAGAAAGAAAGAACTCTGAAAAATTAAAGACTTTCAATATATAAAAGGCTTGGAAGCCTTGAACTATCTCAAACAGTGTAACAAAAAGAAGGGCTGGAAAACATTAAAGATGAGAGATAAACAATCAGTTCAGAAAGTTCAACTTCCAAATAATATGAGTTCCAAAAAGGGTAAAGAGAAAATGGATTAAAGAAAATTACAATCGAAAATTAAACTATGAGAATTTGCTAGAATGAAAAAGAGATATGGGCCTTTAAAATGAATGGCCCCTAAGAAATAAACCACAAAAAAACAAAAAACAAAATGGATGGACCGAGTGAAAAGAATCTTAGATTAGTAACTGTAGAATCTCAGGGAACTGTGGGTTTAAACTGAATGTTATGAAAGGAAGTGGAGGAAGAGAGAGGATAGACATTGGCATAAGACCTTTCCAGTATTAACCATGAGGAGGAAGACACAGACTGTCAAGTTGGAGACATGAACACATTTCCTCACTCAGACTCTTATTTCTCATTTTGCTTGTTCTGCATTTCTTGTCTTTTAATAATGGACTGAATCGTATCCCCTCAAAATTCATTACATTGACGTCCTAACTGAAAATAACAATAATCACAATAATTGGGAGTTTTAGGATTACTTAAATACTATCTCATTCAGAATCAAGATTAACGGCTGAACCATCAGAAAAGGATCCATTACTCAAAACACTCTTTCAAACATTAAAGTCAAGTCGATCTCTTCATGACTTAGGTATAATTTGAATAAGAAGAATCTGCCTACATGTGGGTTTTAAAGCATCTTTGATACTAATTTCTGATTAATGTAAATGTTTTCTTCTCTGTAATCACCCTCTGTGCTTTTTCAGTCTTTTTACTGAAAGGCTTTCAATGGCTAAGTCAAAGAGCTGGTAAATGTCACATGGCACTTGAAAATATGTGGGTTATTCTCAAAAATCTTTTGATATTGATTTTTAACATAATAAGAGAACAGATTCTCTACGATTTCAATACCTTTAGACCACAAAGCTTTTGCACTTTGTTTTACATTTCTGGATGTAGCCCACTGTCTCCTGGTTTATAGTCTATGGGAATGTAAACAAAATTTGTAGCCTGCTGTTGTGTGAAAATTGTATAAATCTTAATTATGATAAATTGCTTCATAGTGCTTTTTGGGTCTACTATATCCTTCTACTTTTCTGTCTATTCACTCTATTAATTTTTGAGAGTTTGATATTGAAACTCTAACTAAAAATCATAATTTATGTACTTAAAAACATTGTAATATATAACAGAAAATGTAATTTTGTTCTATATTTTCTAAATCTCCTGTAAATGCATTATGATAATTTCATCATTTAAAAAATAAAAAAGAGGAATAAAAAGTACCTGACTAAAAATGATGAAATTATTGACCAGACACCAAAAGTAAACATATTAAAGTTCAAAATATTAAAGAGTTTACTCTTTACATGAATCTTAAGTCTCAGTAGAGACTCTAGGATAATCCATTAATTTGTATGCTGTAGCTTAATGCAACAAAGAAATAGAATTTTTAAAACCCAAATTAAATATTTATTTGAAGATGGTATCACTGAGTATCTAAAACACAATAGATTCTACCAATTAGCACAAATGAAAAGATTCATATGACAGCAACCAGTTACAAGATAAATAAACACCAACAGCTTTTCTCTAAACTATCAATAAATAACTAGAGACAGAGGTAGAAAAAGACCCTCTATAAGGACAAAATGATAAACTACATAGGAATAAATTTAATCTAAAAAACTATAAAATTTTACTGAAAGACACTAAATAATCTGACACTCTATTCTCCTGGGTGGGTAGGCTTTAAATAAATATACCAAGAAAAATAACAATAAAGTTTTCTATATAAATATAGAAATTATAAAGCAAATCAGAATCCCAAAGGGTTACACTTATCTTTTTAACTGAACTAAATGATTCTGAAGTTTCCATAAAAACTAGAATTTCCAATAAAATCAAGGGGAAAAAAGGGGGGGCACTTTGTCTAATAAATATTCCAGTGTACCATGAAACTATGGTAAGCTATACAGTATGGTACAAAAACAGAAACAATTCAATATAGTAAATATTTGCCAGACAAAACAGAATGAAGTAACAGATTAAATATATAATGCAAGAAGGACTGTTTGGTTCTCTAATTTGATGAAGCCGTCTATATCAAATGGCAGGTAAAAATAAATTACAATGGATTAAAGATAATTTGAAGAATAGGTATTTAAAATGAAGAATAGTGTTTTATATTACTGGAGTGGGGACATATTCTTTAGCAAGATGAAAAAACTAGAAGCCATGAAGAAAAAGACTGAGATAGGTATTTTTTTACTCCATTAAAAAAAGGTCCAACACTTGTCTAAAGCAAAGACAATGAAGAGACAAGACAGAACATGAGGAAATATATGTAGTATAACAGACATGGCATTACGTATTTCTAATACAAGAAACTTCTTGATGTTTAAAGGGAAATAAAGGAATATAAAAATGGACAAAGAATGTGAATCAAGTAATTCCCTTTGGAGAAAATACAAATGGGCAATAAATAACCACATATTACAACAAATACTCTTACTAGTGGTTTAACCATTAGACCGGGGGGGGGGGGGGGGGGGGGGGTCGGGGCCAAATTAACGTTTAAAGCTGGCAGAGGCAGCAAGACACAGAGACACGCTCATGCTTTAGTGGGAAAGTGTGAACTGCTCACAACTTTCTGAAGAGAAAGCCAACAGGAATTAACTTACGATTCTGAGGACACCCTTTATGGGGCAATATCACTTTTGCCTATATACTCCACATAAATGAAAATATCAAAATGTAAAGATAAGGCCAAGTATGTTTCCTGTTCAAACTGGCAAAAAAACAGGAAACGACCTGAAAGTAAATAAACAGGGGAATGGCTGCTTGCCTTGGAACATTACAAAGATATAAAGAACAAGACGGAAACACACAGTCCCACTCAAGAGACATCAGGGATATATTTTTAAGAAACAAGCGCGTTATGGAGTTACATGCTTATTACGATCACCTTTTTATGTTTTACTAAAGATAAAACAGTTCTAGGATAAGCTACTACTACCCTAGATATATAAAAGAAACTTAGACTCTAAAACAAAGTACTTCCCTGAAGGTCCTACAGCTGGTACGTGGATAAGCTAGAATTTAAAGCCACGGTGCCTCCCCTACAGGACATGCACTTCCCAGGCCGCCACTCACAAACATTGTTTTTATTCTCATTGTAAGAAACTCTGTAAGGTAACCAAGCTGATCATTTGCCACCCCAGCGCTATCTGACTTCACAACCTGGGCTCTTTCCACCAGGCCACATCCTTTCCCCTAAGTTACCCCACATGTAATTTTATTTGTTCCTATGCTTTATTTAGGGAATTTTAAGTAAAAGATACAGCATTCAATCACAGACACATTCACTGAATTAATCTTGAATATTTTAAATGTACCAGAACTTCAGTAACAGCTAGTAACTACCATAAAAAGCAAGAACTTTAACACAATGAAATCAGTATCAATATTATAATAAATATATGCAGATACCATTTTAATTTGGTTTCCATAGATAAATTTGAAGCAAATATCCAAGAAAAGAAGAAAAGTTCCTTTAAGACAAACGGAAACCGGTCTAATTTTAAGATGTGTTTCAAGGAGGAGCGCTGCCAGTCCACACCCCGCCGCCCCGCTAAAATCACTGGAGCTCACAGCTCAGGCCAACTGGGCTCGCCACCCACCTCCGCCCTCATCAGCGCAATGCACGCGCGCCCCCTGGTGGCCATCCTCAGACATGTGGCGTGTTTCTCCGGCCACGTGTTCATGATGGAGAGCAAAGAGCAGGGTCTGGAAAACTTCCCACACAGCTGTTTTTTTAAAACTTGGACATTTAACTTCATTCCAAAAAAAATGTAAATACTGAGAGGAAAAAAAAACACTGAATAAATAATCTGTGTCTATATTAGGATTCAAGAGTTGTACTTTTCATGTGGGCATTTATACCCATCACTGAATAGTCGATGTGTTATATGAAGAATTAGTCATGTTTTTAACATTCCTGCAAATACACACAGCAGTTTTGAATTTTATTTTTACACATATTTTGAAGTGTACCTGTAATTTCACAAAAATTAAATAATTGAAGAATCTAATTCACAGAAACAAGTTAACATAGGATAAAAATTGTTTTATCAAAAACTTTTCAGAAACAAATACATCATGACAGAAAATGGCAAGTGTACCTGACAAAGTATATCTCTATTTTTGTTAATAATACTCCACATTCAAATGCTAGGCACAAAAAATATATAGTTCTATATACATTTGCAGGGAAAAAACACTTAGAATGTTCCTAAATATTATTCACTCTTGTAGGTCTCATCTTGGGTGACCATTAGCTAGGAGTATTAATCTAAGAAATTAAAAAAATAATCTGATTGGTAAGAATTTAAATAAAACTAAAATTGGTTTAAGTATACAATTACCAATGTCAAAATATGGCTTAAAATAGTAAATTCAGATATAGTTAAACTCATGCTTTCAGCAGAAGTGAACTCCTGTCACTGCATCTAAGATACTCAAAACCAGTGAAGGGTAAGTTCTCTCTCT
This sequence comes from Odocoileus virginianus, assembly GCF_023699985.2. Taxonomy (NCBI): domain Eukaryota; kingdom Metazoa; phylum Chordata; class Mammalia; order Artiodactyla; family Cervidae; genus Odocoileus; species Odocoileus virginianus. The sequence goes on from NC_069699.1 coordinate 364,312, forward strand.
CACTCTGTCTTCTCTTTCGACCTGTGACCTTTTTGCTCGCTCCTTGATTCTGTGGACAGCGCTGCAGGGTTGGGGCTGGACACTCCTCTGCTGTGGGCAGTCTTGTGAGTTGCAGGATGGTCAGCAGCGTATCTGGCCTCTACCTACTCCACGCCGGCAGCACACATAATATACCCAGGAATTGCCAGCTGTGACAAACATAATATACCCAGAAATTGCCAAATGCCCCTTAAAAAGTGAAAACACACCCAACACGCACACCTACTGAGAACCACTGCTTTAGAAATAACTGGGAATTGCTACTCACTTCCAGCACTTCAAGATGCTGTGAAGAAAAAAAAAAAATTACCAGATTCTTCCTTGTAAATCACCATGAACTCAGACATAATCCAAAGGCTCCATCCTTTTACAAAAATTGCATTTAGCAATGAACTCTACGGGAAGAAATGCATCTCGAACTTGAATTTAGAGTTTTACTGAAAGCTACCTGTTCTCAGTTTACAGACCAACCAACGATGTCCTGTGCATAATTTTATTCTCAAAAATATTCCTACTGTAATTTCAATATAACATTTCCAGCTAAGTGCAGGACAGACATGGTTTTATCCACATAAGTTTGAAACCTTACAGAATGAGCCCTCAGGTGTTCAAACGCAGGGCGCCCCCACCCTGACCCATCCATGCTGACTAGTCACATGGGGAAAATCACTGCAACCGGTCCTATTTGTACCTCACCACAGCACAGCATTTTGGTTAACCTGCTAAATTAAAATTCACAGTCCATCCTGCTTGGAAGGATGCCAACTAGACAGTCAGTTTGACAGAAAAATAAAAGGGGGGCAGGTGAAGTAGAAGCAGAAATAAGTGGTTTCAAGTGGTACTTGACAAAGAAGCCATATGTCAGAGACATGAAAAATGAAGCTCAGAGGTAGCTGTTTTCTGTCCTCTTTCTGAAGCTCTTCTTCAGCTTTTTCCTGGATCCCAGGAAAAACTCTACAAACTCAGAATAAGTATCTAAGACTGTCTTAAACTTGTAGTTAAAGACCACAAGTTTAGATACATCTCTGGCACCAGGCAACCAAAAGAACCCTGCCTGGAACACACACAATTCCTCCTACCTGTTTTTACTTACTAGGATAAAAGCCGTCATTTACAAAACAGCAGTAATTTAAGATTTTAAAATTTAAATACTGCCAAATGTTTGTTACGCAGGTAAACTGACCGGTCTTTACCAATTGCAACAAATGGCTCCTGCCATCCACTCGTTGGTAATCAGGGGCTTCCCTGTGGCTCAGATGGTAAAGAATCTGCCTGCAATGCAAGAGACCAGAGTTCAATCCCTGGGTCAGGAAGATCCCCTGGAGAAGGGAATGGCAACCCACTCCAGTACTCTTGCCTGGAGAATTCCATGTAGAGGCCTGGTGGGTATTCCTTGGTATTAGTTCTTTTAAAAGAGTCAAGATAGTGTTTACCTCTCAAATTACCCAAATCTGAATGAAAATTAATTCACCAGTCATACTCATGCTCAATAAAATATAATCCAACTTTAATCATTTTTGGTAATTCCTTCAAACAAGGTCATGGTCAGGAATTCTATTTCGTATTCTCCCTATATTGTCCATATTTGTTCTCTAGTAAGAGAAACATTTCATGGAGTAATAAAAAAACTTCCTTACAATAGTTAACTCATTCTATGCTTATGGAAGCCAAAGCAGTAGGAAAACAACTTGGAGGTCATCAAGATAACATGAGAAATCAAAGATTTGGGTTTGGATTATGTCTTCGTCCCATATAACTAACATGCATAGCAAACTGATTTTTAAAAGGATAAACTGAAGGATAAAGACAATAGAAGAAAGTGCACGAAATGAGAGATTTCATAAAATTTTTGGAAGATGGAAAGTGGATGTAGGAATGGTTATTTCATCTGGAAAATAGACAGTAACCTAAATATAGTGATGGAAGAGATAAGGTAGGACACAGAAAGCAAAACCATGTTTAATTAATTAAACACTGCACAGAATTCACTAAGTAGATTGATTTACATATTAAATTGTAACTAAGTATAACATACTAAATTGAGAAACAGCTTCTAATTAATGACCTAAACCAGGAAACTATCTCTACAAATTGTATTAGCATAAAGTTTATTGAAAATGATACCTATACAAATATAATACAATTTGTCAACTAGTTTATTTTAGCTGAAGATAAAACATTAATGGGTATAGATTCTAGATCCAGATCGCCTAAATTCAAATCCTAGTTGTTCTACTCACACTAGATGGGCAAGTTATAACCTCAGAGTCGCTCAATATCCTCATTTGGAGAATGTGGCTAATAACAGTACTTTCAACTAATAGGTTATAGAAATTAAACAAGATGAATGCAACATGCATAGAAAAGTTCCTGGCACAAAATAAGTCCTCAGCTAATTATTAAGCACTAGTACCATCTTACCACAGGATCATCTTTACTTTTGTCTCACCAGAAGGAACTGGTAACAAAGACTCTCTCCTTTGGCCAAATTTCAGTAGACCCTACACCCCCACGACAGCCTCCACTAAAAGAAGTCTGCTTTACCATTCTTTAACAAGTGTCACTGAATGGTTTTTTCTGTAACAGAAGACTTTTTTCACACTGGAAGCCAGCTAAAAAGGTTCTGCATTATTCCAGACAATAGAAATATGGTGATGAAAGGAAATATGAAAAGAAACAGACTTAGTAGAGATGGTTAGGATGCTGGATTTGATGGATGGAGAGGGACAGGAAAGTCAGAGATAAGCTCACATTTTCAGATCGACGTAACCAGAGACTGGTACCATTCACTGAGACAAGAAATGCAGAGAGCAGGGAACGTTGTTAAGTTCTAAACCATGTGAAGTCTCAGCTGAGTTATCTAAGTGGAAATAGCAGTGGATAGGGCTCCCTTCTGGCATCTTCTACGCACTCCGTAGAGAAAGTAGTAGCATTTCCTAGGATTGAGGGGAGAGAGGACACAGTCTGAAAAGTAGGGAATGTTCGATGTACCCAATGCAGAGAACAGGAGACAACTGGAAACACAGGGGGCATTTTCTGTCTTTAAGGAACCCGAGAAGGGTATCAATTTGTTTTGAGCAACCTAACACAGTTAAACTGACTGAGAATCAGGGATTTATCAAAATATTTAATACTAACAGACATAATAGTATTCTCTCTCAAATAAGGCAGAGGTTGGCTACAGGCCATACAAACAGAGGGGCGTGGAGGTAACGGACCTTTAAAAAACTCAGGGGGTGGGTAGTAAGCGACTCAAGAGCCTCCAAGTTCAAAGAATAAGAATTACAGGATTAACTGACTAAGAGAAGAAAGCTTTTAAAAATAAAATGACCTTGTAGTTAGATTTCAGTATCTAAATTTAAGAATTCACTTAAACAGGAACTCCAGAAGCTAAGGCCCTAGGTCATGAGCATTACAGAATGGAAGTAAGGGTCTTGACGGGTGAGCAGCTGAGAAAAATCAGCAAACTGACACTCACCCCGCCTGCACGCTCAAGTACCCCGAGACCACACCAGGCTGTCGCCTGGGGAGCCCACAGAAGGCTGATTCAGGGGTCCATGCTTACAGCAGCTGAGGGAAGACCGCCAGAGAGCAGGCAGGAAGGTGCGGGGCGCTGGGGCCACACCGTAAGCCTCCAAAGAGCAGGCACGCCAAGGCTGTGAGAGTATCCTCTCCATCAGTCCTCTGACCCTGGCAGTTCAGTCGGTAAAGGATCCACCTGCCATGCAGGAGACCCAGTTTGATCCCTGGGTCCAAAAGACCCCCTGGAGGAGGGCATAGCAGCCCACTCCAGTATTCTTGCCAGGGAAATCTCACGGACAGAGGAGCCTGGTGGGCTACAGTCCATGGGGTTAGCAAGAGTAGGTTACCACTGGGCAACTACACCACCACCGCATGACTCAGCAGGAAGAGCGGAAAAGCTGGCTACACTACCAACAGGAAAACCATCAGCTCTTAATCAGAAAGATGCAGGCTATATCCACTATATATATTCACTACAAACATTCCCATTCGTATTAAGAAAATGACACTGTTGAGCACAAAATAAAAGGCATCCTATGTTTGTTCTGCGAGCATTTCCCACAGCACTAAGATGGATATTAAGGGCACATACTGTACCAACGTGAGAGCCACACATCCTGGTCTGATCTCCAATTCCTCCACTCACAGCAGCATGAACGTTCAGAGAGGACTCCGCTTCCTCATTTGTACAACAGGAACACCACCACCCTACCACATGTGGTGGCAGGGTTATGTTCTAACACTGCTCACAACACATGCACACATATTCAGTTGAACTAGCAGCAATAAATAAAAAGTTTAACCATCTTAAAAAATAAGCTATTCACAATATCAGAAATGTGAACATCACCCTAATTTATAATAAAAATCAAAAATTAAATAACATCAATTTACAAAGTGACTAACACTTTTAGGTATCTCTATACAAACGTTATTTTTTAATTTTTATACTTTACAAATACATATCCTGTGAAGTCAATGAACTTTCATAAAGTCAATCTTTATGGAGTGTCTGTCTTAAATTTCTCAGGCAGCAGTGAAGGCATCCATCTAAAGAATGAGAGATGGAGTGACTGTTCACAGTGGGGCAAGTCTGGGGCAGGGACTTGCAGTTAAGAGCACAGAAAGAAAAGGGAAGAACAACCATCATCTTCATGGTTTTATTTTTAAAAGCCCTGGCAAGTATGTGAATGAACACCTTTCAAAAGTTTTTGAAGAAAAAAAGCAGATAACAGCTTTGGTGTTTAAATGAAATACATATGGACCACAGAGTCTAACTAGATATGAACGAAAGTACAACAGCAGAAAGAGGGGAAAAAAGGGTGGTGGGGATGATAAGCAATTAAAAAACCTCGAAGTTCAAAGAATAAGGATGATGTGAGTATATCGGCTACCAAATCACATGAACGACCCTGTAAATTAGAAACAGGCATAAATCCCTATTATAGCTTCACTGACAACTTCTCTAACAGCCATCAAAACCTCAAACATTGATCAGCCTTGAAAATCTCTAAGGGGACTCATTTCTAGAATGGCCTGCATAATTTTAGAGGACTTCTGATAAGATGACAGACATGCCTAAACACACTTAAACTCTTCAAAAGCCTAAACTTCAATTATGTGAAAATGGCTTTCACTACACCACCTTCACATTAAAAACAATTAATGTGATCAACAATTAAAAGTCACTGCTATGGTGCCAAAAATGATGACCCAACTGGCAGTCTCTGAAAAAGATGAGTTATTATGCAATCTCCCAAAAATAATTTAACTTTTTTTAGAGACAATCATTCAAGTGATTTGTGTGGGAAAGAGTTATGAGAGTAACTCCAGATATTTAAAAATATTTTTATTATAAAAATAATGTACACTCCACGTAAAAATTTTGAAAACTAAAATATAAGAATTTGTCTACTTTCAAATTCCACTTCCAAGATATACTCAATATTTACTCTAATCTACTTCAATATTGAATATTAACAATATTATAATTAGTAATACTGAATATTGAATTTTTATTCCATTAAATAAACACAAAAAATTAAATCATATGGGAACATAGCCTATGCTTTTCACTGTCAGATACTTAATCTGTAAATATACTGTTTTACATTATAGTCGTCTCTAAGGATTATCCAATACAATAAATAAACGCTGTTTTCTTCCAAGCCTCTTTCAATTCAATGGCATTAAGCATCCATGTGTCTCACGTCGCCTCTTATAAAACCTCAGAGTAGTTAATCTGCTATACTAACAAAGCCCTGAGTCAGTAGCATAGGCAAGACCTCTATAGCATCTTCCATATAGGTCTTCTCCAAGAGATCTTCTCATTAAATATGTTGCCGTATTTCAGGTACTTCTGAATCAAACCAACTAGACAAAGTCTTTCTAATTACAACAATATAAATTTATTTTTGCTCAGGAGCCTAAAGGATTAGTTGATGACAGTCTGAGAATGAACAGAGGAAAAGCTGCTGGCGATTCTTCCTTCCCATTACACTTCGTTTATTATGTACAGAACCAGTAAGCTACTACAAATGAAATATGAGGCTAAAGTCGCCAATATAAAAACTGCGGATGAAGCACTAATTTAAATAAGTCAAATAACAGTGTTTACTCTAAACACTTACTTGCATATGTTAAAATTTTAAATGAGGAATGAGTAAATGTTATTCCTAAAGGAATGCAATGCTGATTTATAGAAACGGATCTTTTAAAATGTATTTACTTTTCGGTGCACTGGGTCTTCACTGCTCCGCACCAGCCCCCTCTAGCTGCGGTGGCCGGGCTGCGCGGGCGTCTCCCTGCGGTGGCCTCTCTCTCTGCGGGGCTGGACTGCAGGCCCCTGGGCGCAGCAGGCGTGGCGCCCGGGCCTTGGTGCTCCGCGGCTGTGGGATCCTCCAGACCAGGGACCGAGCCTACATCCACCGCACCAGCAGGCGCATTCCCATCCACTGCGCCACCAGCTAAGTCCCAGAAATGGATTTTCTTTAAAAACTTTTAATAACAACCCCTTACATCATACATCTTACATCATCACCAGTATACACGTGTATCTGTTTACATGTCTACATGCTGTATACAAAAAACAAAAGTGCCACAAGACAATATTTGCCCTTACTATTGCATTGGCAATAGATAGATATTTTCTATTTCTAGAGTTCTATTTCTAGAAAATAGATTTCTATTTTCTAGATAGAATATTTTCTATTCTTCTTTTCTTTTTTAATGCTGTGTTAATCCACTAGTTGTTTTTGCAAACCACTAAGAAGTCACAACCTACAGTTTGGAAACAGTGAAACCATTCAGAGGCAATGAATGTGCAGACCACCCGCACTACATTTCAGATGCTCCCCAACTCAGAACGGTTCAATCTAACAGTTCAGTCTAACAGTTCCACTTTACCGTGGTACTAAACAATACACATCTGGTAGAAACCATCCTTGCACTTTTGAGTTTCAATCTTTTCCCAAGCAAGAGGTAAGCCTCCCTGCTGAGGCTGGGTGGCCACAGCTCCCCATGAGCCGCACAATCCTGCTCAACACACTTAAAACCGTCCTGCACCCAGACAACCATTCCACTTTCCACCTTCAGCGCGGTACTCAATAAATTACATGAGACGGTTTTCAAATTAGGTCTGAGACCGATGACTGTGCCCAACTGTAGACTAATTATGAAGGGTCCTGGGCACACCCCGGGTAGGCAGGGCCAAGCTCTGCGTTAAATGTGTTTTCAATCTAGGATATTCTGAACTTATGATGGGTTCACTGAAACACCAATCCATCGTAAGTCAAGGAAGGTCTGTCCTTTCCAAGTTGGACAACCACAGGCTCATCGGAGCTTTAACTCTGTGGCTACTTTGGAAAGCGGATGACAAGAAACAGAGGCGTTGGAGCGAGTTGAAGCTGTGCCTCGCGGCCCACGAAGCGAGCGAGACATTCTCACCGAAGACTCCAGAGCCGCACGCTCTAAGTCACAGGTCGTTTACTTACTGCAGACGGCAAACTGAGGTAAGAGTGTCACACTACAGGGGCTCATGGCCCCAGCGACGGGCCCAAACAAAGCCAGTCCACCAGCGTTCATCCATCACACTCTAACAGACAATCCTCTGGAGGCTGACTGGTAAATGTTCTCATCTTGGCTTTCTACAAAAATCTTCTCAATGGTCATAATGAACTCCTCCATCAGATACCTCTCTCGGCCTAGTCTGGATATAGGGTGATGACGCTACCCCCAGTGATCTGCTGAAATTCCCTACCACCCGACTGTCGCCTCAAACGGCCCCTAACTATTTGAGGTTCACAGCCATAACTGCAGCAGATAAAACAATTCCTCATGGCTAATCCACTCAGTATTTCAGCACTTAGCCTTTTAAACCCATTTATTGCTAAATCAATTTAATCAGCAATAACAGCAAAGTAAATTACCATATAAAAACTGAGTAGATGCAATTATGTAAAACACACAACTGGTCATTTTTAACTGTGATTTGAAATATTGCAATTTAATCTAAAAATCCTTCCCCCACCTTACTGCCCATCCTCCTCATCACACCTTTGATTTCTAGTCAATAAAGTTCAGTTCAGTTCAGTTCAGTTGCTCAGTCATGTCCAATTTGGAACCCCATGAATCGCAGCACACCAGGCCTCCCTGTCCATCACCAACTCCCAGAGTTTACCCAAACTCATGTCCATCGAGTCAATAAAGTTACTTGTATGTATGTATTTATATCTTACCTCTATCAAAACTGTCTTTAAAAAAGATCTGAAGTAGCTTGGAAAATATAGGTGAGGAAACATCAATCTCAGCAAAGAACAATTAACTTAAAAGCCCACAGTGATATCCTTAAAACAAACTGTGTTACACTTTAAAACTCCCATGAGAATTCACACATTTGTAAAACAGAATGGAAACTTGGCTGTTTAAACTCAATAAAATTCAATGTTACATAGCTATTCTGAAAATTCCTAAATATCTCTAAGTTGTTTAATTATCCAATGATTTAAATACACAAACACATATGAAAAATGAATGTGTGCATTCACTTGCATGTATATATGTGCAAGCTGTGCCGTGCTTAAGTCGCTCAGTCGTGTCCGACTTTTGCGACCCTATAGACCCCGCCAGGCACCTCTGTCCATGGGGATTCTCCAGGCAAGAATACTGGAATGGGCTCCAGTTTCATCCATCTCATTAGAACTGATTCAAATGAATTCTTTTTAATGGCTGAGTAATTTGTGGACTCTGGGAGAAGGCGAGGGTGGGATGTTTCAAGAGAACAGCATTGAACCATGTATATTATCTAGGGTGAAACAGATCACCAGCCCAGGTTGGGTACACGAGACAAGTGCTCGGGCCTGGTGCACTGGGAAGACCCAGAGGGATCGGGTGGAGAGGGAGGTGGGAGGGGGGACTGGGATGGGGAATACATGTAAATCCATGGCTGATTCATTTCAATGTATGACAAGAACTACTGTAATGATGTAAAGTAATTAGCCTCCAACTAATAAAAATAAATGGAAAAAAAAAAAAAAGAATACTGGAATGGGTTGCCATGCCCTCCTCCAGGGGATCTTCCCAGCCCACGGATTGAACCCAGGTCTCCCAAATCGCAGGCAGATTCTTTACCATCTGAGCCACCAGGGAAAACCATATATGTGCGTATGTACATGCAAAACAAAATTCAGAACATTCACATTAGTTAAAATACATTCCTGTTATTTCAGTTTAAAGAAAAAAATGACAACTCAATTTAAACTATGAACTCTTAATAAAGTATAATTTCTTATTATTATGGCTCAGTAGACAATCTAGGAGCCATCTGCCAAGCAGATGCAATTTTCTTTTGCACTGTAATCCCCTGCAGACTAAATTTTGAAATCCTAAGTAACAAGAAAATACAGTAAAATCTCTTCAAGGCAGAACTTAGCTACCTAGCAACCCCTGCAATCTGTTAACAAGCCACGAATCAGAAGACCATTCATCTTAGGTGGGAAGCTCTGTGCCAGCATGACATAACACAAAGGCCTCCCCATCCCATTTAATAACTAGGGGGTTTCACCTGTTATCTATAACAAATCCACAGTAGATAAGAAATTCAAGGGCGAAAGAAAATAAAAAGATAAGATTAAAAGTACCCACAAGCCTAAAGCTAGTTAATAATCAGCAGTCTATGTGTTTTGGCTGCAGGGGGTTTCCGTTGCTGATCGAAGGCTTTCTCTAGTCATGCTGATCAGGGGCTGCCCTCCAGCTGTGGCGCACAAGATTCTCACTGCAGGGGCCTCTCCTGTACAGCGTGAGCTCCAGGGCACTCGTGCCTCAGGAGCTGTGGAGCACGGGCTTAGCTGCCCCATGGCACGTGGCATGTTCCCGGACCAGGGCGTGAACCCGCGTTCCCTGCATCGGCAGGTGGGTTCTTAAGCACTGAACCACCAGGGAAGTCCCAGCAGTCTATTTTTAAAAGGACAGCCACATATCACCTTTTAAATGTTTTGTCAAATGGTGAAAATTATTTAAAGAAAAACAACTATATTATGCTTTAAACTTCCCAACATTTTGCCAAGATAGAATTATATTCTTTAAATTTGTGACTTAAGGCAACTTGTAAGTTAAGAGGGGGGATATATATATATATATGTTTCTGTCCCAGGTTCCTGACAAAGAACTCCTGAAACACTTGTAATTTCCTAACTGATTGCACGAGGAACATCTTTTGTTCTAATATTTGGTCTTTGACCCTGGTTTCTGACACAGGTCTCCTAAGTCCCTTGGAATTTCCTGGGTGAGAACCCGGCTGCACAGCAGGAGGTGGAGTAGGGAAGGTTCTCCATCCTTCTCTCTCATCAGTATTTATAGCCACTCCCCATCACTTGCCTGAGCTCCACCTTCTATCAGATCAGTGTCCTTGAATCATCCCAAAGCCATCCCACCCACCCCACCCCCTACCTTCCCTGTCCATGTAAAAACTGTCTTCCATGAAACTGGTCCCTGGTGCCAAAAATGTCGGGGACCATTGGTTTATCACATCCTTTCATAATAAATTGGCAAATAGTAAGTAACGAGATTTCTTGAATTCTGTGAGTCACTCCAGCAAATTAATCAGCTCCAAAGAGGGAACTTCTGATGTACAGGTGACAGAAGCCCAGGGGGCCTGGGGTGGAGAGGAGCCTTGTATTCCATTATGGGATCTGACATCATCTCCAGGGGCACAGAATTGAGCAGATTACAGGACACTGGTGTTGTCACAGAACTGCACGGTGTGGGAACAACCCGCACACATCTGAGGTCAGACCCGCTGCGAGGGCGGTCAAAGTGAACACAGACGGGAAACATGGCAGGAAAACCAAGGTTTCCTAACACTAATCCCTCCCCACAGAGCTAGACAGAATCTCTCAACGTCAGGGTTTAAGGAGAGCTAAGACATTCTGTTTTCTATGTCTTCAATCAATCTGTACATTAACTCTTTTACAATTTTGTTACATGATATATTTTTAAAAAACACAAGATAATTATTCATAACAAGTTTCCAAGGTCACATTTAGCATTTTATATAGTATATTCTTATCTCTAATCATGAAAAGCCCCTCTAGGTATTACAATATCAATTTTACAGATGAGAAAAATGAGATTCAAAGATGGCAGCTGCCCCAAGGCCACCTAGGGCAGGTCAGGGACAGGTAATCCACATGTGTTTGAATCCCAAGCAGCACCTGTTACTAAAGTTACGCCACTTCCAAATTTTACCTTGCTCTGAAAAAGAGGTTTGGGGCTTGTGGTTACTTAGTGATTTTCCTATTACTGAATGAAAATAGCTCAATAAAATAAAATGAAAGACCAAATGAAGGCCAACTTTAGTCTGAATGAATCCTTTATTCAAAGTTGGCCAAATATAAATAGGCTCATAACAGAACCTTATCCTGAGGATACTGCTAATGGCACGTGCAGAAATGGAAAAGGAAGTTCCTCCTGAACATATTATGAGGTCATCTGGGAACAATTAAAGGAAAATAAAAATAAATACAGAATATAAAGGACTCTGAGTCAATGCACTGGTTAGTTACAGCACCTGTATAAACACTGATCCATTGACTGCAAAGTTAGGAGACAGAGCCTGGAAAAGAGGAAGGCCCACTGAGGGGCCACGAACCTCAAAATTACCAAAATAAAAGCACATGAAGAAACAATTCGATTAATGTAAGTAGTAAGTTCAAGAATTCACAGAGCTAGCCAATTTTATACCAATATATACAGTAGTTGGGATCTTTCCTGTACCTCAGATGGTAAAGAATCTGCCTGCAATGCAGGAGACCTGGGTTTGATCCCTGGGTCAGAAAAATCCTCCAGAGAATGGCAACCCACTCCAGTGTTCTTGCCTGGAGAATCCCATGGACAGGGGAGCCTGGTGGGCTTCAGTCCACAGGGTCACAGAGTTGGACATGACTGGACACAATATGAGTTATATGAAGTAGCTAATATCGTATCTGGCATAAGATCCCTTTTCTTGCTATTAGTTATAATCATACACTTTGAAAGTCACTGTTTTCCTAAAGCAAATACTGAAAGTAATAACATACAAGTAAGAGACGCACTGTTTTCCAATAATCAATATAAATTATTTTCAAACTTCTAAAAACATCCTAAGAGTCATAAAATTTTCATTTTAATGATGCTTAATGCATACTTGCCAAAAATCCTAGCTCAGGTTAAAAAAAATGATAGGCACTCTTACTCTGATATCAATCCAAACTATTTATTCAATATTCGCACGCAACAGAACCAAGGAAAGGAACATTCTATTCTCTTCTACTGGTAGTTGCAAAAAGCAAAGTAGGAGCCTTTTTCTTAATGGTAACACTGTAAGTAAACAGAATTTATTAATTTACTGATTAAACAATTAACTACAAATATATTCAGCTTCAAATCTATGAGTTCATGGTATTATCCTAACATTCATTCATTGAACAAATATTTATTGATGGCCTTCTATAGAAACCCTCTCTGCCTATGAGTTCACACGTATAACAGGAGTCAGTTCAGTTCAGTTCAGTTGCTCAGTTGTGTCTGACTCATTGTGACCCCACGGACTTCAGCACACCAGGCCTCCCTGTCCATCACCAATTCCTGGAGCTTGCTCAAACTCATGTCCATTGAGTCAGTGATGCCATCCAACCATCTCATCTTCTGTCATCATCTTCTCCTCCTGCTTTCAATCTTTCCCAGCATCTGGGTCTTTTCCAAAGAGTCAGTTCTTTGCATCCGGTGGTCAAAGGATTGGAGTTTCAGTGTCAGCATCAGTCCTTCCAAAGAATATTTAGGACTGATCTCCTTGCAGTCCAAGGGACTCTCAAGAGTCTTCTCCAACACCACAGTTCAAAAGCATCAACCCTTCAGAACTCAGCTTTCTTTATAGTCCAACTCTCACATCCATACATGAACAATGGAAAAACCATAGCTTTGACTATACAGACCTTTGTCAGCAAAGTAATGTCTCTGCTTTTTAATATGCTGTCTAGGTTGGTCATAGTTTTTCTTCCAGGGAGCAAGTGTCTTTTAATTTCATGGTTGCAATCACCATCTGCAGTGATTCTGGAGCCCCAAAATATAGTCTGTCACTGTTTCCCCATCTATTTGCCTTGAAATGATGGGACCGGATGCCATGATCTTAGTTTCCTGAATGTTGAGTTTTAAGTCAACTTTTTCTCTCCTCTTTCACTTTCATTAAGAGGCTCTTTAGTTCCTCTTCACTCTCTGCCATAAGGGTGGTGTCATCTGCATAACTGAGGTTGTTGATATTTCTCCTGGCAATCTTGATTACAGCTTGTGCTTCATCCAGCCTGGCATTTCACATGATGTACTCTGCATATGAGTTAAATAAGCAGGGTGACAACATACAGCCTTGACATACTGCTTTTCTGATTTGGAATCAGTCTGTTATTCCATGTCCAGTTCTAACTGTTGCTTTCTGACCTGCATACAGATTTCTCAGGGGGCAGGTAAGGTGGCCTGGTATTCCCATCTCTTAAAGAATTTTCCACAGTTTGTTGTGATCCACACAGGAAAAGGCTTTGGCATAGTCAATAAAACAGAAGTAGATGTTTTTCTGGAACTCTCTTGCTTTTTCGATGAGCCAATGGATGCTGGCAATTTGATCTCTGGTTACTCTGCCTTTTCTAAATCCAGCTTGAACATATGGAAGTTCTCAGTTCACATACTGTGAAGCCCCATTTGGAGAATTTTGAGCATTATTTTGCTAGCGTGTGAGGTGACTGCAACTGTGACATAGTCTGAGCATTCTTTGGCATTGCCTTTCTTTGGGATTGGAATAAAAACTGACCTTTTCCAGTCCTGTGGCCACTGCCGAGTTTTCCAAATATGCTGGCATATTGAGTGAAGCACTTTCACAGCATCATCTTTTAGGATTTGAAATAGCTCAACTGGAATTCCAGCACCTCCACTAGCTTTGTTCATAGCGATGCTTTCTAAGATCCACTTGACTTAACAGGAATAGTAAGTGATTTAAAGATGCCCCCCAAAATGCATGGCTCCAAGCAGGCTTTCTCTAAAAAGTCAGTGACCAGTTCTTCACCAACTTAGCCACAGCAAAAACAAAACCAGAAGTCCTAGATGAGTGATTTACATCAATGTGACAAAAATGACATCCCTCCCCTGCCAGAGCTGCAACTGGAGGGAGAGAGAGCAGAATCTTCAGTGGGGTTTCCCTGCTTCATCTGAGGGTCTAGAGTCTCAGAACATCACTGAGGTTGTACACTCAAATGGAAATATAAAAATACCTTCAGGAGGAGTACTCTCCTTTCCAAATTACTGGCTTCTGAGAGCTAGCTAAGTGGAAATCATTCCTTGTGTCTTATGTTTAACTAAGGTTTTAAATGTAGGGCTAGATATTTCACAGGAAACACACAGAACAGGAGGAGGAACCGCAATTACAGAGGCTTTCTCCCAGGGCAGCGCCACATGGCACAATCCAGGAGACGCTGGTCACCCAGCACTCACAGCAAACTCAGGGCAGCGGTGTCAGCGGTCCCCCTGCAACTGGCCACAGTGATCTCAACAAATGTCATCTGGGTATTGTTTTCTTCTTTATTCTCACCCACTTTCTTCCCATGTTTCCTCTTCTGCCTGGAGTCACAGGGGTTGAAGTCACCTGGCTTCCATGGTAGAGCCTCTAGCTAGCTTAGACCCTCCTAGGCTCCAACTCAAGAAGGAGAGAACTAAGTAATTTTTTTCACATACACGATCTTCAATCGAAGGGAAGTATAAAAACCACAAAGGAAAATTCTAACTTTAAAGACACATATGTGTGTATATATTATACAGACACACACAAAACTATAGAGCCACTTCCTTACAAGTAAGGCACATTCATTTGTAACAGCAACACTCTCAGTCTCTCCCCACATCCTACCTTCCACTGACTCCTCACTAATTTAAAGCCTTGGATAGAAAGAAGCTGAAAGGGAGAGAAGGATCAGGACATTAGTGACAAATGAATTCAAAATTTCCAAGGGACTCGAGCATTCAATATTATAATTAGGAATGTAGTGTGTGATTTTACTGACAGACATTTATTGTTACGTGGTACCTTTATAACATGAAAAATTAAGTAGTTCATAATGTATTAGACTATATCAACAGATACACAACTGTTTCTCATGAAATACCTAGATAGGTATGTCAACCCATGACATAAAATAATATAAGAGACCATCCTATTTTCCTGAATATGTTTGCATGGTTCAAAAATCAAACGCACATTACAAGGTACACAGTGAAGCTTTGGTCCCGCTCTGGTCTCAAGTCCTGTTCCTTCATACCTTCAATGGCAATCATTTATCATGTCACTCTTTGCAGCTCCACGGACTATACAGTACACGGATTCTCCAGGCCAGAATACCGGAGTGAGTAGCCTCTCCCTTCTCCAGGGGATCTTCCCAACCCAGGGATCGAATCAAGGTCGGATTCTTTACCAGCTCAGCCACCAGGGAAGCCCATAAGTAGAATATACATTCTTTATTACGCTCCTTAGAGAAAAGGCATGAAATAGTATCTTCTGACCCACACCCTGATTTTTTTAAATCAATTTATTTGCGAGATCCCTCCACATCAGTACAAAAAGCTCCTCCTCATTCATTTTTCATAGCTGTGGTAACCTACTGTGTGGATGGAGCATAATTTATTCAACCAGGGCCCTTTCATGTTGCTTCCAAAGTACCTCCCTAGGTGATACTGTTCAAATCTCTCCTGTTACTGTAACAAAGTGATTATAAACACTGCAGGATTTGCTTCCTTAGACCTATAATAGCACAGCATATTAGTGACCTGCTCTCTGAGGGGGAGGCTCCCCACCAGAGACGGGACCTGCGCCCGTGCAGTGGGAGTACTGAGCCCCAACGACTGGGCCCCAGGGAAGCCCCAGTGACCTACTGTGCATGTTCTGTAAGAACCGTCAGGAATTCCTACCTCACACGGCTGCATTCTCTCCCCATTAAAGCTGAATGTCTTTATTACAGGATTTCTCAGAGCCTCTAATTAATCACTGTGAATCTCCCAGAAGTACAGCCTGTGACATTTCCCAAACTTGATTTGGCTACAAAACGGTTCTTTTGCAAAACCTTCTACAGGTACACAGTATTCTGGAAAAAACTTTAGCAAATACTGAGGTGAATTTAATCATCAGTCATCTAGTTAAGCAAAACATAAACCTGTGAACTTTCAAGAAAGGCACAAAACCAAGCTGAGCTAACTTTTAGACTAGGCCTTGGCTGTTTTTCGAATTATAAAGTCCTTTGAAATCTAAATATAAGCTATTTGACCCTCTTCCAGAAAGTAACACACACAAGCTTAAATTTTTTCAGTTTCTGTGGATTCAAGGACCCCAGAGGCACTTCCATAGTCCCCATGCGCATATCTATTTTAGAAGCAATTTTAAATAACTGCTGTATTTCTATGGCACCATTAATACCCAATGCTAGGGCAGAACTCAGGGCACTTCTCACACAAAGCTAATGAAAAAATAGCAGAAAATTCACTATGACATGCTCCTTGGTGCAAGTGAATAAAGCATACTCAAAGGGATCATATTTAACAATTAATGATATAACGAAAACTAAATTCTATTAAATAACTGTGGGAACTACTGATATTACAAGCAGTTGTGGTCTGATTTTTACACGTGTCTCTTATTGTAAAAAAATAAATTAACAGAATTAAGAAATTTGTACTTTAATTCATCTTATACAATATGTAATCTTTTCTGTGATTTTAAAAACACAATACATTTTACATTAGACAATTGCATCTACTAGGAATAAAATTCCACAGCAAATCTGAACTTGACTTTGTAAGTGCCCAGGAGAAACAAAGAAAATTCTGTGCTTTTCAAATGCAGACCAAAGAATTCCCAAGCATGATTACAGTCTAGCAGCAGAAATGATTAGGAGAGAAGAGGGATTAACATCACGCACAGTGACATTAATATCATGCACAGGGCCACCACAGTTGGTTTGAGGGCGGTTCAGAAGGGCATGGACAGGAGAGAACCAGCAAAGGCTGAAGCCTGGCCCAAGCTCCTCTCACCAGGCCTGAGGCTAAGGCTGCAATTCAGACAAACGCAGCCCTGTCCTCTGCCCTCCCTTCCCTGACACCTCCTCCCCCCAGAACCCCACCTACTCAAGGCAAATATTAAAAAGTGCTAAAATTTTGAAAAAGAAGACATGTTTTCTAGATCAATAGCCCAGTGGCCAAAGCATAGTAAAATGGGAACTTCTAATTTAAATTCTTTTCAAAAATTTGTTTCTAAATGATTTACTTGAACAGCAACAGCCCCACCACTACCATGGAACTCAAAGGGAAGACAGTCCACTATGCATACATTTGCTTTATTCCTTTTTTTTTTTTTTTTTTGGTTATTGTTGAATACATCAATTCCTAAAGTGAGAGGAATTCAGTGTAAGTATTGTCAGTATTTTAACAGAATAAACAGTAGTATTAGGCTGAAAATATTCTGTATATAAAAGAACATGCACCAAACACAAAAGCACCAAGTGTTAACTATATGGTATGGGAAATTATGAGAAAAAAAGATTTTGAGTGTCAACTTTTCCCTTCTCATGCTCTGCATGAGTATCGGCATCTTGCAAATTGTGAATCCATTTTCAAAGATACATCCACTTCCCAAGTTCCTAAAGAGAGAGGATATACATGTCAACAGCTCTCCAAATCAAGCAATCTGACAAAAAGAAGCAGTGCAGTCCTAGAATCCAGGAAGGAGAATGCTACACTGCCTGACATGTGAGAAGGATGAGGGTCAAATGACACCAGTCGACATAACACTCTACAAAGAAAAAGAAAGGATATTTAAAATATTAGTGCATCTTCTTCTATCTTGTTATGAAAGAAATGTGTTTCACCCTTCACTGTAGTATTTATTGCTCTAAATAAACTTATTAAAATTCAAACTATGGCTAAAGAAAACTTAAAACACTTAAAAATATGCTTGAAATAGTCAAACTAGAACTTTTCTGTACCAGTATATCAGCTCCAGATAAAAATGCAAATCTATATCATAATCTCATTATCTCCCTAAATAAGGCAAGCACTGAAAACATGTTTGGCCACTCTGGTTTTAAACAGTCAATGAAAAGCACTCAGCCACAGAAGCAGAGAGTCAGGAACTTAGGAATCCGTCACCACTCCAATCTGCTGGCCCTCTGCCTTCAGCAGACCAGCAGCAGCAGCGCCGTCAAATACTGTCAGGACACTAGGCCAACCATAGATCCCTTGATGGTGTATTATCATTACATGGCTGATCCTCGAACAATCCATGTGGATTCTGTCCAAGAAATACATATCACAGTTCTGCACAATCCACAGGCAGTTGAATCTGTGGACGTGGAACTGCAGATACGGAGGATTTTTGACTGCATGGAGGGTCGGCACTCCTAACTTCTGTGCTGTTCAAGGGTCAGGTGCAGTTGCAAATAATCCTGAAAGTCTCCCTAAATTGTAAAATTCAATGAGCATTACTCAGCAAAATACATGAAGTTGACTGCTAACAAAAACAGAGGCAAACTTCACTGTCAGTTATAATGTTGGTATAGCTACCCACTTTGTACAGGAATCAAAAATTCTCATGTTCACAAGAGGGCTTAAAAAAGAGGGTGAGGTAGCTGACTGATCTTTACACATATAAAAACTGATGTTCATTGTAAAATTGAAAACAGTGCGTGCACAAAAGTGGTAACTATAGAAGAAGTAGTAATCAGTACGAGGAAGCTATCATAGCAATCAAAAGCCGCACTGAATAACCTATCATTTTAACCCCATGAATCACCTGTATGCTCCTTGATATAAAAGACCCATTTTGTGAGCTGCATATACTATCCAATTTAAGATCACATCTGTGGCAAAATACAGTAAGAAAGAAAGGAAAGGAAAGCGGAAGAAAAACAACCCATTACAGGATGTTGACAACTATCAGTACCAAGGTTTTAGCACACCACATACCACTAACACAACACACCAGGTTCCTTCACCACCACGCGACTTGCTACTTTGGCCTTCGATTTTAACCTACGCAAGTAACTGCAGTCAAGCGTAACAAAACACTGTTTCCGTATCTTAAGTTCTCTTAGAAGAAAATGGGTATACTTACCAGGCTCAGTTACCAAATAAAGCAATTCAATCCAACTCAAGTATCCTACGGTTTCAGGTGAACTGAAGACAGATTTGCTATTTCTCCCTTTATCACACCTCCATGGATGGTGGCCCAGAGACACCAACTACAAGGCCAAAGGGGAACTAAAAATCCTTATCATGTGCCTGGGGTGCGTGATATCCCTAGAGCTATCCAGAGAGCTCCCCAAAGAGACTGCACACTTACAGACCTATCAATCACCTCTACTACCAATTATCTCTGAAGTCATACCAGGCTGTTAATATACTAACAACTACTTTCCTAAAAGTATTTTTCACAGGCTCATGAATGTATTTTAATTGGCACTCACTGATGGAATTAGCACAAATGCAAACACTTATCATTCTATTCACTACACTTGCCAAAATAAACTCAATGAGACTAGAGCTCTGCCCACCTTGTCTGACTGCATCCCCAGTGCCTGCACCTAGGAGATACTTAATAGAAATGCTGTAAAATGGATGAACTTATCTAATAAGTGACAGAATTTTGTTAAATTATGTACTGTTTACAAGCAGAACATTTGCTAAAACCTGGGGACCTTCTAACAGTGCTATTTGTTGTAACAGGATTTAACAAGATGATTGAGTTTTTGTAATAAAGCAACAAAAGTTGCAGAAAGAGACACAAGTTGCAGACTGAGCATACAGGCAAAACAAAAATTGATTTTTTTTCCTATTAAGACAAATGACTTTCCTCTTTATCCCAAAACCACACTCAATGACAATTACACAATTTTAAGAGAAGAAAGCTTGGAGCCTAAGTAATGAAACAGATGGGCTCCAGTTTCAGAGCAACATAAACTGCCATCAATTCATTCAAAAAATTTTGCATAATTACATCCTTAAGATGGCATTTTAGGAATAATCTTTTTATTCTACTTTTTTTTTTTTTTACTATGCTAAGCAGTTGGTTAGGCCTTAGAGAAGTTACAATTGACAAATATAATCTTCCACTTTTTTGACTTTCATTTACCAGGGGAAAATCAATGAGCAAAGAGTTAACTCTGTCAATGCAAACAGTTCCTCTCTTCCCAGTTTTCAAGTAACAGTGTTCTCTACTAACTTAAGCCACCAATTTTCCAGTCCTCTCATTCTATTTTTAGATTGTGATAGGTTATCACCTTTGATTTACATTATCAATGTGTATATGGCTACTGCGGCCAAGTATTCTCTTCCCAAGACTTAGGAGGCATACACTTGCAAAGTGCTCCTCTGCCAAGTCATTAACAGCGTTTGATAATCCCCCTGTCGTCTGTCTCCCTCACTTCAGCAGAGCTGTTTCTGTCTCCGTTGGATACTACAGAATGGGTTCCCAGTGTTATCACAATGAATGAAGGAAGGATTTGGTAAGGCAATGCATTATCACGGGCTTCCTTTGCTAACTAAGAAGATAATATTTGAGAACACATCATAGTTTCTCTTCAGCTTTAAGAAAACGCTGAGGCTCTTTACCACTCTGAACTAAAAGTCTGCAAATGATAAATTTAAGAACAGCCAAGTGCATCTGATACATGCTATTAGAGAAGGTGCTAAGCAATACATCTAAAATAAGCTTATTCAAAGGGCACACAAAGAACTACAATAGATTCCTTAGGACTGACGAGTTTCCAGGATTCTATTACCATCAGTACCACTGCTAAGTAACTTCACTGTCTGGATACGTTTTCTCCATGTTTTGAGAAGTCATAGGTGAACACACTGAAAGGATGAGTGACTACTCTCCACGGTGTTACAATCTCTAAAAGGACGGGGAGGTGGAGGGGGGTGGAATAAGTGAGATTCTTGAATAAGAATACATGAAAAGCAATTTTCCTGTTAGTTGTGAAAGACTGGAAAATTTTTCACTGCAACCTTTCCTCCTTTGCTGGAAGTAGGAAAATTTCTAACACCTCTCTGCCCTTTGAGTCACAGCCGTGGGGACCTGCGCATCCCCCATGAAAGCAGGAAGTCGGTTTGTCTAGCCTGGGCCCGTCGGGTCCCAAACTCGACGGCAGAACTTCTGAAAGCCCACCCCCGACGGCCCCTCACCCGATACCACTCCGAGCTCCAGCGAAAACGCGATCCTGCTGGGAAGAGTAGAGCGCAGGGCTCGGAACACCTTCCCCTCCACGCTTGGCTGGTGGCAAGAGGGCACCCGGGTTCTCGCCAGGAGAGGAGGCGGCGCAACGGAGGCGGCGAGAGGAACCGTGGCCGCCAAAGGCGGGCGGCTCGTCCACGCGGCCGGAGAAGTCCCGAAACAAAGCGCACGGCTTGCGGGCGGTGGGCAGACGGGGAGCTTCACCATCTCCTCACCGCGGCCTGCGGCGTCGCCAGGTGGGACCGCACGCCTCTCGGGGGGGGAGGTGGGTTTCTGAGGGTCTGACCGGCGCCGAGATCCTCGGAAGCGAGCCCCGGGAGGAGAGAAGGCCGGGAAGGAGAGGCGAACGCCGCGGGGCGGAGGCGGCGCCTGCCGGGCTGCTGGGCCCCCGGGACGCGCCGCCGGCCCCGCTCCGGCCTCCCCAGCGCCGCCCGCCCGCCCCCCGCCCCAGGCAGCCACACAAAGGGGAGGCAGGCGCGCCGGCCGCGGCGGCTGCGGGGCCGGACACGGGACAGCGGCCGCCCCGCCGCGCCCCCACCTTTGTCCGCCGCGTCCCGCGCCCCCGCCGAGGAGCCCGCCGCCAGCATCCTGCCAGTTACCCGGGTGAGGAGCGGTCTCATCTGCTCGCCGGTCCCGTCCGCCTCCATGGTTTGCCGTCCAGTCCGCTGCACGGCCGCTCCGCTGTTGCCCCGTGCGCTCCGCCCGCCGCCTAGAGCCCGGCGCGCGAGGGGAAACGAACTTGCGCTCGTCCGCGAGGCGCGCGCGTGGGGAGAGCCGTGAGCGCGAGACGGGAGCGCGTGCGCGGCGGCAGGCGGGCTGCCTCTCGCGGGGCCCGAGGCCGCAGCGGGTAACGTGGAGCGAGAACTGAGCGAGCCGCAGGCCCGGCGCGGAGGCGGCGCCGCGGATGCGAGGGGCGGGGCCCGGCCGTGACGCGCCGCGCAGGCCCCGCCCGCGGCCTCCGGGCCCTGCGGGCCTCCGGGACGCGCGCCGGCCCCGCGGCCGGGCGCCGGAGGTGGGCGGGAGGAGGCGGGCGGCGCGCGTCCCCGCCCATCGGAGGCCCTTGGGGCTTCAAGCTCGTCTCCGCACTGTGCCACCCCCTCGAGAGGCCTGCCCCTCTTTGTCAAATCTTTAGTGACCGAAGCTAAGCGTGTAGCTCATCTTCCCTCATCCGAGGTGGGGTGGGAGTCACCGCGGAGCCCACCTTCTAATCACGTTCCTCGAGGTGGGAGGGAAGACGGTCGCCCCCTTTCCAAGGACGCTCACCGAAACCCCAAAGGAGCTAGGTGGTCAGGACTGCTCTCAGTTCTACTGCCAGAAACCCCAGCTGGGGCGGGGCGGGGCGGGGGCGCGGAGGCTACAGGGGTAAAAGAGCGCACACCGCTGGCCAGGCGTCCTCGTGTGCTGGGGCCCCTGGCCGGGCACCGCGGCAGCGCCACGCTCGAGTCCATCCTCTGGGGCGCTCCCACTCACATGCACAGCTCTGACTGCAGATAGTGAGGTGCTTACCACGCAGGGTCGTTTAAGGATTGGGTGAATGTCCATCCATAAACGTGCCCGACAGGTATCATGCTTATCATAGGCATTATTGTTAACTGGGTTGTCTTAAGTGTTCAGAAAAGGGAACAGAAAGAGCTGCATCAGTGCTATGGAAGGAAACTGTATGTGACAGCAGGTCTGGAACACTTATACTATCCATCTCAAAATGGATATTAGTAAAGCTCTTTGTCAGAAATAGTTAAGTATACTCGATGACTCCTTCCTGGTCTGCATCGTAGTCCCCTTTTCCCAAGTTTTCTAGAGTGTTATTTCTAGGTGGGCATCTTACTTGTATATAGACCAAATGTGCTACCCGTTACGGAAGCCCACGTGGGCCTTCCCTGGTGGTCCAGTGGTTAAGATTTCGCCTTCCAATGCCAGGGCTGCGGGTGTGATCTCTGATGGGGGAGCTAAGATCTCACTTGCCTCAGGGCGGAAAAACCAAAACATTAAAAAAGAGAGCGAGAGAAGCAATACTGTAACAAATTTAACAAAGACTTAAAAAATAAAGAAGTCAACAATTAGACTCTCTAAATTAAGGCAGACTTGCTGCATGTCTGATCCAGGCAATAAGCACAGCATATGTTCTGTTATCACCATTTTACAGATGAGGAGGCCAAGGCTCAGGAGGATCACTTCAGTTCGGTTCAGTTCAGTTCAGTTGCTCAGTCATGTCCAACTCTTTGTGACCCTATGGACTGCAGCACGCCAGACTTCCCTGTCCATCACCAACTCTCAGAACATACACAAACTCATGTCCATTGAGTCGGTGATGGCATCCAACAATCTCATCCTCTGTCGTCCCCTTCTCCTCCGCCTTCAGTCTCTCCCAGCATCAGGGTCATTTCCAGCGAGTCAGTTCTTCGCATCAGGTGGCCAAAGTATTGGACTTTCAGCTTCAGCATCAGTCCTTCCAATGAATATTCAGGACTAATTTCCTCTAGAGTGGACTGGTTGGATCTCCTTGCTATCAAGAGACTCTCCAGAGTCTTCTCCAACACCACAGTTCAAAAGCATAAATTCTTCAGTGCTCAGCAAGATAACTAGTTTTAAATCCTGATTACTGTAACTTTTCTTTCTATTGCACCATTTCTGAAAGAGATGGAAATACTAGACCATCCGACCTGCCTCTTGAGAAACCTGTATGCAGGTCAGGAAGCAACAGTTAGAACTGGACACGGAACAACAGACTGGTTCCAAATAGGAAAAGGAGTATGTCAAGGCTGTATATTGTCACCTTGCTTATTTAACTTATATGCAGAGTACATCATGAGAAACGCTGGGCTGGAGGAAGCACAAGCTGAAATCAAGATTGCCGGGAGAAATATCAATAACCTCAGATATGCAGATGACACCACTTAAGAGCCATAAGTGGCAGAAAGTGAAGAACTAAAGAGCCTCTTGATGAAAGTGAAAGAGGAGAGTGAAAAAGTTGGCTTAAAGCTCAACATTCAGAAAGCTAAGATCATGGCATCTGGTCCCATCACTTCGTGGCAAACAGATGGGGAAACAGTGGAAACAGTGGCTGACTATTTTTCTGGTCTCCAAAATCACTGCAGATGGTGATTGCAGCCAGGAGATTAAAAGGTGCTTACTCCTTGGAAGGAAAGTTATGACCAGCCTATACAGCATTTTAAAAACCAGAGAAATTACTTTGCCAACAAAGGTCCATCTAGTCAAGGCTATGGTTTTTCCAATGATCATGTATGGATGTGAGCTGGACTATAGAGAGAGCTGAGTGCCGAAGAATTGATGCTTCTGAACTGTGGTGTTGGAGAAGACTCTTGAGAGTCCCTTGGACTGCAAGGAGATCCAACAAGTCCATCCTAAGAAATAAGTCCTGAGTATTCATTGGAAGGCCTGATGCTGAAGCTGAAACTCCAATACTTTGGCCACCTGATGCAAAGTGCTGACTCATTTGAAAAGACCCTGATGCTGGGAAAGATTGAGGGTGGGAGGAGAAGAGGACGACAGAGGATGAAGTGATTGGATGGCATCACCGACTCAATGGACATGGGTATGGGTGGACTCCGGGAGTTGATGATGGACAGGGAGGCCTGGCGAGCTGCGGTTCATGGGGTCACAAAGAGTCAGACATGACCGAGTAACTGAACTGAACTGAATGCCTCAGGAAAGAAAGTTGAACACTGATAAAAAGAATGAAAAGATGAAACAAGAATGAAAAGGAAAAAATATGAAGAAAGAAAGAAACTGGAATTTAAAAAGAAAAAAAAAAGGAGCCTCCTAAAGTTGTGTAAGGCATCAATCACTTTTACCCATACTATAACAATGTGAGTGTGATTTATATTGGAGAATTAAATCTGGGCTCATCCATCTGATGTGAAGAGCCAACTCATTAGAAAAGACCCTGATGCTTGGAAAGATTGAAAGCAGGAGAAGAAGGGGATGACAGGACAAGATGGTTGGATGGCATCACTGGCTCAATAGAGGTGAGTTTAAGCAAGCTCCTGGAGACAGTGAATGACAGGGAAGCCTGGCATGCTGCAGTCCATGGGGTCACAAAGAGTTGGACATGACTTAGCAACTGAACAACAATTATTGAAATGAAGCTTCCCTACCAAAAAGCTATGATTAGTGTGTACAGAACAACTTCTATCACCCTTCTCTGCTTTATTTTTCTATACGGCAGTTATTTTTATAACTTTTTATTTATTTATGCTTCATTATGGTTATTGTCTGTGCACTCACACACACATGCTGATGCAACAAATTATAGGCAAGAAAAGAAAAGTTTAACATACATTATTTTCTACCGTCTGAGTCACCACCCTCTCTGTTTTAGTGTGAATTGTACATTTTCATTACATGTTAACTAGATCCTCTTAGAAGACACGGGAATGCCTACTAGCCAAAAAAAAAGGCAATTTCCTCCTGGCACCAGCAAGGTAATTCCTTAGGAGATAATACTCCTTTCTCAATCCTGCAAGGAGCCACAGGGACCCACTACTCACCTTGTTGCACTATGTAAACTGTCAATATTTTACTTCGAAGTATACTATTTGTCTTAAAAAGATATATAGCTGTACTTTGACCTCTAATGGTCAAACCAGTCTTCAGAGCTTTCTGAAAGACTATCTCCTGTGCTATAACCCTCCAGGTTGGCTCAAATAAAATCATCCATTTCTTCCTTAGATTGGCTATCAATTAATTTTTAAATTATTGATTAATTTTAACAGTGTTGTTGTTGTTGAGTCACTAAGTCGTGTCCAACTCCTTGTGACGCCGTGGACTACAGCACACCAGGTTCCTCTGTCCTCCACTTGCTCATATTCATGTCTGCTAGGTCAGTGATGCCATCTAACCATCTCATCCTTTGCCACCCTCTTCTGCTTTTGCCTTCAGTCTTTCCCAACATCAGGGTCTTTTCCAGTGAGTCAGCACTTCGCATCCGGTGGCCAAAGGATTGGAGCTTCAGCTTCAGCATCAGTTCTCCCAATGACTATTCGGGGTTGATTTCCTTTAGGATTGACTGGTTTGGTCTCCTTGCAGTCCAAGGGACTCTCAAGAGTCTTCTCCAATACCACAGTCCAAAAACATCAGTTCTTTGGTGCTCAGGCTTCTTTATGGTCCAGCTCTCACATCCACACATGACCACTGGAACTATAGGGTCCTTTGTTGACAAAGTGATGTCTTTACCTTTTAATATGCTGGCTAGGTTTTTCATAGCTTTTCTTCCAAGGAGCAAGCATGTTTTAATTTCATGGTTTCAGTCACTGTCACCAGTGATTTTGGAGCCCAAGAAAATCAATCTGTTACTGCTTCCACTTTTTCCCCTTCTAGTTGCCATGAAGTAGTGGGACCAGATGCCATGATCTTGGTTTTCTGAATGTTGAGTTTTAAGCCAGTTTTTTCTCTCTCCTCTTTCACCCTCATCAAGAGACTCTTTAGTTCCTATTCACTTTCTGCCATTAGAGTGGTATCATCTGCATATCTGAGGTTGTTGTTATTTCCCCTGGCAATCTTGATTCCAGCTTGTGATTCCTTCAGTCTGGCATTTCTCATTATGTATTCTGCATAGAAGTTAAATAAGCAGGGTGACAATATACAGCCCTGTCATACTCCTTTCCCAATTTGGAACAAGTCAATTGTTCCATGTCTGGTTCTAACTGTTGCTTCTTAACCCACATACAGGCTTCTCAGGATATAGGTAAGTTGGTCTGGTATTTCCATTTCTTTAAGAATTTTCCACAGTTTGTTGTGATCCACACAGTCAAAGGCTTTAGCGTAACCAATGGTTTTTAACATTAGGCAGAAATTAACAAGTACTCCATGTAAGCTTCATGCAAACAGTCATTTTTTTTTGCCTGTTGTATTCCCAGCATGCCTAGAAGAGTGGTTGGCCTTTGTAAGATCTCTGCACCTGTGTTAATTCAATGGATGTGGTAGACAGAGAATAGAGAAGGCAAGCATCCCTAGACCTAGGATCATCTTGGGAGACATCTGAAAATATGGCCAAAGTAGTGACAGGTGCAGAGTTTGAACCTGTATCCTTGGTGCCAGAATTGAAAGAGCTGAGTAGGCAACTTAAGTTCAGTTCAGTCACTCAGTCTTGTCCGACTCTTTGCTACCCCATGAATTGCAGCACGCCAGGCCTCCCTGTCCATCACCAACTCCCGGAGTTTATTCAAACTCATGTCCATCGAGTCGGTGATGCCATCTAACCATCTCATCCTCTGTCGTCCCCTTCTCCTCCTGCCCCCAATCCCTCCCAGCACCAGGGTATTTTCCAGTGAGTCAGCACTTCACATCAGGTGGCCAAAGTATTGGAGTTTCAGCTTCAGCATCAATCCTTCCAGTGAACACCCAGGACTGATCTCCTTTAGGATGGACTGGTTGGATCTCCTTGCAGTCCAAGGGACTCTCAATAGTCTTCTCCAACACCACAGTTCAAAAGCATCAATTCTTTGGCACTCAGCTTTCTTCACAGTCCAACTCTCACATCCACACATGACCACTGGAAAAAACATAGCCTTGACTAGATGGACCTTTGTTGGCAAAGTAATGTCTCTGTTTTTTAATATGCTATCTAGGTTGGTCATAACTTTCCTTCTAAGAAGTAAGCATCTTTTAGTTTCATGGCTGCAATCACCATCTGCAGTGATTTTGGAGCCCCAAAAAATAAAGTCTGACACTGTTTCCACTGTCTCCCCATCTATTTCCCATAAAGTGATGGGACCAGATGCCATGATCTTAGTTTTCTGAATGTTGAGCTTTAAGCCAACTTTTTCACTCTCCTCTTTCACTTTCATCAAGAGGCTTTTTAGTTCCTCTTCACTTTCTGCCATAAGTGTGGTGTCATCTGCATATCTGAGGTTATTGTTATTTCTCCCAGCAATCTTGATTCCAGCTTGTGCTTCCTCCAGCCCAGCGTTTCTCATGATGTACTCTGCATATAAGTTAAATAAGCAGGGTGACAATATACAGCCTTGACATACTCCTTTTCCTATTTGGAACCAGTCTGTTGTTCCGTGTCCAGTTCTAACTGTTGCTTCCTGACCTGCATACAGGTTTCTCAAGAGGCAGGTCAGGTGGCCTGGTATTCCCATCTCTTTCAGAATTTTCCACAGTTTGTCATGATCCATGCAGTCAAAGGCTTTGGCATAGTCAATAAAGCAGAAATAGATGTTTTTCTGGAACTCTCGTGCTTTTTCAGTGATCCAACGGATGTTGGCAATTTGATCTCTGGTTCTTCTGCATTTTCTAAATCCAGCTTGAACATCTGGAAGTTCATGGTTCAGGTACTGTTGAATCCTGGTTTGGAGAATTTTGAGCATTACTTTGCTAGTGTGTGAGATGAGTGCAGTTGTGCAGTAGTTTGACCATTCTTTGGGATTGCCTTTCTTAGGGATTGCAGTGAAAACTGACCTTTTTCCAGTCCTGTGGCCACTGCTGAGTTTTCCATATTTGCAGGCATGTTGAGTGCAGCACTTTCACAGTGTCATCTTCCAGGATTTGAAATAGCTCAACTGGAATTCCATCACCTCCACTAGCTTTGTTCGTAGTGATGCTTCCTAAGGCCCACTCAACTTCACATTCCAGGATGTCTGGCTCTAGGTGAGTGATCACACCATTGTGATTATCTGGGTCGTGAAGATCTTTTTTGTACAATTCTGTATATTCTTGCCACCTCTTCTTAATATCTTCTGCTTCTGTTAGGTCCATACCATTTCTGTCCTTTATCGAACCCA
Organism: Odocoileus virginianus; assembly: GCF_023699985.2. Classification (NCBI taxonomy): domain Eukaryota; kingdom Metazoa; phylum Chordata; class Mammalia; order Artiodactyla; family Cervidae; genus Odocoileus; species Odocoileus virginianus. Next base: position 393,409 of record NC_069699.1, read on the forward strand.
TCTTTGCATGAAATATTGGGCAACTTCAAGAAGGGCTTAAAAATATATGCTCAGGAGACCACGCTAGACAAATGAATTGTGGAAAGAAAAATCCACTTGTGAAAAAAACAGGATAAGCCTTTGGTTTATTTAGTCCAAAATTATTTTTTGAGTGACTTCTGTGTTGCTGTGCACTTTTTTCACTCTTCACTTCATCCCACTGGCTGGAAAAATAATGTAGTAAAAGTCTGAATTAGAGAATGGATTACTCTCAAGTGCCCACTTAATTCGTATTCAGCCAGAGTTCATCCCGAGGTGATGGTTGTAGTAAGTAAAGGAGATAATGTGTTAAAATTGCTTTCATGCCAATGGAGATGGCTATGACGTGTTCAAAATTTCTGAAAGGCAAATTGTTATCTTAGTCTTTTAAATACTCATCCAGAATGTAGCACAGGGAAGCATTTGCTAAACAAAGATGGATGTGCACCTAAATTCATCACTCAAATGAACTTATAGCACCGAAAGTTACTGACAACTGTATCCCAGATTCAGGACACTTCCTGGGTTTCTGGAACAGCAGGTAATACTAGTAGGGTCTCGGATACCATCCCTTGGCAAGATCTTCATCCTGAGGTGTGAACAATCTTCCCCCAACAGTCCCCTTTGAGCCAGAACCTTTTTTTTTTTAAGAATAATAGTGTCTCTGTCATTTTGAAAAGTGTTAGCTGAGGATCCCTTGGCAACTCTCTCTCCTCCTTACCTCTTCTTGGTGGTAGCTGCAATGTAAACCATTCTAATCATCTCATTCTATAAGGAAAACAGAAATCCTTGGAATAGTGTTTCCAGGAGCACCAGAGCATCCTCAACAGAGGAAAGACAAAAGGAAAATAGTTGAAAAAATTCCTTTTATTCCTGCAGGCTAGGCCTACTGATGTGCTAAGTCGCTTCAGTCACGTCCGACTCTTTGTGACCCTGTGGACTGTAGCCCACCAGGCTCGCTGTCCGTGGGATTCTCCAGGGAAGGATACTGGAGTGGGTTGCTATTTCCTTCTCCACAGATAAGTTAAAACAAAACAAAACCAAAAAGCCCACACCTGATCTCATAGAGTTCAGAGTGGAAACCAGTCAAGCAACGAATGTACATTACATTGTGGGAATCTCTAACGTGGGACTTTCTGTACAATGGACACTTTTCAATGATTGTCGTTTCTTACTGATATGTGCAAAGACATTTGTATGTCTGTTTCTGAATTCTTTTATCCTCCTATATTCAAAAGGAACAATTATTGAAACTAAATATTGTGAGCATAATTATGGTCAAATAACAAGCAAGTCAAATAACAAGCAAGTCAAATAACATAGCAAGTTAGGAAGGCATCTGAGACCAGCTGGACTAGACAGCTCATTATTTCTTTTGATTCAGTTCTTTGACTGCGTCAGGTCCTACTTGCAGTAGCGGGATTTCTCTGCATCACACGGGATCTTTCATTGCAGGGCACAGGCTCAGCAGCTGTGGCACATGGGCTTAGTTGCCCCATGGCCTGTGGGATCTTAGTTCCCCAACCAGGGATTGAACCTGCACCCCCTACATTGGAAGGCAGATTTTTAACCACTGGACCACCAGGGAAGTCCCTCATTGTTTCTTTAGCAATGCCATTTTTTCCCGTGTCAGCTCAGAGTTGTTGGCCACCATCTAGTTTGCTCAGGCATCAGAATAGCGTCATCGACTGTTGAAGGACAGGTGGCAAGTGAGTACAGTACTGGCACTCCAAGATGTGCCAACAAATTCCTTTTAAAGAGTGTTGCACCTTTGGTTGTAGGCAGTGTTCTTGCAAAGTCAGAGTCCATTTCCGTCACACTTAGACATACCTGGGTGTGGTTTATGTTTTGGTTGCTTTCCAAAGACTGTTACTCTTAGTGCTTGGGCTAAGGATGCATTGAAAGACCCTTACTGATTTTTTTTCTTCTTCTCAGGACCACTCTTTTTATGTTATAGCTACGTTTCAATAAATGCTTACCTCTTTTACAAAAGTGGTCCCTTCAACTGGGCCCATGACTGAGACTACAATGAATTTTGGAGAAGAACTCACCTGAACCAAAGGGGAGATCTAAAATCCCAAGGCCTCATTTTGAGAAATGTAGACAAAAATGCAGTAGACTTCCAGGGAGGCAGAGATGGAAGAAAATGTCTTTTTGCCATGGAATCAAAACTCTCAAAACAAAACTCTCCACGCATGAATGTTGAAATGAGTACTTGGATTGTTTTAGATTGTCTCAGAGTATTCATAATAACCCCATTTTAAAATAATCGAAAACTAACATTGGATATGTCACTTCATGTCGCTGAACTTCTGTTCTGTCATCTATAAAATGGGAATAATTGAGGCCATAATTCCTTATCTTCAGTTGCAAGCTCCATAAATTTCTGAAAAGCTTATGGCTTTTCACAACTCATTTGGCTACAAAAACCTAACCTTGACCAAGATGAGGCTGTTGATATTCTTTATCTCTTACTGTGGCTTCCCATATTCCTCGTTACTGAAATATTAATGTGCCTGAAAACAGGATGTTGTCCCAGTCACTACTAGGAGTGTTTCATAACATTCGTAACTGGCATTATATTATGTGTCTAAGGTCTGATAAATTCTGAAATCTAAACTATCTGGCCCTAAGGGTTTTAAATAGAGGATTACAGACCTGTAAATACTTGTTCTGTTTAATTCAAAGATGTTACAAAAGCCAAATAAGGTAATAAAGAAGAAAACACTTGGCAGGATGGTGCTGCACCTCGTTAACCATGCGGAGCCCCGGATACGCTGCTCTCTAGAGCTCCTGTGTGGAGGCCGTCTCCTCCTGCAGTGGCAGCGGCTTCCAGCTTCTACCTGGCATCTTCAGCTTCCTTTCCTGTCCCACACCCGGGCCCTCCGTCTCCCTAAAAATATCTCTTAAAGGCAGCTACCTCTGCTTAGGGTTTTGTTCCCACCCACGACCAGCCTGGGTACCTCTTGTACCTCTTCTGTAGCTTTGCTAAACTTGGGCTGGTAAGGAATTGCCAAAAGAGAGTGGAAAGAAATCAAACCAAGTAGGACTGTCAGCCCTTGAAGTGCTTCTGAATGTTCCCCAGTCATCCTGGAAACTTCTGCAATTTTCTCTGCTTGAGGCCAGAGGCCAAGTATACGGCACAACCTGTGCTTCTATGTGAGACAGAACACCTACTCTCTATCTCTGCTGCTGCTGCTAAGTGGCTTCAGTCGTGTCCGACTCTGCGACCCCATAGACGGCAGCCCACCAGGTTCCCCTGTCCCTGGGATTCTCCAGGCAAGAACCTGGAGCGGGTTGCCATTTCCATCTCCAATGCATGAAAGTGAAAAGTGAAAGTGAAGTAGCTCAGTTGTGTCCGACCCTTAGCGACCCCATGGACTGCAGCCTACCAGGCTCCTCTATCCATGGGATTTCCCAGGTAAGAGTACTGGAGTGGGGTGCCAGTGCCTTCTCCACTCTCTCTCTCTACACACACACAAACATAAGCAACAGAAGCCCTAGACTATTCAAGTAAATTAGTTTTCCTTTCTTATACCAGCTGATTCATTTGGTGGGACTAGCTAGTTTATCATTCGTCACCAGGCAAGCACACCCGCATGACAGCTTGTCTTAAATATCATGTGTGTCCTTGTAACTTGGGGTAACTAGGACTGAAATGTTGTAAGATTTCCTTTTCCTTTCCTTTTCATAACTAAAGTTCGTTAAGAACAATTACACATAACTAAAAATTGAGTGGGCAGAGAAAGCTGAAATAAAGTATATTACAAAGCATGAAGCTACGGGCACTGGCATTTCATCTTTTCTTAGAGACAATCAACCAGAAAATGCGCTGAGAATTCGGAAATCTTTCCATTTAAGAACTGAGAATATACCCCCTGCCAATGGGAATACTACTAGTAGTAGTAGGGGCATTGTTAATATTCGCATTATTAGCCACTTGCTGTGTTTCCCCTTTAAATGCCAATTAGCAATAGTACTTATGATATAAGCAGAGATACAGACCATGACTCCAGTCATAAGCTGCCCATTGTATATAAAGATGGTCTGACTACTTACCATCAGTAAGACATGTTCGAGACTGTGGTGCAATAGCAGAGACAAGTTGTTATGGCTCTTTCCGTTTGCTACTTATGACATTCATTTATGAAAATATATTTTCAGAGTTAGGAATGCAAGTCAGGGATCACAGAACACAGAGGAGCCAATTGGTGTGTCCACAAATCTAATCTATTTTCTCCTGTTTGTGGGTCACAGTGGATCCATCTGTTCAAGGATAATTCCTAGCCTCTCCCTCTAACAATGCTCTCTGGTCTAAACTGGTATGATCTTCCTGAAAAGCAATTTGGCAACATGTATTAATCTAAAAGAAGAGCATGTCCTTACATCCAGCAGTTTCACGATGAGGACTGTCTTCTAAGATGAGTCATAGCTATGGACATAGATTTATCTTCAGAGGTTTGTGCCAATGTTATGTATGAAAGTAAAAAAATTAAAAATCATATGTGTGCTACCATATGTAAATGAGATAACTGGTAAAAAGTTCCTGCACAGCACAGGGAGCCCAGCCTATGATAACGTAGCGGGTGGGATGAGGGGAGGGGGAAGCTCGGGAGGGAAGAGACACGTGTAGTTACGGCTGAATTGTGCTGTTGTATGCCAGAAGCCGACACAACGTTGTAAAGCAATTTCCTCCAATTAAAGAATAAAAAAAGAAAATAAAACATAAGAAACTGAAACAGTAAATAATTATTAAATAAATGTTTGCATATCCATATGGTGGAATATAATGTACTCATCAAAAAGATATTCTAAATTTTAATGGGAAAATGCTCATGGTATCAAGTTTTGTTTAAAGATCTGGATATAAACTTGATATACAGTATAATTCCAGTTATAACTATATATCAACAAGAGATCAACTGAATGTAATATATTAAAAACTAACAATAAATTATTAAAAAGTAAATAGACTAAAATGCTAGGTAGTAGGATTAGAGGTGATTTTTAAATTTAAAATTCCATTTTTATAGATTTCTAAAAATATCTACTATGAATAAATCACTTTTATATTGAGGGAAAAAAGCTGGAAACATTATTTTTAGAACAAAATGGTCTAAAATACTAATGGAAATTTTACAGTGGTTTACAATAGGAATATTCTGAACTTAAATACCACTTTCAAAGAGCCAAACACTTTAGGAATTCCTGGGTGGTCCAGTGGTTAGGACTCAGTGCTTCTACTGTGGGGGCCTGTGGGGGCCTAGGTTCAGTTCCTGATCTTAGCTGGGGAACTAAGATCCCACAGGCTGTGTGGTAAAGCCAAATTAAAAAAAAAAGAGTGATTAAAAAGCCAAATACAGTAATAGTAACTAAAACTAAACCATGTGAATGCCATATTATGATATTCATAACCTGTCAAGAGGGACCGCTTCTGTAATAGAGGACAAGTCAAAACTTGAATGGGTTAAACTGAAGCCTTCCATGAAGTCTGTTGAGTATCCTGGGGGGTCCAAAGGGAGAAAGTTGTTATTAAAATAAATATTCTCAGTGACTTATTTTCTGGATAAGAAGATTGTTTCTCTAAGGAAGAGAAAGAAAACTGCAGGAGTTTCAGTCTCATGTCTAGCAAACTAAACCTAGTAGCCCATTACCTGGCAACCTAATGGGGGTTCCACGAAGGTGGTGTTCCAGTCCACAGGTCATCAGCATCAGCAAACACACATTTCAATTAGATGTTTTCTGCCGCTTATTATAAACAGTCTCAGAGCCCTGCCAAATAAGCCTTCCTTAGAATGAAAGATTCTTACAATGAAAGATTCTAAAATTACTGCCTGGTTGGAAGGGAGAGTTTTTGTTTTTGTTTTAGATTCTATGAGACCAAGGTTTTCCAAATGTGCTTGTTCATAAGGACTGTCTGGGGTACTCGTGAGAAATATGGAGTTCCCTAGAGATCATGATTCAGCAGATCTGTGATGGGGCCCAAAGGAATCCATTATTTTAACAAGGGCCCTAGATGACTTCTCTGACCAGCAATATTTGAGAAATATTATAAACTTCCATTTCCTTTCTAGCATTTCTTGCTAGTTCTAATTGCATGCTGTCTTATCTGTTTGATAATTAACATGTGCTTCCATTAGCGAACAGCAAGTCCCATGGGAGCAGGAATGAATCGATTCATTTATGATTTATGACCTCGAGGTCCTTGGAGGATTCCTGCTCCTCCAAGGACCAAGGCAGTATCTGGCACCTATGATTAGGAGCTGAGTAAATATTCCTTGAATCAATCGATGAGTCAAAATTTCTTTTGTAGTATCTAACAAGAGCCCACTTTAAGTCTGGATCATCCTCCAGCTTGTAGGAGAAAGCCTGAATCTGGAAAGCACAATGCGAGTGTGGACATGTTATACCCTGGCAGGGAATGACCTTTTGTTACCTAAAGGAGAGTGCCCATGCAAACGCAAAGAGTGTTGCAAAAGAGATCTGACTGCCAGTCACATTAAGACATCACATTTGTAGAGAAAACAAATATCCTGTCCATATCTACCTACCTATCTAGATAATGCTTATTACTTAGGCAAGCATATTGCATGCTGATCTGATCTGGAAAAAAAAATACAAGACTTAACTTCCTGGCTCCTTTGAGGCACTCTAGGAGAGACCCAGCAGGTCAAGGGTGAGTACAACTGAATAGGCTTCTGCTTTATTCTAATATTTAGGCTCCCCAAGAACTATGCAGGTGAACAATATTATAGAAATCACCCCCAAAATACTTTTGTCTAGTTTTAAAAAGATTAGAGATGCCACGCCATGCTCAGTAGCTCCTGTCTGACTCTGCAAACCCGTGGAAGGTAGCCCACCAGGCTCCTCTGTCCATGGAATTTTCCAGGCAAATTAGAGATGGGTATTGAATATTCATTGGTTAAGTATGGTCTTTGTATAGGTAAGTGAATTGTACATTGTGTGGTAAGTCACTTCAGTCGTGTCCAACTCTATGACCCCGTGGACTATAGCCCTCCAGGCTCCTCTGTCCATGGGGATTCTCCAGGCAAGGATACTGGAATGGGTTGCCATGCCCGACTCCAAGAGATCTCCTCGATTCAGGGATCGAACCCACATCTCCTGCGGCTCCTGCATTGCAGGTGGATTCTTTACCACGGAGCCACCGGGGATGCCCAAATGATACAATAGGCTACCATGAAAAGTACGCTAAACCACCGCATACATACAACTGAGCAGGCGATTATAAAATGCTCATTGAATAAACTTTCAGGACAAGGTTAGCTCTGGAGAGTGAGCTACATGGAGTTCTCCAGCTCTAGGCTGTCTCTTCTGCCACCTCCCCCCAGACCCCGATGCAGTGTCTGAAAGATGACCCCTCTGCTTCCACTCTGGGCCACTGCACCAAGAGCATCCTGTTATCCTGTGACCTGGTTTCAGAGGACTGAGGTCACTGTTGCTCCTCATGCTGGACTTCTGACTAAACCTTCACACTTACCTGTCAAAAAGATGTGCCTGTGGGTGTGGGAAGCAAATGAATTGCCCATAGACCCAATTTGATCTGTCATCTGTGTTTTTGTAAATGAAGTTTTATCAAAACTTAGTCATGGTCATACATCTATGTATGTATGCATTCATCTAAGTATAGTTAGGGCTTCCCTGGTAGCTCAGCTGGTAAAGAATCCGCCTGCAGTGTGGGACACCTGGGTTTGACCCCTGCATTGAAAAGACCCCCTGGAGGAGGGCATGGCAACCCACTCCAGTATTCTTGCCTGGAGAATCCCATGGACAGAGGAGCCTGGCCATGGTCCATGGGGTCACAAAGAGTCAGACATGACTGCGCGGCTAAGCACAGCACAGCACGTGTGTGGTTAATTAAAAGATGCTGCTTGGAAGGAAAGCTATGAAAAACCTAGACAGCATATTAAAAAGCAGAGATATCACTTTGCTGACAAAGGGCCATATAGTCAAAGCTTTTCCCAGGTTTTTCCAGTAGTCATGTATGGATATAAGAGTTGGACCATAACGAGGTTGGGTTGGCACCAGAGGCTGGGTGCCAAAGAATGAATGCTTTTGAATTGTGGTGCTGGAGAAGCTTCTTAAGAGTCTCTTGAACTGCAAGGAGGTAAACCAGTCAATTGTAAAAGAAATCAACCCTGAATATTCCTTGGAAGGACTGAAGCTGAAACTAAAACTTCAATACTTTGACCACCTGATGCAAAGAGCCAATTTGTTGGAAAAGACCCTGATGCTGGAAAAGATTGAAGGCAGGAGAAGGAGGTGACAGAGGAAGAGATGGTTGGATGGCATCACCAACTCAATGGACATGAGTTTGAGTAATCTCTGGGAGAGAGCGAAGGACAGGGCAGCCTGGTGTGCTGCTATCGATAGGATCGCAAAGAGTCAGACATGACTTAGTGACTAAATAACAACAAACGGTCTACGGTGATTTTAGCATTACAACCATAGACCTGAGTAGTTGTGACACGAATCATCTGACTCACAAAACCTTAAATATCTACTGTCTATCCCATTAGAAAAAAAGTTTGCCTACAGCTTGCCTGGATGCATGGGGCCAGATCATAGTAATTATTGTAATAAAATTCACATGTGGTATTTACTGTTCACCAAGTAGTAGTCTAAGATCTTTGTATGTGTTAATTCTTTCAGTCCTCACAATTCTATGAGGAAAATAAAACAAAAAGAGGTTAAGATAATATAGCTAATGAGAGTGAGCCTAGATAAGATGCATATTATAAAATACGTAGGTTATCACTCGGCTCCAAAAAATGATGAACAATATCATAATTTGGAAGCTCTAATAGAGCACCAAGCAAAACAATCACAGAAGCAGGTCATTTCTTATAACCTGCTTCATTTTGACCAGCTGCAGATTTCTTTTGTGTATGGAATTAGATGAAAAAGTAATGCTTAAGAAATTTTTTTTAAATTATCCAAAAAAGCTTTCTTAAAAAATTATTATTTGTAAATCCATGGCTAATTCATTTCAATGTATGACAAAAACTACTGTAATGATGTAAAGTAATTAGCCTCCAACTAATAAAAATAAATGAAAAAAAAATTATTTATTCCAGAGTTTCTATATTAAAATATAATTTATACTTCAAGATAATCATCTTGAGATTCTCTTCATTTACTAAAAGTAATTCAAAATATTTTTGAAGCTTAATTTGGAAATTATCTTCGTAACTAATTTACTCCCATAAGAAACCCAGTGTTTTTCATGTATGGTTCCATAGTGCAACATTTATTTTAGTCCCAAGTGGTATTATTGATATTATTGAGTTTTATGGCCCAGTTTCTTCACCAGATAGGCCCCCAGGGACTTGTGACTTCTTTAGAGAAGTAAGTCCACCCCAAAGCAATTCTAAGGATGAAAATTTTCCATGGCCTTATCTGAAGAGCTCACTGCTGTCCGCCAGAAGCTGGCTTAATAAGTGTTCAAAAAATATTTGTTCACCAAATGGTGACTTTCTCAAAAAGAAGTTCCAAAAATGTTACAGTAAATTACAACTATTGGAAAATCCATCAAGGAGATTGCTTTGAAGAAACATGCATTTGGCTAACCACGTTGCTTGATTCAGCTATTCTATGAGAAATCCCTGAGAGCCAGAGATAGATATTCCGAGGGGCCCAGTGCAAAATGAAACTGCAGGGTCCCTTGTTCAAAAAGCAGGTAAGAAAATGTGTATTTTTCTCCTCTGGTCTCCTTCTCAGCCTGTCATGTGCTTTTTCTTGCTGCTCAGCCTCGTGCTCCCTTGGGCACGTGGGTACTTGCAGAGAGAGTGCAGATCCTTGCAGACACTGCAGACTCCCTGCCGGGCTCCACCTGTGGACGCAAGAATGTGCGCGATCCCTCCCTGCTCCTGCACCAAAGCGGGGCGCTGGAGGGGAGTGGGCGGGAGAGGGAGGCAGTGGGCACAGGCTGGAGATGGAGGAGCCTCCCAGGGACAAGGTGGGAACCTTGGCTCCACACCCCTGGTGCACACACTCCATCGTGCCTTTGGACTTCACTCACTAAACGTAAAGCCAAAGACAAATGATTAAGAATTTCAAGATAGCACTGACCAGCATTAAACCCCAAATGCTCAGCTCCTTCAAGTGCTCATCAAGCTGGCCCTGGTGAGAACGCCCTGTTTGCTTGGCTACTAGAGCACCATGTGAACAAGACAAAGACGACGCTTGTCCAGAAGCCTCTGAGGCTAACGGGAGAGCAGATACTGAAAGAGGAAGTTGTCCTGAGGCATTGAGGAGCATTCATGTGAACACAGGCGCAGCCTGGCCACCTGGCTTCCTTGTTCCGGTGTCAAGGAAGGAGTTCCCAGCACAGAGACTGCTAAGCAAGACCAAACGTAGAGGAGGAATAAAACCAGAGGAAGAATGTGGTCAGAGAAAACAGCGCTAGAAGAACTAGGCGTGAGAGTATGTGACATCTTAGGACCCACAGAGGCCAGCTGGAGCAGGAACACACATTTCAGAGTGGGCAGTGGGGAGTGGCAGCCTCCTCCAGTATGCTGGTGGTGGTGGTTCAGTTGCTAAGTCAGGTCCAACTCTTGCAACCCCATGGATGTTAGCCTGGAATTTCCAGGCAAGAATACTGGAGTGGGTTGCCATTTCCTTCCTCACTCCATTACATTAGGGAATTCCAACATTTTCTGAGGGCAGTGGAAGCCATTTAGAGGAATTTGAGAGACAGAGAATGACTTGATCTGACCTGTGTTGTATAAAATCATTCCAGTTGCAGTGCGAAGAAAAAAAGAAGTCCCAAAGGGTGGGAAGTTTGGCAGAGCAGTCAGGGTGAGACTGGAGAGAGAGAGTGGAGGGTGATTTGGGGATGTATGGGGGCCCTGCATGGGATAAGGAAGAACTTGGGCACCGAAGACTGAAGCCAGTAGCATTCACTTCAGCTTTCATCGGGTAGGTGTGGAGCAGAAGTATCAAAACCGAACAGGCTGAAGCTCCCATTATGGGTGCTTCCTTGGGAGGCCTGGACCGCATTAGTTGTACACTCTGGCCCCGAGTTGATCTGAAATTGTGACACATCCTCGAGATCTGAGAACTCTTCCGGAGCCTATTGACAGCACTCGGTTCCACACCCTTGCTTACAAAAGAACTTCCTCAGCGAGGCAAATCTACCAAGCCTGGGGGAATGTTATCTTAGCAGTTTCATAAGTGGACCACAGGTGAGAAATGAAGACACGTTTCATTCCATGTAAAAAGCATCGGGTATGTGCTGATGTTTAATCTTTAGGCTTGTGCACATAGAAGAGTATCAGGGGGTAAATGTTAGGGAGATGGTACCCTAGCGATTCAGTTTGCCCAACTTCCTGAGCACACTGTCTATTGTGTTTTAGGAATCCCTAGCTTGCTAGTCAGGAATCCCCAGCAGCTTGTCATAAATGTGATGGATAAATTCGAAAGTAATTTGCCATCTGAATCTGAGGGTGCTGTAAGGGAGCAGAGCTGGATCAAGGAGCTTTCTGAATGTGCACTTAAAGATCAGGAAGCACATGGACTTCTCTGCTGGCCCAGTGGGTAAGAATCCGCCTGCCGATGCAGGGGACACGGGTTCGATCCCTGGTCTGGGAAGATTCTGCATGCTACAGTGCAACTGAGCCCACACACCACAATCACCACGCCCGCATGCTGTAGAGCTTCTGCTCTGCAATGAGAAAAGCCACCACAGTGAGAAGCCCATGCAGCGCAGCTGAAGAGTAGCCCCCGCTCGCTGCAGCTAGAGAAAGCTTGCGCAGCAATAAAGACCTGTGCAGCCAAGAAAAATAAATAAGATCGGTAAGCCAAGCTCTTAATGATCTCCTTTCTGATCATAAGAAGTTATCATATGAGTTGGGAAAGCTATTGGCAACCATTGAGGGCAGGAATTTTGAAAATTGCCAAATATCATGAACTATAAGGCTAGTGATTTATTGAGAGCAGGGCTGTCACACCACTAATGTTCTCACAGGATATCAGACCACCATTTCACTTATAACCAATTGCTTTCACCCATTCTGGGTAGAATATCAATAAATTCCATGAGGACTAGGAACGTGGCCCACCCATTTCTGCCTTCCACTCAGCACTCTGTACATTGTCCATAAAGTCCATAAAGATGGGTTAAAGAAATGAATGAATTGAATGGGAGAAAATAATAGCAAATGAAGCAACAGACAAAGGATTAATCTCAAAAATATACAAGCAACTCCTGCAGCTCAATTCCAGAAAAATAAATGACCCAATCAAAAAATGGGCCAAAGAACTAAACAGGCATTTCTCCAAAGACATACAGATGGCTAACAAACTCATGAAAAGATGCTCAACATCACTCATTATCAGAAAAATGCAAATCAAAACCACAATGAGGTACCATTACACGCCAGTCAGGATGGCTGCTATCCAAAAGTCTACAAGCAATAAATGTTGGAGAGGGTGTGGAGAAAAGGGAACCCTCTTACACTGTTGGTGGGAATGCAAACTAGTACAGCCACTATGGAAAACAGTGTGGAGATTTCTTAAAAAACTGGAAATAAAACTGCCATATGACCCAGCAATCCCACTCCTGGACATACACACCGAGGAAACCAGATCTGAAAGAGACACGTGCACCCCAATATTCATCACAGCACTGTTTATAATAGCCAGGACATGGAAGCAACCTAGATGCCCATCAGCAGGCGAATGGATAAGAAAGCTATGATACACAATGGAATATTACTCAGCCATTAAAAAGAATACATTTGAATCAGTTCTAATGAGATGGATGAAACCGGAGCCCATTATACAGAGTGAAGTAAGCCAGAAAGATAAACACCAATACAGTATACTAACACATATACATGGAATTTAGAAAGATGGTAATGATAACCCTATATGCAAGACAGAAAATGCAGACACAGATATATAGAACAGACTTCTGGACTCTGTGGGAGAAGGCGAGGGTGGGATGATCTGAGAGAATAGCATCAAAACATGTATATTATCAAGTGTGAAACAGATCGCCAGTTCAGGTTGGATGCATGAGACAAGTGCTCAGGGCCGGTGCGCTGGGAAGACCCAGAGAGATGGGATGGGGAGGGGGGATCGGATGGGGAACACATGTAAATCCGTGGCTGATTCATGTCAATGTATGGCAAAAACCACTACAATATTGTAAAGTAATTAGCCTCCAACTAATAAAAATAAATGAAACAAACAAGCAAAGAAATGAATGAATGAAACACCTTCACCCTTTGGTAGTATGCCCCGGGATGGTTTTCAACAGATTAAATCTTTAGGCAGGTTTTCTTAGTGAAGACGTAAGAAAACATGGCAGGCCAGGACAATTCCTGTTCACTCTTTACTCTCGTCCTGGAGGCTGGCGCTGCCCTTTGCTGTGCGTGGGAGGAGAGGGAAAGCTGGCCCTGACTGCGCAGCAGTGTTCTGAGTCAAGGACATCAGACCAGCCCTTCGGGAAGTGAGCCGATTAAATGTGATTTCCTCAGCTATGAGGCTAATCAACAAAATTCAGTTAAAGAATCAAAGCACTTTAGAGTCTGATTTTCCCTAAAGTGGTACAGATAACCAATATCCTGTCATAAAAATAAATGAGGATCAGGGGAAGATTTTCTCATTCTTCCCCAGCGCATCGTCTCATCTTTCATGCCTTCTGTGAAGGGCATGAACGTCCACAGAAGAACGTCTTTTCTTTACCCTTTTATTGGGTGGTAAATACCAGCTGGGGCTTTGGGCGTAACACACCTGGCACACAGCCAAGCTGACTGCCACCTGGAAACTTTCCACTCTGACACTGTTCTCCTGCTCAGGAGGCTTACGGTCCACATGGACAGCTCGAGGAAACTGCCTGGGTGAGCTTGCATTTTTTAAAAAAACGTTATTTTATATAGGACTATCATTGATTTGGGGCTTCCCTGATAGCTCAGCGGGTAAGGAATCTTCCTGCAATGTAGGAGACCTGGGTTCACTCTCTGGGTTGGGAAGATCCCCTGGAGAAGGGAAAGTTACCCACTCCAGTATTCTGGCCTGGAGAATCCCATGGACCATATAGTTCAGGGGGTCGCAAAGAGTCAGACACAACTGACTTCCACTTATCATTGATTTAGGGGTTTCCCAGGTGGCACAGCTGTAAAGAATCCTCCTGCCAAAAGAGATGTGGGTTCGATCCCTGAATTAGGAAGATCCCCTGGAGAAGGAAATAGCAACCCACTCCAGTACTCTTGCCTGGAGAATCCCATGGGCAGAGGAGGCTGGCAGGCTATAGTCCGTAGGGTCGCAAAGAGTCAGACACTACTGAGCAACTGGGCACTCTCAGTAGCTGATTTAAGGTGTTGTGTTGGTTTCAGGTAGACCGCAAAGTGATTCAGGTAAACATACACATGTATCTATACTTCTTCAAGTTCTTTTCTCAAATAGGTTATTACAGAGGGCTGAGAAGGTTTCCTTGTGCTATACAGTAGGTCCTTATTGGTTATCTATTTTAAACATTACTATGTTTACATTATATTGTGTAATCCCAATATCCCACTTTGTCCCCTTGGTGGCCATAATAAGCTCTCCTGTACACCACTGATCCCCAACCTTTTTGGTACCAGGGATCGATTCTGTGAAAGACAATTTTTCCACGGAAAGGAGCAGGATGGTTTGGGGATGACTTAAGTGCATTACATTTATCATGCACTTTATTTCTATTATTATTATATCAGCTCCACCTCAGCTCATCAGGCATTAAATCCCAGAGGCTGGGGACCCCTGAGCTACAGGCCGTTTCCTGTGGCAGGAGTGCCTTCTCAGTCTGCTATCAGCTCTCTACACAACTTGTGCCCAGCCCATGCCCAAATTGAAGGCAATGGCACCCCACTCCAGTACTCTTGCCTGGGAAATCCCATGGTTGGCGGAGCCTGGTAGGCTGCAGTCCATGGGGTCGCTAAGGGTCGGACACGACTGAGCGACTTCACTTTCACTTTTCACTTTCATGCATTGGAGAAGGACATGGCAACCCACTCCAGTGTTCTTGCCTGGAGAATCCCAGGGACAGGGGAGCCTGGTGGGCTGCCGTCTATGGGGTCGCACAGAGTTGGACACGACTGAAGAGACTTAGCAGCAGCAGCAGCAGTGTGCCTGAATGTTTGATGTCAGAAGGGTTTCCTCCTGTGTTTCGGCACACAGCTCTGTCCCCTGGCCACAACTTGGCGTGTAATCAAGAATGGAAACCGACTTTGACATCATAACAAGAAAAAGACGTTCAGACCATCCATGTAGCAGAGGCCGCCTTGACAGATCCCTGCAGGCACCCCTCAGGCTTGATTTGCAGACTTCGAGCTGTCAATTTCTGCCTCTCTGTTCCTCGAGGCCACTTCCATAAGCCCCGGGAGACAGCTCCCCATGCACAAAGCAGGCCTGAGGTTGAGACAACAATAGCCCTGGTGACTAATACCCCAGTTTCCTCGCCTGTCTGTCAAGATAATGCTCAAGCGCACGCTGTGTTTCAGTGGGGTTAAGCCCCTGCCCACTCTGATGGGCTGCACTCTCCATTCTTGTATGGTCCCCTGCTACCGTCTAACGTTTCTGGTCACTGCAGGAAACTACTAGTCCTTGAGTCTTTGTCTCGGGTCCATTTCTGCAGAAACCTTAACCAAGATGATCAGCAGGCTCCTCTCCAAATTCTTATAACAAATTCCAAAGCCAAGTGGAAATCACTTAAAAATCGGGACTTCCCTGTGGTCCAGTGGTTAAAAACCCACCTTCCAATGCAGGGGACAGGGGTTCAATTCCTGGTCAGGAAACTAAGAAGCCACATGCCTCAGGGCAACTAAGTCCAAGCAGTCACAAAGAACAGACACTAAATAAATAAATGAACATTTTTAAAAAAATATTATTCATAGGATGATTAAAAGTTGACAATTCATAGATAAGCCAAGACTCAATTTGCTAAATTTCCTTTACTTATAGCATCAATATTCATCAAATGTGCTTCTTCACGCTCTGAAAGTGTTCTTCTGACTGCATGACCTCTGCTGGGGAATAGTTTAACAGAACGTATTTCCAGTCATTTTAATGAGCCTTGAAGGTTGCAACAAGCCTCTGCATTGTGAGTCACAGGTGTTTTGCGAGACTCTCATTCTGATGTACTGAGTAACCTTGGCTATTTTAGCACCTGGCTTCCATGGGAAAGTGCAATGTTCTGAAATCATGGTCAGTGGCTGGTACATGTAAATTTTATTTGGAGGTTTATTTACTTTCCACTATTCTTTACTTTTCTCCAAATACTGATTTATTATTTTCCTTCTCTTCTTTTTCCCCCCACATTTCTCCCTCTGATTTTTTCTATCTTGTCATTGCTCTTTTGATGACAAGGGGGTACATTCCTGCATAACATGCTGACAGGATGCTGTGTACCCAACACTTCCCTCTTGGGTCAGTCCTCCAGCTGAGGGGAATTGGCTGCTCATGGTTCACAATTCAGTTGCTCTTCTGAAATTGTCCCTAGTTGAAGGAAGCTACCTTGCCCAAGATTACGATTCTTTCTCGGGACAGCATGCATCCAAAAAGACCCAGAAGATACTCAGTCTCAGTTTGGAACAACTCCAAAGGACCATCCCAGTTCCCAAGGCCTGAGTGGGATCTACTGAGGCTTCTTTTGTGATTGCATCATGGTTTACCTTCTCCCTTTGTTATCCTGCCTTCCTTGAAAGTGTAAGTCACTCAGTCACCTCTGACTCTTTGCAACCCCATGAACTGTAACCCGCCAGACTCCTCTGTCCATGGAATTCTCCAGGCAACAACGCAGGAGGGATGGGGTGGGGAGGGCAGCGGGAAGGGGCTATAGGATGAAGGGGACAAATGTACGCCTATGGCCGATTCATATTGATGTACTGCAAACAGCATCATTGTACTGTAGAGTAATTATCCTCCAATTAAAGTAAATGAATTTTAAAATAATAATAAATACTTTTTGGTAGAAAATAGGGAATACTAGACTGGGTAGCTAGTACTCTCTTCTCCAATGGATCTTCCCAACCCAGGGATCACACCCAGGTCTCCCACAATGTAGGCGGATTCTTTATCATCTGAGCCAGCAGGATTTTATAATAAGTATAGATTATTACTATATACTATTAGTATATCATTATACTGTTTCCTTGGGCTTCCCAAGTGTTTCAATGGGTCAAGAAGCTGCCTGCCAATGCAGGAGATGCAAGAGATGAGAGTTCGATCCCTGGGTTGGAAAGATCCTCTGGATAAGGAAATGGCAACCCACTCCAGTATTCTTGCCTGGAGAATCCCATAGACAGAGGTGCCTGGCAGGCTACAGTTCATAAGGTCACAAAAAGTAGGACATGACTGAAGCGACTTAGCACACACACACACACACATACTGTTTCCTTATTATTTCCAGTACTAGTCCTGACAGCACCCTCAAATTAAACTTAATGACAATCTCAGAATTTGTCATGGGGCTCATCTGTGAGGATCCTCAACAGGCTCCTCTGTCTGATTCTCCAGGCAAGTATACTGGAGTGAGTTGCCATGCTTATCTCAGAACTCAATGCTAAAAAGATTGTGTATTTTTAATTGAAGATAGTGTTTTAATAAAAGTTTTCACACTTTAATGAACATCCAGGTGAGTAAAACAATTTAAAATAATTTATTTCTTTAACTTCAAAAATTATCAGATCAATTTAATCAGGCAGTCACTCTAGATCAGTTTCTTTACCTGAACCCTCCCTAACACTGCCCATTAACATATTTCATAAAATCAAAATCCTCAAGCATTGAGAAAAAAATTTTTTTTTAATTTTAAAATGTAAAATTTTTAAATTTTAAAAATTAGATGGTTCACAGTATCTAACTGGCTGTTCACACTACACTTACATCTATTTTTTTGACAGTTGAACAGGTGGATGGAATGTAAACGATGTGCGTTTTGTTGAATGAGAATTTAAACCATGTGTACGTGTGCTCAGGCGCTCAGTCACGTGTCTGACCCTTTGTGACCCCGTGGACTGTAGCTTGCCAGGCTCCCCTGTCCACGGGATTCTCTCAGGCAGGAATACTGGAGTGGGTTGCCATTTCCTCCTCTAGGGGATTTCTCTGACCCAGGGATCTAAACCACATCTCTTGCATTGGCAGGTGGATTCTTTAGCACTGGCCATGTGGAAACATACCTGAAAATATCTCACCATCCTCTCTTAACGAGTGGCTGCGTCTTCCCACCATCACTGCAGGACCTGAGGCACCTGCACACTCCCCGAGGCCTCCCCGTAAGCACTGCACAGCCTCTCCCCACTAAGTCCCCAGCACTCCCACTTTCATCCTTGGAGAACTGATTAGAGTCTCTCCTGGTGACGTTCTCCAAACTCAGTCTTGCTGGTGTGTGTTTGGGGGGTGGAAGTGGAGGTGACGGGGTTTATATAGGAGTTATCACTACCAACAAACTAATCAACTAGGTCATGAAAATAGAAAGTGAGCCGATGATAGACCAAAGATGAGAAACAGGAAGAAAGGTGAAAGCGTTCTGTTTCTGAAGTGTTTCCTGTGAGTTTCACGAAGGCACACCTGTTGGTACTGCTTGCTTTAATTGGCAGCTACTGAAACACCTTGTGAGCCTGGGTCAGGCCACGGGGTTGCAAAGAGTCAGAAATGACGGTGATTGAGCACGCATGCCAGCAGCGGCAATAAATTGACCTGAAAATATAAAATATTCAAGCCTAATACGAGTTTATATCTTGCTCAGGTAATACGAGTTTCTATCTTGTTTCTGGGTGATGGGCAGCTCTCCTGCACTTCAGGCCCCTTTTATTGTGTCCTGAAAGTCATGATGCCCCCATATCCCCGAGACCTCATTCGAATCAGCTCCAAGTCAGTAAAGCGAGTGATAGAGTGAGGAGATTGAGCTATTAATATTTTTTAAAGGCTTGGCTCAAGACTTCCCTGGTGGTTTAGTGGTTAAGAATCCACCTGCTAATGCAGGGGACATGGGTTCGATCACTGCTCAGGGAAGATCCCACATGCCGCAGGGCAGCTAAGCAACTACTGAAGCCCATGGTCTAGAACCTGTGCACTGCAACAAGAGACACCACCATAGTGAGAAGCCTGTGTGTGTGTGCACATGTGCTCACAGTCCTGTCCGACTCTTTGTGACCCCATGGACTGCAGCCCACCAGGCTCCTCTGTCCATGGGATTTCCCAGGCAAGAATACTGGAGTGGGTTGCCACTTCCTCTTCCAGAGGATCTTCCTGAACTAGGGATCCAACCCAAGACTCCGGCATCTCCTGCATTGGCAGGCGGATTCTTTACCTTTGCATCACCTGAGAAGCCAAGAAGCCTCTGCACTGCAACCAAGAATAGCCCCCACTTGCTGCAACTAGAAAAAACCCTGAGCACAACAAGGACGACCCAGCACAGTAATGAATAAATAAATAGAAAAGTTTTTAAAGGCTCAGCTCAGAAACTGCACAGGTCACCTCTGCACATGTTTTTTTGGTTGGAATTCAGTCTCACAGGCTCACCTGATCACAAGGGCGCCTGGGAAACGTGGTCCAACTTCCAACATGAGCAGGAAGAAGGGGGAACCTTCTTGCAGAACAGACAACAGACAGGACTAGACACAGAGCCTTTGTGAGGCTGAAGGGAGACAAGCCAATACATCGCTTTTGAAACCATGCTGAGGACACTTAAAGGGGCCAGCGGGCTGACCGCTAGAACCAGTCAGCAAACATCCACATTCTTTAGCCCTCCGTAGAGTGCCTGAAACTTAGTATTTTAAAATAATTCTAATCTTTCACTAATAGTTGCACCAAAACACCAAAGTGATCCCCGCAGTAAAGCACTCTGTCTCTCCCAGACAGGACAGATGGCCTCTTAGGAACAGACCGGAGAGTTAAGTCAGGCTTTTCCCTCTCCCTGCCTCTAATGCAATGATCAAATTGTTTGGGATTGCTTCTGAGATCACTATCTGAATGCCTCACCCGCCTCACCACTACCCGGACGCTGGAATTTCAATCTCCAAGTCCTGTGAAACATAACCAGTCCATTTTCTTAAAGTTTTGTCGACCAATGATAAACCCTTTTCATAAAATGAAAAGTTAAGGGAAAAAAATCATTTCTCTTGACCTATTGGCACAAGAAAACCGTGACTCTTTTATTGCAACTTGGGAGTCAGCGATGAGAATTTTATTTGAAGATGACAACTTGGTGGTTAATGGTTTTCTTTTTGTACTTACTCGCTCTTCCAGATGAACGACACAGAATAATTGGTCATTCTGAAGATGGGTTCACACCAGGAGAGCTTGCCACCCATACTGTGCTGTTTTTAGTTCAAAAAGGACATTGCTGAGGGTAGATGTGATCAGGTTTATGAGTCAAACAAAACTGTCTGTGTGGGAGGCTTCTGCTTTGTAGCCTAAATGGTTAACTCAGGCGTGTCAACACATAAAACAACTGAATTATAATTAAGAACTGTTGGTGAGCACCACCACACAAGATATTTTCAGTGTTTACCAGTAGCATCTGCTCGTATTTACAAATCACTTTACAATGTTCATAAAAGTATCTTACCTCTATTATTTATTTGCAACAAGTCTTATAGCAAGTGTAGATAATTTTTTTTCTTTTAATTGCTGGTTACATCCCCTAAGGCAATGCCAGCCTCCTAATTAATTTAGGCTTGTTTTTCCTTAAAGAAATATCAAGCACCAAAATCACTTCCTTTTTCACCTAAGCAAAGATGGCCAAAAAGTACACGTCTTACAACAATACTTTAAAATATGCTTTGTTTCCACATTGTGGCCAGTTAGGAGAAAAGGAAACAGATATGAAGAGAAGAAAAAAGAGGCTGGAGCAATAGTGACAGAGAGAGGAGCAGATACAGAAAGAGAATGAAAAGCATAAATGATGAGGGAGGGGCTTTGAGAAGTAAAAAGCAGGGGGAGAATGAGGAAGAAAATGGAGGAAAAGGAATAGCAGAATTCTTTTTGAGTGGAATGGGGGACATTTGAACACAACAAAGAACAGAATCCACCTTCACGGGAGGGAACCGGAGGAGAGGTTTTTCTCCTACCACAGCCATTAAGATCAGAGCAATGCTAAGACTGAATGAGGTAAAGTCCAAGGCTGGTCCCCCAGGAGTGGAGGTTTCTTTCACTTTCTGTGAGTTCTACAAAATCCATGTCTCTCCAGTCACTGAAATGATTCTTTCTTTATGCATTTCATAGATTCTTAGATTCTTTTTTAAAAATTGACATATAATTTGCATACCATCAAATTCATTTTTTTTAAAACTTTTTCTTTACATTGGAGAAAAGCCAATTAAAAATGTGATAGTTTCAGGTGGACAGCAAAGGGACTCAGCCATATACATACATGTATCCATTCTCCCCCAAACTTCCCTCCAATTCAGGCTGCCACATAACAATCAAATTCATTTTTTAAAAGTGTATTTTTGAGGACTTCCTGGCAGTCCAGTTGGTTAAGACTCTGTGCTCCCAATGCAGGGGGCCTTGGGTTCAATTCCTAGTTGGGAAACTAATATCCCACATACTGCACAGAACAGCCAAAAACAAACAAAAAAGCATATATTTCAAGATTTTTGGCAAATTCACAAGGCTATACATTCATCACCACTACTTAATTCAAGAATTTTTTCATCACCCCTAAAAGAAACTGCATGAAAATTAACAGTAAGTCCTTATTCCTTCCCTCCTTGTACCAACCTCTGGCAACCAAAAAATCTCCTTTATGTCTCTACTGATTGACATATTCTAGAAATTTCATATCTTGGGAATCACACAACATATGGCCTTTTGTGTGTGCCTTTTTTTTATCAATTCTTAGCATGTTTTTAAGGTTCATCCAGGTTGTAACACATAAAGTACTTCCTTCCTTTTAATAGTTGAATAATATTTTATTGTATGTATATACTGAGTTTTCTTTATCCATTTACCAGTTGATGGGTATATGAACTGTTTTCACCTCTTAGCTATTATGAATAATGTTGCTTTGAACAATCCTGTACAAGTTTTTTGTGACTATATGTTTCCAATTTTCTTGACTATATGCCTACATTGAAATTGACAAGTGCTTTGATAACACTGTGTTTAACCTTTTGAAGAATTGCCAGTTTTTACCAGAACAAAGATCACCATTTTATTCACATCAGAAATCTATGAGTGTTCCAAAATCTCTACAACCCTAGCAACACTTGTTATCATTTAACTTTTTGATCAAAGCCATCCTAGTGAGTGAGGAATTGTTCTCATAGTGATTTTGATTTGCACTTATCTAATGACTAATGATGGGGAGCATCCTTTCATGTACCTAATGGTCATTTGTTATCTTCTTTGGAGAATTATCTAATCAGAACCACTGCCTATGTTTTAAGCAACCCAAATATCCATCAACAGAGTAATGGATAAAGAAGATGTGTGGATAAAGACATATACACAAAGGAATATTACTCAGCCATTAAAAAGAATTAAATAGTGCCATTTGCAGCAACATGAATGGACCTAGAGATTGTCATAATGAGTGCAGTTAAGTCAGACAGAGAAGAATTATCGTATGAATCCCTTAAATGTGGAATCTAAAAACAGATGATACAAATGACCTTATTTATAAAGTAGAAACAGATTCACAGACTTAGAGAATGAACTGTGGTTGCCAGGGGGAAGGATGGGGGATGGGATAGGTAGGGAGTTTTGGATGGACATGGACAGACTGCTGTATTTAAAATGGATAACCAACAAGGACCTACTGTGTAGCACATGGAACTCTGCTCATTATTACGTGGCAGCCTGGATGGAGGGGAGTTTGGGGGAGGATGGATACATGCACACGTATGGCTGAGTCCATAGGACGATCGCCTGAAACTATCACAACATTGTTAATTGGCTACACACCAATATAAAATAAAAAAGCTTTTTTTAAAAACAAATCTTTGCCCATGTTTTAACTGGGCTGCATTTTATTCCTGAGTTATAAATATGCTTCACATATTCTGGATACAGACGCTTATCAGATACAGGATTTGTGAATATTTTCTCCCATTCTGTGGGTTTCTTTTTGCCATCTTGATGCATAAACATTTTAAATTTTTATAATCTCCAAGTTTTGTTTTCTTTGACAGATTTATGCTTTAGGTGTCATATCTAAGAAACCATTGCCTAAGGACTTCCTTGGTGGTCCAGTGGTCACGCTAGACTCCATGCTCTGCAACAAGAGGAGCATGTGTGCTGCTGCTAGAGAGAAGCCTCTGCACCCTGCAGCTAAGGCCCAGCACAGCCAAACAGATGGTAACAAAAAAAGAGATCGTTGTCAATCCAAGGTCATGAGGACTCATACCTCTGCGGGCTCGAAGAGTTTTGTAGATTTAACTACTACATATTTGGGTCTCTGACCATTTTTTTTGAGTTAAATTCTGTATTTGTTATGAGGTAAGTGATCAACTTCATTATTTTGCATGTGAATACCCATTGACCCAGCTCCATTTCTTGGGCTATTCTTTCCGCATTGATTTTTCTTGGCACTCTAGAGATGTGTCCATTTCATTTAGGTTACCTTACTTGTTGGCATACAGTTGTTTATAATAACACCTTAGAGTCCTTTTTATTTCTGTTAGGTTGTTAATAGTATCACCTCTTTCACTGAGTCCTCTTCCGTTCCTTGTCAACCTAGGAAAATACTGTCAATTTTGTTGCTGCTTTCACAGGACCAAAGTTTGGGTGTTTTTATTTTCTCTATTCTTCTATTCCGTATTTCATTTATTTCTGCTATAATCTTTATTATTTCCTTCCTTCTGCTTTGGGTAAAGTTTGTTCTTTTTCCCCCTAGTTTCTTAAGATGAAAGAATAAGTTATTGATTTGAGAGCTTCTATTTTTCTATACAGATGTTTAGAACTATAGACTAAGCATTGCTTTCATTGCATCCCATAAGTTATGCTATATGTTGTACTTTAGTTTTCACACATCTAAAAGTATTCCGAAGGTTATGCGATTTCTTTTTTGACCCATTATTTGTTTATGAGTATGTCATATAATTTCCAGTATTTGTTAATTTCCCTAAGTTTCCTCTGTTATTGATTTCTAATTTTAATTTATTATGGTCAGAAAACATACTTTGTATGACTTCAATCATTCCACATTTTTTAAGACTTCTTTTATGCCTTAATATATAGTCCATTCTGAAGAATGCTCCATGTTTACTTGAGAAGAATTTGTCTTTAGCATTTCCTGGGTGCTATAGATGTTTGTTATGTCAAGTTGGTTTGTAGTGTTAGTCAAAGCTTTTTTCCTTGATAATCTTCTGTCCACTTGTTCTATTCGTTGTTTGAGTAGTGATGTGTCCAATTATTACTCTCGAATTTCCTATTTCTCCCTTAAATTCTGAGGTGGTTTTTTTTTTTTTTTTCTTTTGCTTCATGAACTTGAAGCACTATTGTCAGGTACAGAGTATATAGTTGTTATATCTCCCAGAAGAGTCTGCCTGCCAATGCGAGAGATGCAAGAGATGTGGGTTCAATTCCTGGGTCAGGAAGATCTTCTGGAGAAGGAAATGGCAACACACTCCAGTATTTCTGCCTGGGAAATCCCATGGACAGAGGAGCCTGGCAGGCTACAGGCCATGGTGTTGCGAAGAATCACACATGACTGAAATGACTTAGCATGCACATATGTCACATCATGTCAGGTATGGATGCATTGACCATTTTTTCACTACAAAATGACCTTTTTTTTTTCTAGTAAAAATTTTGTGTTAAAGATCATTTGTCTAATATTAATATAGTCACTCCAACTCTCTTTTGGTTGTTTGAATAGTGTATCTTCTATCATTTTACTTTTAACCTACTTGTCTTGAATCTAAAGTGTGGTGCTTATAGACAGCATATATTTGAATCATTAAAAAATATCCTACAAATCTTTGCCTATTAATTGGAGTGTTTAATCACTGACATTTAATTTAATTAAAAATGTATGTAATGTAATGATAAAGTAGAATTTATATTTACTATTTACATTTTCTGGAGAAGAAAATAGCAACCCACTCCAGTATTCTTGCCTAGAGAATCCCATGGACAGAGGAGCCTGGCTGGCTACAGTCCGTGGGGTCGCAGGAGTTGGACACGACTTAGCAGCTAGAACAGAAACACATTTACATTTTACCATTTTTTTCTATATGTCTTGTGTCTTTTAAAAATCTCTCATCTTTTTCCATTACTGCCTTTTTTGTGTGTTAGAGTCCAGTTCTCCACTATTAGTAATGCTAATTTTGAACAGTTGACAACTAAGAAATATCAGTCACTCTGAGGTTACCAAGGTGACTTTAAATCTCACTTGACATACTGACTGTTCTTCACTATTTCAATCAAACCAAATCATGAGAAAGATTTCAAGATATGGTTGAGGATTTAGTCACCACTTGCTAGAAAAAGTCAGTATATTATCAAAGACAAAATAAAGCATTTTGAAAAATTTTATTTTGTGTCTTAACTCCTTTCATTAGTCATTTACACACCAGATGCGAAGTGCCAACTTTATGCTAGGCACTGGGAAAAAACAGCAAATAAAATAGACAAAGTCCTTGTCTTTATGAATCTTGAGTTCTAGTGGGAGAGACAGTCAATGAATAGATAAACAAGTACATTCTAAAATACACAGTGAGATAAGAACCAGGAAGAAAATTGGGTGGGGATTCCCCAGTCAGTCCAATTGTTGAGACCTCACCTTCCAAGGCAGGAGGTGCAGGTTCGATCCTTAGGCAGGGAACTAAGATCCTCCATGAGTCATGGACAAAAAAACCAAAACATAAAACAGAAGTATTATTGTAATGAGTTCAATACAGACTTTAAAAATGGCCCACATAAAATTTTTTTTAAAAAAGCAAATAAAATACACAGCAACATAAGATCTAGGAAGAAAATAGGGTAGAGGAAAGATGCCGAGATGTATGGTGCAGGGGGTATTTTAGTTTGGGGGATTCTGAGAAGTGCTCTCCGAGAAACTGACTTTTGAGCAAGCACCTCAATGAAGAGAGGGTTAAAGTTGCAATGGTCTGTTGGGATAGTGTTTGAGGTATAGAAAACATCTGCCAATAACCTCAGCCAGAAGAGTGTTTGGCATGGTTGAGGATCCACAAAGATTCCCATGTGACTGAAGAGAAACAAGCAGGGCAAAGACTGGTGAAAAATGCAGCAAGTTAGGCAGTCAGTGTTCACATGTGCATGAGCTCATAGGCCTTCTTGTAAGCCAGTAAAGGGTCATGAGCAAAAGAATGGTGTTAGCTTTCATTTTTTAAAGGATCATTCTGGCTACTGTATGCAGAATGAACTGTTGGAGGGTATGAATGAAGTCAGAAGAACAACAAGGTGGACCCTCCTTAGGGTGATTTCTAAACGATGCTCTAGTAAGCCGTAGATTCAGGCAGAACCTATGACTGACTTCCGATAGACCGAACACGGCACAGGTGATAGGATTCACTGTCACGGTAATATGACATTACATAAGACTTCATCTTGGAAGACTGAGATGTGAGACCCTCTCATGCTTCTGTTGAGGAAGCAAACCATTTCTGGCCTATGAGTGGGCCACGTGTCAGAGACCTCTAGGACCCATAGGCAGTCCCCGGACTGAGAGCTGCACCCTCAGTTCTATAACAAAAAGACATTGAATTTTGCCAATAATTTGAATTAAGTAGGAGGTAGATTCTTCCTTAGTCTAACCTCCAGATGAGAATGCAGCCTGCCAACATCTAGATTACAGACTGTCAGATGCTGAGCAGGAGTTCGTTAAGATATTTCCAGGCTCCTTCTAGACCTGAGGAGACTGTGAGATAACACATGTGCAGGGTTTGTGATAATTGGGCACCTAGCAACACAAAAACAGCACAACCAACTCAGATGCTTTGGTCATAGTCCAGGCAAGAGATGATAGCTAGTAGTCATGGAGATGGGGAGAAGTGGTCTGATGTGGGATGTTTTGAACATAGACATTCTGCCAATAACATTTGCCAGTCACTTGGATGTGGCAGATGGAGAAGAGAGGAGTCCAAGATGACTCCAAGAACGGCTCCATAAATGCAAATATCCAGCTTACAAGGATCAGTTGATTTCTATGTTGCCCATCTTGTAAGTAAACCCTGCTCAAACCCCTGTTGGCATGCTATAGCACCTCTTCCAGCAATGTGTTTGACCCTTTTCTAAAGCAGGCTAGTTTTGCTCACACTTCACATTTCAACTGAAATGTGTCCCTTCCATGAAAGTGCCATCATGTATGATAGTGGCTTAAGGTTTTGCTCCTATTTTAGCCAATTTGTGCTGCTATAACAGAATCCCAAAAAACAGGTGGCTTACAAACAACAGAAATCTATTTCTCACTGTCTAGAGGCTGGGAACTCCAAGGTCAAGGTGCTGACAGATTCAGTGTCTGGTCTACAGATAGCTGTTTTCTTGCTGTGTCCTCTCACTGCAGGAGGGGAAAAGAACTCTGTGAGATTTCTTTTATGAGGGCGCTAGTCCCATTCACAAGGACGCCATTCTCATGACCTAATCACCTCCCACACACTTCACCCCCAACACAGTACCAACTGGAGATTCAATTTCTACATATGAATTCTGGGGACATAAACATTCAGTCTACAGCACTCCCCTGGTGCATTTCTCAGAAATCTCTTACAGCATTTGTCTCATGAACTATAACTCATGTCTGTGCCTCTGTCTCCTATGCAAGGCAGATGGCTTTCATCTTTATATTCCAAAAGCCTAGAACAGAGTCTGGGACATCTAGAAAATATTCAAAAGTTTGATGAATGAATAATTGCAGTTATTCTGAAAATATCTGAAATCATCTGATTCAACTGTGTTTTACCTGATTCTGTCCTCCCATATCAACGTAGTTCATCTCACTATATGATCAACTAAAGCAGAAAAAATGTGTACTCATATATTACCTGTATATATGAGTATGCGTACCATAGACCTATACAGTAATCATTTGACAGTGTTAACTCCATAAACAATAATATTACTCAACTATAAGTACTGTGTATGTGGGCATGTGCTTGTTTACATGTGTTTTGTGCATGTGAGAGAGACAGGCAGACAAAGAATTTTATAAGCTTAAAAAACACGTTTAATCCAATTTGAATTGCAGAGCCAGCATTTATCTTCTCAATCAATTGTTTCCTAAACTTGTAAAAGGATAAAAGTAAAATTCTTTAAAAAGACTTTTGAGACTGATTATTGAACCACTCAAGAATGTGCAAAAAGGATAAGATAGATGCTGGGTCTCTTTTTAAAAGGAAAGGAATGTTCCAATATAAAAATACGGTATTTGTCGGCTATGGTTTGTTCAAACACACCGGGCTAACTTTCCAGGCTTCAGTCCAATTCTGTGATGCATTCAGAAGCCCTGTGCCTACTCATAAAAATGTCTCAGATCAAAGACTTTGACTATTGTTTAAGCTCTTTAACTATTCTGAGCACAGTAATGTTGGCCATTTTCTTTGGGGATCAGAGTTTCAATATTGAACCTGACAGACCAAGGACCATGGTTTCTCTAATTGCAGAAAACAGATACACAGGCACACACGCACACACACACCGTTACATCTAAGAGGGCAAGTAACCTGAGAGGATCCCAGGAGCTTCCCTGGGTCAGTTCACCACGTGCCTTACAGTGTTCATGTTCAGAGACACCCAAACTCTCCAGTAAGTCACAAATACACGATTGCTGTTGTGTGAGAAACTTCTTGGCAACAAGATGTATGGTCTGGAGCATGATGGAGTTTCTGACTCTCCAGTTAAAATAGTGCTGTAGCATATTCAGAAGTTGAAATACAGTGTTGTACAGATGAAATTGATAAAGTGTTATAAACCAGAGTTATCTCAACTTTTAAAAACGGATGCTCAAAGCAGCACATTACTCTAGTTAGAGTAAATCGCAAATTGCGACCAAAGAGGAAATGCCAGACTCAAAAGAAAGCCAGGCCTGAACACAATGGAAGGGACTTTCTATAGACAAAATCCAGAAACAGAACAAATCTGGGCTGCTCAAAATGTCACTTAATCTTAACTTAGCTCTCAGATAAGGATGAAGTATCAATTGATAACGACACACATTTATCAGTCTGAGTTGAAGCTATGTGAGAGACACCATCAGATGGTCAGTCTCAAAATTTGGTCTATGTTGCCTTTTCTGTTGTTTAGTCACTAAGTTGTGTCTGACTCTTATTGTGACCCCATGGACTGTAGTCCACCGGGCTCCTCTTGTCCCTGGGATTTCCTGGGCAAGAACACTGGAGTGGGTTGCCATTTTCTTTTCCAGGGCATCTTTCCAACCCAGGGATCAAACGTGTATTTTCGGCAGTGCAGGCAGATTCTTCACCACTGAGCCACCAGGAAAGCACCTATATTACCTTATAAACATTCAAACCACTGTTATTGCTAAACATAAATAAGAACTGGAATCTGTTTTTGGAAAGCACATTTAGAATATTTGCTAAGCCCCTCATAGCTCTATCAGTGACTCCCAGGAGAGAACACCATTTAGAGCCATACAGAATGCCATTTAAAATAAACAAGCCTCTGAGGACTTCCCTGGAGGTCCCCGTGACTAAGGCTTCATGCTCCCAGTGCAAAGGGCCTGGGTTTGATCCCTGGTCAGGGAACTAGATCCCATGTGCCACAACTAAGAGTTTGCATGCTGCAACTAAATATTCCACATGCAACTTAAAAAAAAAAGAAAAAAATGATCTCACATGCCACAACGAAGCTCCCATGTGCCACAAGTGAGACTCGGCACAGCCAAATAAATAAATTAAATAAATATTTAAAAAAACAATGCTAGATCTTTTTATATTTTTTACTCACTTTATTCCCATCAGTTAGCACAATATCTAGCACATCAGTTCAGTTCAGGTCAGTTCTGTCGCTCAGTTCTCTCCAACTCTTGGCGACCCCATGAATCGCAGCACACCAGGCCTCCCCGTCCATCACCAACTCCCGGAGTTCACCCAAACCCATGTCCATCGAGTCGGTGATGCCATCTAACCATCTCATCCTCTGTCGCCCCCTTCTCCTCCTGCCCCCAATCCCTCCCAGCATCAGGGTCTTTTCCAATGAGTCAACTCTTCGCATCAGGTGGCCAAAGTATTGGAGTTTCTGCTTCAGCATCAGTCCTTCCAATGAACACCCAGGACTGATCTCCTTTAGGATGGACTGGTTGGATCTCCTTGCAGTCCAAGGGATCTCAAGAGTCTTCTCCAACACCACAGTTCAAAAGTATCAATTCTTCAGCACACAGCTTTCTTCACAGTCCAACTCTCACATTCAGTTCAGTTCAGTTCAGTCGCTCAGTCGTGTCTGACTCTCTGCGACCCCATGAATTGCAGCAGGTCAGGCCTCCCTGTCCATCACCAACTCCCGGAGTTTACTCAAACTCATGTCCATCAAGTCGGTGATGGCATCCAGCCATCTCATCCTCTGCCGTCCCCTTCTCCTCCTGCCCCCAATCCCTCCCAGCATCAGGGTCTGTTCCAATGAGTCAACTCTCACATAGTCTTTGCTAAATAAACAATTGCTGAATAAATAAACGAAAATGTAATCATAAAATGAAGTAAAATGTGCATTCTTATGAAATTGGAAAAAAATAAATACATAAAGAACTATTTGTTCAGTGGTTACAAAACCATATTTCAGAGCCAGAAAATATGTATGACTTTTCTTTTGGAGAAATTCATATAATTTCCAGGTGAAGATTCTTAAAAAATCCAGCTATGTAAATTAGCAACCCAACATGATTCAAACAAGTGAATTATGCTAAAATCTGCACAGGCGTTTCTGTGATTTTCATACACAGGAAGAAGATATTTAGAAAATTGTTTTCATGTTGATCTTCTAGACAGGAAATGGAACCTAAATAACCCTAATACTTTGTTTGCATTTAATGACTATTAAATTTAAAATTTTTATGATTTTTAATTTCCCAGCAAACCAATTTTATGATTTCACCTTTTTTCCAGATTGGATAATTTTTTAATGTAAGTTTTGAAGTTTCTTGTCTTTGAATGTTCATGAGATCATTTCTTCTTGCCTTAGTGAGAGCTCACTTAAGTGGATTTATGTTTCTTAGAATGGAATAACTACTTAACTTCAGTAAGTCTGGGGTTAAATGATGCTACACTTTGGCAGGAATTTGCTCATATATTCTTTTGGCTAGTTAACCTAGCTTCCATTTTACTTAGGGAAACTCTTCAGAGATACAGAGTTTTATATTTTCAGAGTAAAATGCAGTTTTATTGGGTTGGTCAAAAGGTTCACTCGGGTTTTCCATAAGAAGTTATGGGAAATCCCAAATGAACTTACTGAAGTTTAGAAGTAATTATTATAGAAGTGCTGGGTGGCAATACCTCTATATTACTTCATTAATTCTACTTTGTTTTATCCTCATCTTGCCACTCCATATTTTGTTCTAGTGTCACTGAAACATGACCAACTTTATTTTCTCTCCCATTTTAAATTTAATATAGACAGAATGGGGTGATGGAAAGAACAATGGATTTGAACTCAGAAGATCTAGGTTTGAATATTACACAAATTGGGTGATATCAAGCCTTTGCTTTCTCTTCTGTAAACTGGGGATTATCTTCTTCTCAAGACATGGTGAAAAATCTAATGTGTACAGCATACATATATATATATATATATATATATTCTCACTAATATATAGTGAGAATCTAATGACTTCTATATACAACTAGTGGATTGGACACATTCCTCTTAAAATGTGACTGTAACATCAATAAAAGTAAAATTATAAGTCCACAATGATAAAGCAGAAAAGGACATTTAAAAACAGAATTTGGAGACAAGTGACAATGAGATTTGCAGATTCGAGAAAGCTGAATCTTAAGCCCACAGTGGAGAAAGCTTGGTTAAGACTCATCAGAATGTCCTAGAATTGATGAAAGCTTCTGAAAGTGGAGGGTGAAGAGAACGCTGGCACAAGGAGAGTGGTTGGAAGGTGTGTGAAAGCAGTCCTGTCCCTAAACCCCCTCCTATGCCATGCACTCGGGCAAGTTGCCCATCCCCTGCCCTGACAGAGGTCTGGAAGTTTATTTTCTGGAGAGGGTAAAATGCAGGGTCTCTATCTGAGTATTAGGCACAGTTCAGCAGACAGGGTCCATGATTTAAAGAAAAAAAAAAGATTAAATGAAGGCATTAACAGTATTTTAAGAGGTTTTTCACCCACCTGTTCGACTCTCTACCCCAGGAATATTGAGAATCAGGTCTCTATCCACCTCCGGAGAGGAGACTGAAAGAGCCTGTTTCAGAGAAATCCGACCAACTTAATAGAAAATACCCAAATATATCTGACCCCAGGGATCCTCTAACCCAGAACCCAGGCTGGTCATCACACACATTCAGGGATAGAAAAGTTAATGATACCAATATTACCAACATTCAAGGAAAATCTTTAATATGAAGAGTACATAAAACAACACCACATCGTGGGAAAAGCTTCTCAGAGGAGGCAGACCTGTG
Organism: Odocoileus virginianus; assembly: GCF_023699985.2. Classification (NCBI taxonomy): domain Eukaryota; kingdom Metazoa; phylum Chordata; class Mammalia; order Artiodactyla; family Cervidae; genus Odocoileus; species Odocoileus virginianus. The sequence goes on from NC_069699.1 coordinate 425,977, forward strand.
CAGGAAGGAGTAAACTTCAATAATCCTTAGACATACAAGAACATACTGTATCCATGAAACAACTCAGTTCAGTTCAGTCACTCAGTGCTGTCCGACTCTGCAACCCCATGAACTGCAGCACGCCAGGCCTCCCTGTCCATCACCAACTCCTGGAGTTCACCCAAACCCATGTCCATTGAGTCGGTGATGCTATCTAACCATCTCATCCTCTGTCGTCCCCTTCTCCTCCTGCCCTCAATCTTTGCCAGCATCGGGGTCTTTTCAAATGAGTCAGCTCTTTGCATGAGGTGGCCAAAGTACTGGAGTTTCAGCTTCAGCATCAGTCCTTCCAATGAACCTCCAGGACTGATCTCCTTTAGGATGAACTGGTTGGATCTCCTTGCAGTCCAAGGGACTCTCAAGAGTCTTCTCCAACACCACAGTTCAAAAGCATCAATTCTTCAGTATTCAGCTTTCTTTTATCTTTTATCTTTCTTTATAGTCCAACTCTCACATCCATACATGACCACTGGAAAAACCATAGCTTTGACTAGACAGACCTCTGTTGGCAAAGTAATGTCTCTGCTTTTTAATATGCTGTCTAGGTTGGTCATAGCTTTTCTTCCAAGGAGTAAGCGTCTTTTAATTTCATGGCTGCAGTCACCATCTGCAGTGATTTTGGAGCCCAAGAAAATGAAGTCTGTTGCTGTTTCCATTATTTCCCCATCTCTCTGCCATGAAGTGATGGGACTGGATGCCATGATCTTAGTTTTCTGAATGTTGAGCTTTAAGCCAACTTTTTCACTCTTCTCTTTCACTTTCATCAAGAGGCTCTTTAGTTCTTCTTCACTTTCTGCCATAAGGGTGGTGTCATCTGCATATCTGACCTTATTGATGTTTCTCCCGGCAATCTTGATTCCAGCTTGTGCTTCCTCCAACCCAGCATTTCTCATGATGTACTCTGCATATAAGTTAAATAAGCAATTTGACAACATACAGCCTTGACGTACTCCTTTTCCTTTTTAGAACCAGTCTGTTGTTCCATGTCCAGCTCTAACTGTCACTTCCTGACATGCATACAGGTTTCTCAAAAGGCAGTTCAGGTGATCTGGTGTTCCCATCTCTTTCAGAATTTTCCACAGTTTATTGTAATCCACACAGTCAAAGGCTTTGGCATAGTCAATAAAGCAGAAGTAGATGTTTTTCTGGAACTCTCTTGCTTTTTCAATGATCCAGCAGATGTTGGTAATATGATCTCTTGTTCCTCTGCCTTTTTTAAAACCAGCTTGAACATCTGGAAGTTCATGGTTCACGTATTGCTGAAGCCTGGCTTGGAGAATTTTGAGCATTACTTTACCAGCGTGTGAGATGAGTGCAACTGTGCGGTAGTTTGAGCATTCTTTGGCATTGCCTTTCTTGGGGATTGGAATGAAAACTGACCTTTTCCAGTCCTGTGGCCACTGCTGAGTTTTCCAAATTTGCTGACATATTGAAACATAAATGAAATGCTATCTAGGGGATAAAGCAAATAGAATAAAAAGAGGCTTTGAAAAAGTAATAACATTATAGTAGAAATTAAAACCTCAATAGAAGAATTGAAAGATAAAATTAAGGAAAACTCCCAGAAATTAGAACAGAAATTAGAACTAAAATACAGAGAAGGAAGATAGAACATAAAAAACATATTAAAGACAGGATACCGCATGAACACCCAACAACTAATTAATGAGTATCATAAAGAGAGAACATGGAAAAAAGAGGAGAAGAAATTGTCAAAGAATAATTTAAAAAGATATCCTAGAACTAAAGGACACTAATTTCCAGATTGAGAGATTCTGATAAAAGCCAAGACAATAAAAGAAAACAAACTTCATGCCAAGGCATATTGTTGTGAAATTTCATAATAATGAGCACAAAAAGAAGACACTAAAATCGATCAGAATGTAAAAATAAGGAGCATGCAAAGGGATTCATTTTCAGAATGGCTGTGGATTTTTAAATAGAACCCTAGAACCTAGAAAATAATGAACAAATGTCTTCAAAATTCTGAAAGATAATAATTTCCAATCAAGAATTCTATAGCTAGGCAAACTCTGAATCAACTGTAAAGCTAGAATGTGCAAATCCTCAAATGATTTTCCTCCCATATTACTTTCCTAGGGAAGCTAGTGGAGGACATACTGCAGTAAAATAAGGCAGTAAACCAAGAAATATGAGTAGATGAGTTTTAAGAAACCAGAGCCCCCACCCAGGAGAGAGAAAGGTAATCCCCAAGATGCTGATGAAGGAAGTCCTCAGTCACCACCTCTCAAGTCTAGTGCTCAGCAAGTCCAGATGGGAGCAACATCAAGAGGGCATCACCAGTGATCATCCTAAAAAGAAAGGTGATATTGGGGAATTCCTCGGTGGTCCAGCAATTAAGAATCCATCGTCCAATGCAGGGGATGAGGGTTCAATCCCTAGTCAGGGAACTAAGATTCCACATGCTTCAGGGCAACTAAGCCTCCTCATTACAACCAGAGAGAAGCCCTCAGGTTGCAGTGAAAGATCCCAGACTCCATGTGCCACAACTAAGACCCAACACTGCCAAAAATAAATAAACAATTTTTTTTAAAAGGTGACATTGAATTTGATGGATTACCTGATACAATTGAACATAGTCATAAATATATTCTTCTAGAAGAGAGTTTGAAGATAAATTAATATGTTACACAGAAAACTAAGACAATAAAAAAAGGGAGATAATGATTAAATTCAGATGAAGCAAGAAGTTATTCAACCAAGAATATCTAGGCAGTATACGACATGGCTCAGCTGTGGGTAATATTGCATAATTAACTGAGTGTTGATCAAATTTACCAAAGTCTATGTCTTAATTGGAGGCCAGAGAGGAAGTATTTGTGATTGTTGTAGAGGCAGAGTGAGAGAATTAACTCCTCATCTTTCATATTTAAAAATAAACAGATTAAAACTGGAAGGGGAAAATCAAATAACAGCAGGGTAAGCCTGTTACCTGAACATATAGTGGAAAATATTAGAGCAGCTGAAATATAATTGCCTTTGAGGGGGTGGGGACTGGAGAAGGGATAAAAGAGCAGGATTGCTACTTTCATAGGAAACTTAACTTTTAAAACAATGTTCACATACAAGTTTCATAAAAATTAAAACACAAAGAAACTTCCTTAGTGGTCCAGTGGTTAAGAATCCATCTTGCAATGCAGGGGTTGTGGGTTCAATCCCTGGTCAGGGAACCAGGATCCCTCATACTGAGGGGCAACTAAGCCCTCATGCCACAGCTACTGAGCTTGCAAGCCACAGTGAAGTTTCCACATGCTGCAACTAAGACCTGATGCAATGAAGTTAATTAGTTAATTTAAATGAAGAAATAAAAACCAAAAAATTAAAACATCAAGAAAGATAATTGAATGACATACTGTGCTCAAAATCATCTGCCAGAGTACCCGGCTTGTAATAAACAGCTGATAAATATATTAGCTTTTAAATAAGATAGGAAAGTTAGGTGTTTACTGTAGTCCTTTCACACAGGAAGAAGGAAGTGATCCAGAAAATAGAATCTAGGAGCACATTGTCCAAGAATGTATGATAAAATCACATCTTTTGAAGTTATGTGGACTTCATTGGGTAGTAACTTAGGCACAGGAAGGGAACAATTTCTTATTTGTCCAGCAAGTCTGTTGAACACAAATCAATAAAGCAATCTGAGCAAAGACCTTACATGCCATTTACTTGGCCCAGAGGGAGATATGAAATAGGTCAGAATCCTGAAACAAGTTACTGAGATAGGCCTGTGAAATGGATCAGGGGCTCACTCAGAGTTCATCTGGAGCTGCTCTCAACCTTGACTGTACACTAGATTCATCTGGGGAGCTTTGAAAAATCCTAATGCCCACCACATCCTAGACCAACTAAATCAGAATCTTCTCCCAGGTGCCTCAAGCGATTCCAATGTGCAGTGACGTGAAGAACCACAGCCCTAAGGGGTGAGTGCATGAGACTGGGCTTGCAGTTGCCATTACCAAATTTCATCAGAGCCCAGGAGAGGTGGAGATGCACACCCAGTGAAGAAAGAAGGTGGGTATCCCCACCCTCCATGCCAAATGCAAATGGTACTTCTAGCCCAACCCACTTCCTTTGGTACAGTTGTATGAATGTGTCTTCTGCGTAATCCTAGGGCATCTTCCATTCTTTCCACCCTCATTCTCACTCATGAGGATAGGAGTTATGATTGATCAAAACCTGAGACAATGACGGGCAGGTTCCATCCCTTCCCCTTTAGTCCTAGTATCTGGGGAAGTAGACCAGTTTTCTGTTTCTAGGTCACTAGCCTTCACTGGATGAAGAGGGCAAGGCAACCCACTCTAGTATTTTTGCCTGGAGAATCCCACGGACAGAGCAGCCTGGTGGGCTGCAGTCCAAAGGGTCACACGATTGAAGCGACTTTGTGCACACAGGCAGCTTTCACGAGCTAGGCTCAGGCACTCTGGCCTCCCCCATTTCAACGTCTATGCATATGGGGCTGGGGTCTCTCATGAAAATCCAGGGAGTGGGGAATAGACCAGTGTCAAGGTCAGTTCAGGCTGTCATAACAAACATACCATAGCCTGGTGGCACAAACAACAGAAATGCACTTTTCCATAGATCTAGAAGCTGGAAGTCTGAGGTGAGGGTGCCAACGCACTTGGGTTCTGGTGAGAGCTCTTAGCTTACAGAAGGCTGCCTTCCTGCTATGTCCTCACAAGACATTTTCTTTGTGTGCAAGTAGGGGAGGGGGAAGGGGGACAAGAGGGTGAGACAGAGGTTCAGAGAGGCAGAGAGCAGGGAGGGGAGAGAGAAGTCTGCCGGGGGTCCTCCTAGAAGCACACTAATCTCACCAGGAAGGCCACCCTCTTATAACCTCACGATCACATTGTGAATTAGGGCTTTATTTTCTCTATTTTTCCGTTTTATTTATTCATTCAGTCTTTACTTTGGGCTGCTCTGGGTCTTCACTGCTGTGCCTGGGCCTTCTCTAGCTGTGGGGAGTCGGGGCTCCTCCTCGCTGCAGGGTGCAGGCTTCAGTAGTTGTGGCTTATGGCCTCTAGGGCACGGGCTCAGTAGTCGTGGCACACGGGCTTAGTTGCCCCAAGGCACGTGAAACTTCCTAGACCAGAAATCGAGCCCATGTCCCCACTGATAGGCAGATTCTTACCCACTGGATCACCAGACAAGTCCTGCATTAGGGCTTTAACACAGGAATTCAGGGGTGGGGGATTCCAGCATTAACTCTTGCCTCCAGCAGAACCTTCCAGAGGATGGCAGGCTTTGGGTCATCTCTCCATGACTGGAGGACATCTGTTTCCTATCCAGGCATTGCTGTTTGGCCTGCCCTCCCTCAGCTCACAGCCCAAGAGAATGGACAGGAGAATGTGAGTCCTAAATCTTCTAGAAACACTCAAATACAGTTAGTAGGGAAACTCCATACTGGTCCTCCACTACCCTGATGGCCTGAAAAAGCAACTGAAGTCTTCCATTCTCCTCCCAATCAATTAGTGTGTCTGCATTTCACATAGAAAGCAAGATGCTATGCTAAGCACTGTATGAAGCTAAGAAGGAAGACACCCTCCTAGCTCACAAAGCAGGAGTGAAATTCAAAACATTTCACAATGGGAGCTGCAGAAAATGACTACAGCTGACCTTGAATAACATGGGGAGAGGGGGCCCTAACCTTCACAACAGTCAAAAATCCATTTATAACTTTACAACCGCCTTCCAATTATATCCTCATATTTATGTCCTCTGATTGAACCAATGACAGACCATGTAGTCCCGTGGTATTTAACGGTGAAAAAAATCCAAGCGTAAGTGGACCAGTGCGGTGTTGTTCAAAGACCAACTGTATTTTCAAATCAGCATAGGACTATTGCACTGTTCTAGCAATGTGAATGGTGATACCAGTGCACTTCAGCTAATACTAGCCTTGCCCCAAAGAGCTGAAGAGCGCTCTGTCAGCTGTGCCCTTGGATTCAGGAATCCAACGGAGATCACAAACGGTGTGCCAGGAAACCACCGACCAAAACCATCAGGCATGGTGATAACCACTGGCCCGAGTGGTCTCGCAATAAGAGGTCGTGATAAGGAACGTGGTGCCGCTGCCGAAAACTAACCAGGAGAATGTGGGAGGGGTCAAAAGAGGGAGGAGAAGCTAGCCCACAATACGTCCTACCAACCTCCCAGAAGCCTTCATACTGGAATCCAGCTTGACTGAGAGATGCCGGCACCACCAAAAAGGATGCTGTGTCAGACTAAATATGGGCCAAGCAAGATGACTGACCAGAGACAGCCTCGAAACTAGCCCCATCGCCGTAAAACCTGACACCGTGAGCACTTCCCCTGGGTCCCTTTACTCTGCTGCTCACTGCCCAACAAGGCCTCTTGCTTTGCCAGGACGTGTGTCTCCTTGCACAATTCATTTCTGAGTGTCAGACAAGAGCCCGTTCTCTGGCCCTGGAAAGGGTTCCCTTTCCTGCAACAGATACACAAGCAAATCCAAGCTGGGGCCCCCACCACACAGCCCTTCCTGTACTGTATGTGGGGCCCTCCTCCTGGGGAGGCCTAGCCACAGAGGAGTTAGGGCCCAGGGTTAATTGTAAGCCTAAACTATCCTTCCCTCAGACAGGCCTTGGCCTGGAAAACAGAAGTGAGAAGCAAAAGAGGTTCTTTGGTTTAGCTGGAGTCACGGAGGGTAACGGAGGGAAGAAGAGGCTGTTAATTCAAGTTGCCTCAAATTACATTTGTCCACACATGCATGGAAAATTCTGCTGAAAAATAAATGAGGATAATTTTTCTTTAGGGGTCCTCTTTCATCTCAGGGTTTCAAAGCACTTTGCCACAAAAGCTCCCCATCTTCACTCATTTTTACATCTGAATATAAACCAAAAGCCCCAAGAGTTAAAGTTCAGTAAAATCCTTTGAACTTCTGAAAAGTACTAAAGAGAAACAACTATTTTGTGATTATAAGATCCAAGTGGCCAACCAAGGACCACACAGCCAGAAAACTCTCCTTCTGATGAAAGGCCACACCTCTGATCAGAGGACGAGCCTGCTAATTAAAACCACAATTAAAACCAGCAGGGAGGGCGTGACTCAACACCCTTACCCAGAAGCAGAAACACTCATGACTGACTCACACAGGACACATCAGGTTTTCTCCAACAGGCATTTGGAAAAAAGGAAAGAAATACGAGTCCCAGTCGCCCTCCATCTCCTGACCCAGTAAACTCCGTGTCAGAGTCGGTGACACATTCCTGACTCCCTCCCGCGTCAGCAGGAAGAGCCAGCTTGGCCTTCAGGAGATGGGAATGGGAAGCGCTGTTTGCATATGCATTTTTAAGCAAAGGAAAGTCTCAGAATCTCCCCATTTCCAGCCTGTGAGTCAGGAGTGGGTGTTTGTTTTCTGGGTTCTGGGTTTGAGTCACTACCTTCCTGCTGTTGGTCTTCTCATCCAGAGATAATGACTAAAAAGAGATGAATACAAATGTCTGTGAACGCTTAAAAAGCACGTGGTGGGGAGAGAGAGAAATTAGGAGCTTGGGATGAACACACACACACACACACACACACACACACACACACACACTACTGTGTATGAGACAGATAACCAACAAGGACCTAGTGTATAGCACAAGGAACTCTACTCATTATTTTGTGCTAGCCTATAAGAGAAAAGAATCTGAAAAAGAATATATATCCATGTATAACTGAATCACTTTTCTGTACACCTGAAACCAACACTCACTGTAAATCAACTATAATCTAACACAATCAGACAAAACGCAAGGGCGCCTGAAAGTTCAGCTGGCAGTTTCAGCAGCAGTTGTTTTCTCTGGAATCAAGCATACGGCATTTATAAATAACAGCGAGAAAGAGGAAGCAGGAGGAAGGAGGGGAAACAAGTCTATAGAGGATGTGATTGCGGAAGTAGAGTCTAGTCCAGGTATAAAAATAGACAACTGCCTGTTCGTCAGCGTGGCCAGCGTGGCCGGGCGCCCTGCGTGCGGCTCCTCGCTGGCCCGGCAATGTGGGTGTGGGTGTGGGTGAGGGGGCTGCCAACGCCACCCAACAATTCTGGCACTGAAAGACCACCTTGGCTTTGAAAGCACATCTTCTGAACATCCCTCCAGCAGTGCTGTGCTTGGCATCATTGATTCCCGTAAAGCATTTCAGGACCACCCAGGATTCTACCAGGTCCCAATGTCACACAGAGACCAGTGCCAAACCATAACAGCTTGAAAAACAGTGACCTGACTGTTTGGGCTCCTCCATCAGCTACTTTCTATTTCACGGGTGTGTGCGTGCGTGTGTGCGTGCGTGCACGCGCGCTCAGTCTTGTCCAACCCTTCACAGCCCCGTGGACTGTAGCCCACCAGGCTCCTCTGTCCATAGGGTTTCCCAGGCAAGAATACTGGAGCAGGTTGCCATTTCCTTCTCCAGGGGACCTTCCCGACCCAGGGATTGAAACCCCCATCTCCTGTGCACCTTCTGCACTGCAAGAGAATTTTTTATCACTGAGCCACCCCCTAAACATGGCATTGACTAACAAATTAAGCCACTTAAGACAGCTGAAAAAGAGAAGGTGATCACCAAACAAACAGGTTTTGATCTGTGGACAGGTGCACTGCGTTTGACCCAGGAAGAAAGCAGAGAGATTGCAAGGGAAAAGAGCTTCAACTCTACAATTGCTTTGAATGTGGAAGTCAAAGCTGGACATTTTGTATGCAGTAGGAGGCTGGATACTAGGTTTCATTTCTTGTATATATAATTAAAAGATTTCTGGATGCCCACACACTGTCACTATATCAAGGACTTTAACAAACCTCAGAAAAACAGAGCCCCTGCCCTAACATTTCAAATGTTAGTCAAGCTACACAAATCCTTGGCTGGAAAGATAATAAAAGCTAACGCTGATGTCACTCCATGATGAGTCATAAAATAAGGAAGAAGCATTACGATCCAAAACATTTTCATTTGGGGAAGAAAAATTATAATGCACATCACCATCAAATGGAAAACAAAATTAAAAACTTGGAGCTGTTTTCCTGGGACCTTGACATTTTTAAATAAGAAGTTTCATTGCTTACAGAATACTTTTTACATTAAGGTTTCAGTTTTATGTTTTAAAGATAACTGAGGACATTGTGAGATGCTGGGCTGGAAGAAGCACAAGCGGAAATCAGGAATGCCGGGAGAAATATCAATAACCTCAGATATGCAGATGACACCACCCTTATAGCAGAAAGTGAAAAGGAACTAAAAAGCCTCTTGATGAAAGTGAAAGAGGAGAGTGAAAAGTTGGCTTAAAGCTCAACACTCAGAAAACTAAGATCATGGCATCTGGTCCCATCACTTCAAGGCAAGTAGATGGGGAAACAGTAGAAACAGTGTCAGACTTTATTTTTGGGGGCTCCAAAATCACTGCAGATGGTGATTGCAGTGATAAAATTCAAAGACGCTTACTCCTTGGAAGGAAAGTTATGACCAACTTAGACAGCATATTAAAAAGCAGAGACATTACTTTGCCAACAAAGCTCCATCTAGTCAAGGCTATGGTTTTTCCAGTGGTCATGTATGGATGTGAGAGTTGGACTGTGCAGAAAGTCGAGTGCCAAAGAATTGATGCTTTTGAACTGTGGTGTTGGAGAAGACTCTTGAGAGTCCCTTGGACTGCAAGGAGATCCAACCAGTCCATCCTAAAGGAGATCAGTCCTGGGTGTTCATTGGTAGGACTGATGCTGAAGCTGAAACTCCAATACTTTGGCCACCTCATGCGAAGAGTTGACTCATTGGAAAAGACCCTGATGCTGGGAGGGATTGGGGGCAGGAGGAGAAGGGGGACGACAGAGGATGAGATGGCTGGACGGCATCACCGACTCAATGGACATGGGTTTGGGTGGACTCCGGGAGTTGGTGATGGACAGGGAGGCCTGGTGTGCTGCGATTCACGGGGTTGCAAAGAGTCAGACACGACTGAGCGACTGAACTGAACTGAACTGAGCTGAGGATATTGCAGAGCTTCCTGAACACTCATTTGCTATAGGCTCATACACACTCGAAAGATGTATACACTGAGGCTAACTAACACATACTTCTGATTGTGAATTTTTGCTTAGCTAACATGCCATTCTCTCAAAACAGCAAGAGCTGGAATCTGGCTGTGGCAGATGGAACTGTTTTACTTTTTCAAAATAATTCTGCTCTTCATCTGCTCAGTCTTGGGGTCCATTTCTTGGAAAAGTGACTGATAAGATACTCTCATATCTTATGACAATCCATCAGTTGGCTTCTATGCCAAAACTGAGTTGGCATAACCAGGAAGTGGATCACATATTTTCTTTTCTATTTCGTATTTATTTTTTCCAGTTTTACTGAGATATAACTGACATATGTTGTTTTCGTTTAGTTGCTAAGTCATGTCTGACTCTTTTGCGGACCCATGGACAGTACCCTGCCAGGTTCTTCTGTCCATGGAATCTCCCAGGCAGGAATACTGGAGTGCGTTGCCATTTCTTTCTCCAGGGGGCCTTCCTGACCCAGGGATCAAACCCAAGTCTCCTGCATTGGCAGGCGGGTTCTTTACCACTGAGCCACCAGGGATGCCCCTAACTGACACACAGCATTGTATAAGTTTAAAGTGTTTAGCGCAATGATTTGGTTTACATACATCATGAAATTATAATCACAGTAAATTTAGTGAACATCCATCATCTCAAACAGATACAAATTCCTGCAATGAGAACTCTTGGGATTTACTTTCTTGACAACTTTTATATTTAACATCCAGCAGTGATAATTATATTAACCACATTGTACATCACATCCCTAGAACTTATGTATCTTATAAGTGGAATTTTGTACCTTCTGACCACCTCCATCCGATTCCCCCTCCCTCATCCTCACCTCTGGTAACCACAGATCCGATCGAGTTTCTAGGATCATGTCTTTTCTGTTACCCTGGCTATTTAGCCATGGATTAGTGATATAGCGTTAGACATCTGACCCAAGACAGGCCAGCTGGAGTGCTGCTTCGGAGTTTTCACACTGGAGTGTGGCAAAGAATCCCATGTTCTCTTGTCTGAGAGCATGGGGTTTCAAATTTGGAGGTGTAGCATTTCTTACCCCATAGAGAAAGCCAATCTTCAGAGAAAAAAAATGAGCTCACAGCGAGAGAGGTACGACAGAAAAAGTACTGGTTGCATTTGAATTTTTAGTTCCGTTTGCCCATAAGATCATTCAGTTGCCTTTAATGCATAAGATATCCCAGAATCCTTTTAAAAAATTATCGCTGCCACCCCCTATTTTTGCCTAACCTACTTAAGTTTCTAATACACCAAAAAAAAAAAAAAAAAAAAAAGTCCTACAGTAAACATGGACCCAGTTGATTGTGAAAAAAAAATGAATAAAGCTTGCCAATTTTTTTTCTCAAAGAAAATTTGATCCAAGGGACTATAGAGAGATGTTTATTTACATTGTTAAGAATCTTTATGCAAATGTCTAGACAGCAGACATGAGGGGTGTACCATCTTTACAAGGCTATAGACCAGGGGATGTATATCCGAGCTTCTAGGAGTTTATAGTCTTGTCTGAGATACAAGTAGCTTTGTTTCCATGGAAACTAAAGTTTCTTCTTTTCTGTATCCCCTGCCCCCTATCAGAATGGGAGCTACACAAGGCAGGACATTTGTTTTGTTCATTGATGTGTCCAAGCTCCTAGAACCGTGCTTCGTATATGGTGGGCACTGAACAAAAATGTACTAAATGAATGAACTAACCTTTGTCTGTGTTCCAATTCTGTTTGGTGTGTTAGCTCCTCAAAAGAGCCAAGATTAGAGATGAAAGGAACAATGAAATTAAAAGAACAGAAGATGGATAGGAAGATACATAGGACACAAAGAAGCTTAAAGAGAAGCATTTTTTAAATTGAACAGTTTGGAAGTACCTCTGTTGTAGCAAGTGATCAATAGATGAAGCAAATACATTTCTCTCCGTCCCACTTCGATTAATTTCACTTACTGCTGGTTATACTATTAAATATTCTTTCCTTCCTTCAGTCTTAGGATCCTTTCAGTTTTAGCTAAGCAAACGGCAGCCCAACCAAGAACCACATTTTCCAGCCTCCCCTGCATCTAAGTAAGACCATGTGATTAAGTTTTGACCCACAGAATGTTAGTGGAAATGACGTGTTTCACTTCTAATCATGCCTGCAAATGGTATGCATGTACTCACTTTTAGCCCCTGTTTTCTTCCCATTTACTGTGATGCAAGATTGATGGCAGAACCTGGACTAGCCATCCTAGACTGTCGTAAGGAAGCTGCATACTGAGGATGACAGGACAGGAACGTAGAAGGAGTTAAGGTTTGTGATACCAAGCAGCTGCCATACTAACTCTGGGCAGCTCACATCTGGACAATTAACATGAAGGAAAAATAATTGTCAATTTCATTTCAGACACTGTTACATTTGGGTCTGTGTTATCATGTGTGTTAGTCACTCAGCTGTGTCCAACTCTTTGCAACCCCACGGACTATAGCCCACCAGGCTCCTCTGTCCATAGGATTCTCCAGGCAAGAATCCTGGAATGGGTTGCCATGCCCTCCTCTGGGGGTTCTTCCAAACCTAGGGATCAAACCCAGATCTCCCACATTGCAGGCAGATTCTTTAACATCTGAGCCACTATGGGAGCCCTTTGTTATTATAGCAGAAGCTATGTAGCAACTAATACACTGACACAATCAAAAGTAATCTGGCTTGGAGCTTTTCCTATCTTCCATAGGCTTTCATCACACCTAGGTCCTTCAGTTCTTGAAAAATTTTTCCTATGCACTGGATCCTTATTTCCATCCATGCATGCAGCCTATGTGAGGAATTCCTGGTTCTCATTCCTATTGTAGATTCCTGAGGATTGCTAGGCTTCAAAATACAGTTGGGGTGACCAGAACTGGTTGCTTGAGTCCCGTAAACCTGTTGCCCAGCCATTCTCAGGATCAACAGTGTGCAGTGTGGCATGAACTTGTTCTCTTTCATCTCTGCACCAAGATGACATAGCCTCATGGAAAGAGGCCTTGTCTTCCAGATTTCCAAATGCCACCCAGTCAGTGCCAGTACAGGGTGGAACAATTATTAAGTGCTTCACAAATACCCAAAAACTTCTATAATTATCTTCAGTTTATCTGGGACTTCCTACTACAGATTCTAGTTATTATTATTATTAACATTTATTTATCTATTTGACTGTACCAGGCCTTAGTTGTGACATGCAGGATATTTGGTTGTGGCATGTGGGATCTAGCTCCCTGACTAGGGATAGAACCTGAGCCCCCTGCATTGGGAGAGTGGAGTTTTAGTCATTGGACCACTGAGGAGTATCACTAGTTATTATTTTGGTGATATTCCTGGTGGCTCAGACAGCAAAGAATCTGTCTGCAATGCAGAAGACCTAGATTTGATCCCTGGGTCAAGAAGATCCTCTGGAGGAGGAAATGGCAACTCACTCCAGTATTCTTGCCTGGAGAATTCCAGGGACAGAGCACCTAAAAAGCTACAGTCTATAGGGTTGCAAAGAGCCAGACACGACTAAGCAGCTAACACAAACACATAGTCCATCACAGCCATTGGTCAATATTAATAGGCAGAGATACCCAATAGGGCAAGGTGGTCCATGCTAAGTGACAGATGGGTGACAGAGACAGGGCATTGAGGAAGGTCGTGGGAGGGAGAGGACTGGCTCATCAGGAGCTGGCCCCTAGTCTAAATGTCTTCATGCCAGACAGCAAATTCTCACAGAAAGGAAAGAGGCATAAGAGAATATTTTGTGGGGCTAAAAACTCTATCCCAAATTCCTAAACTAGGATTTGCCACCAAGGGGATGTAAGACAAATGGAAGGACAAGACATCATACTCAGTGCTTGGGGCAGCAGGCAAGCTTGTTACTGACACAACATGGTAGATTGAACTGGCCCTAGAACTTAAACCTCATCAGAGAGGGAGGCTGAAGCTTCCTGACCTTTTGACTGGTTCATGTCTAGAACTTTGAAGCATGGGGAACACCTATAAGCAAATAAATCCAGGTAGTAAGCAAGTTAAGATCCCTTTGGGATGGAAGCTAAATATGGCTTCATAGAAGAGGAGGCTTAATCAGATCTTAAATTAAGGATAAACATTAGAAAGGGAGAGTGTTCTGGAGCCTTAAGGTGTGGAGGGGAGATGGGCAGCGTGAACTGCAGTATAGAGCAGGGATCCGCAATCCCCCGGCCATGGGCTGGTACTGGTCTGTGGTCTGTTAGGAAGCAGGCTGCACAGCGGGAGGTGAGCAGTGGGTGAGTGAGTGAGGCTTCATCTGTTTTCACAGCCACTCCCCATTACCTCCTGAGCTCCGCCTCCTGCAAGATGAGCGGTGGTGGCATTCGATTCTCATAGAACTGGAAACTCTATGGTGAACTGCGCATGCGAAGGATTAGGTTGCTCACTCCTTATAGGAATCATCCTAAAACCACACCTGCTCCCTGTTGGTGTAAAAATTGTCTTCCACGAAACTGTTCCCTGGTGCCAAAAAGATTGGGAACTGCAGGTCTAGGGTCAGGAAAAAGTGTGCCTTGCTCAGTCAGAACTGCCAGTTCAAGCAGGAAGTCTAATGGACATATTTAGTTAGCTTGTTGGACTGCCTTTGATTTCAGGAATTGCTTGTTCACCACTCAGTCTCGAGGTCCCGCCTTACCCCCAAGGGAACAGATGTGGGGCTCAGTCTGTCGAACCAGGACATGTGGAACTTCTCTGGAGCAGAGTCCTTTGGGGCAGATTAATAAGGATACAAGAAGAGAAGGGATTATTTTTTCTGTGATTACTAGTTATGAAGACAGTGTAAATTGAGCTCTGTCATGGGCATCTCTGCCATCACAGAGAAGAAGGTTACCTAAGAGTTAAGTCACCTGGGAAGGATGAAAGCCAGGAGGGAAGAAAGGAGATCCCGAGGACAGAGTCTAGTCTGACTCTCAGAGCCCGCTGAGCCTGCAGCAAACCTGCTGTGCCACCTTGGACTCCAGTTACAGGAATCAATCAATTGCCCTTGGGTTTCTGCTACGCTGGGCTTCTGTCCCTTGCAATTGAAAGAGATCTGACTAAGGTGCAAATAAGAAAAGATAAGCTGAGAACAAAGATACAGCTGTGTTATGGAGGCCCTAACTGCTAGACTAAAAGGTTTGCACTTCTTTTGGAAGATGACAAGACAAGTCATTAACACTGGGAGGTTGTTACACGGATGCTGCCTACAAACAGCTGGCCCAGGGGTGGCTTCTAGACTCATCACCTCCTGGCCACAGATCCCACGTAAATCCCAAGCCACTGTGTCCCCCGTCTGCAGAGTGGGGGTGACTCCACATATCCCATTGGCTGGCTGCAAGGAAGAGGTTCAATAACGGTGTGCCTGATACAAGGTCTGGCACACGACCAGCATGACAGCTCCTCAGAGTGACAGGGGCGGCATTCATGGTGACAAAAGAGGATGGAGGAGGAGGAGGAAGAGGAGGAGGGGGAGGATGCTTCCTGGACCAGATGGGTGGGGCCGGAAGTGAGTCAGAAGGACGAGCGTGGAGCCGCTGGCCAACCTCAGCGGGACCCGCTGCTTTGCAAAGGGAAGAGAGGAAAGGCAAGCCGGTTATGATCCAAGGTACAAATATCCGGCGAATTAACTGATTCTGGAACTTTTCCTTCTTTTGCACCCACACCACCAAAAATGGAAAACCCAACAACAGCGGGAAAACACCGGGTCCCAGGGCCTCGTGGACGCTCCTGACCAGCACCAGCTGCAGGCTTCACAGCATCCTGTGTGATAGGGAAACAGACCCTCTGTCCAGAAAGTCAGGAAAGCAGTGTGTCGGTGCTTTTGCAGTTGGTTTCTGCTATTTAATGTCACGTGACTTCTGGCACCGGACCACTCCTAGGTGCCACTCCAGATGTCTGGCCCTGGTCCTTCCCACACTCAGGTCTCATGCAGGAGCCAAGGCTGCGGCCGCCACTGGGCAGGGATGAAGGAACCAGCAGATGAGAAGGTTCCTGGAGGCTTCTGCCAGGTCCCTGGAGGCTGGGAGGTGGTGGTGTGGAACTTTGTCCATTTAACCTCCGAGACCCTGGCACAACTTTTAAAATGTTTATTTATTTACTACATTTATTTTTGGCTGTGCTGGGTCTTTGTAGGTGGTTCTAGTGGTAAAGAACCCGCCTGCCAATGCAGGAGACATGATATGGATGGGGATCTGGGTGGGGAAGATCCCCCGGAGGAGGGCATGGCAACCCACTCCAGTATTCTTGCCTGGAGAATCCCATGGACGGAGGAGCCAGGGGGGCTGCAGTCTATGAGGTCGCAAAGAGTTGGACACGACTGAAGGGACTTAGCTTGCACGCATGCACGAGCTTCTCTCTAGTTGTGGCGAGTGGGGGCTACCCTCTAGTTGCAGTGCGTAGGCTTCTCGTTGCCATGGCTTCTCCTGTTGCGGAACATGGGCTCTAGGGTATGAGGGCTTCAGTAGTTGCAGCTTCCGAGCTCAAGAGCACAAGCTCGATATTGTGGCACACAGGCTTTGTTGCTCTGTGGTGTGTGGGGTCTTCTGAGATCAGGGATTGAACCTGCATCTCCTGCACTGGCAGGGCTTACCACTGAGCCACCAGGGAAGCCCCCTGGCACATTTTTTAATGTCTGTTGAACTTCAGTTAGATACTGTAAATACAAAATAAAGAGTGTTGAAAATTTCCAAATGGGGACCACGGAGTATTAAACTCCAAGCACGTGGTCCCCTTCTGTGATGGTTAATTTCATGCATCAAGTTGATCGGGAGATGTCAAATAAAAGGTGTCCATTTATTTAGTCAAACAGTATTCTGTGAATTTCTATAAGGGTGTTTTTGAATGAAGCTGACAATTAAAACAACACAATGAGTAGAGCAGATTTCTTTCCTTAATATGGACGGGCCTCACTCAGTCAGATGAGTGAAATAGAAAGGCTGATCCTCTTCTGAGTAAGAAAGTTTTTCCTGCCTTCAGACTCAAACTGAAACCTTAGCTCCGTGTGGGTCTTGCTTCTGCTGGTTCCTGGCCTGGAAATACATGGTGGGCTCGTATGATTCTCAGGCCTTTGGACTCAGAATCAGCCCACCTGGGTCTTCAGCTTTCTGGTTCACCCTGAAGATCTTCAGATTTGCCAGCCTCCATTATCACGTGAACTGATTTCTTAAAATAAATTCTCTCTCTCTCTCTCTCTACGTGCATCCTGTGGATTCTTTCTCTGGTAAACCCTGCTCAATACACTTTATGAGTACAGAACCTTGTACTACACTGGGAGTATCCATGCAGCTATTTTTTTCCACTTCCCACCTCCCTCTCACACACACACAGGAGAAAGTGGGGGGTGGGGAGAGAAAGAAACTAGTAGGAAGAAGAAATTAACCTTTTTATTGGAATATAATTGCTTTACAATGTAGTTTCCGGGGTACATTGAAGTGAATCAGGTATACATATACATACATCCCCTCCTTCTTGCAACTCCCCTCAACACCCTTCCCATCCCTCCTCTCTAGGTCATCACAGAACACTGAGTTTAGCTCCCTGGGCTATATGGCAGCTTCCCACCAGCTATCTGTTTTCCACATGGTAGTGTTTATATGTCAATCCAACCTCCCAATGTGTCCCACGCTGCTCTTCCCCCTCTTGTCCACAAGTCCATTCTCTACATCTGTGTATGTATTTCTGCCCTGCAAATAGGTACATAATGAGCTATCGGTAATGTCTTTCCTGTCATTATAAAGTCAAAATATATTTTTTTGCTATGTAACAATGAAAGTCTAGACCCCATAAGACAGCTTACAAATTTCCAGGGTCCCAATATCACTGATTAAAATCTATTGATCTAGAAAAATATTACTTTCATTTGCCAAAGGGTGAGAGTATAGAAATAATAAGTGAACCCAGGTCCATCCTTCGTATAGTTAGTTCATCTCTTTAGCCTGTTCATGATCAGTGGTTCATTTTGTACTGTGGGACCACCAGGACTTACCCCAAATCCTGGGGCCTGATGTCGGAATTCAGAAATATCTTGGATTTTTAAAAAGCAATACAGTGCAAGTGTTGTAATAGTTACATTCCCGGCAGACTCCAGCATAGCACTCTGTAGAAAATGCACTGACATTTCTTGTGAATATCTGTGCCAGGTGGCCAAAGACGCTAAATAACCGCATGTCAGTGCAGGTGAGATTTTGTTTTCAAGTGAGTTCAGGTGAGGTCAGATTTTACTGCCAAATGAGCTATAAAAACTCAGTCTGTGGCCCCTTCTAGGGTGAGCAGCCTTGCTGTTTTCATGGTTGGTCTCCCAGCCACTCACACTCAGACTCCCGAGTGAAATCAGGAGAACCGGCGAGGTGGGGAGCTTGCCTGGAGGAGCATCCGGTGACTGTAGGAGAAGCCACGGAAGGCCCAGGGTTGGACCTTGTAGTTGCCTTCCACACCCTTTGGCCCACGTAGCTGAGAGTTACGCGATCCTAGAAAATGAATCAGACCCTGAAGTCCCCATAAGCTCTCCTGGACTTGTCTTTTCACACACCACAGCATGCCCACGGAAAGTCCCTCTAAGGCATCCTGATGGGGCTGCTGAGCTGGGGCCCTGAGCTGGGAAAGGCAGTCTCCTCTTTCAGGCACATGGGTGTCTGTTGACTGAGAGGCTGGTTGTACTTACATGTAGGAAGACAGCTTCAAGAGACCTGTGGCCACTGACTGATCATTATTCCTGGTCTTCTTTAGAGGATGTAGTTTTTAAGCACTTGAAAGTGGTGGGCAGTTCCCTGGAGGTCCAGTGGTTAAGACTTGCCCTTCCAATGCAGAGGGTGTGGGTTCAATCTCTGGCTGGGGAGCTAAGATCACACATGCCTTGGGGCTGAAAAACCAGAACATAAAACAGAAGCAATACAGTGACAAATTCAATAAAGACTTTAAAAATAGTCCCCATCACACACACACACACACACACACAAAGCCTAACAACAAAAAATGTTGTAGACAAGTGTTTTGCCTGTAGGGACCCTTCTGCAAGGCAGGGCCTTCTCACCCATCTTGGAATCTTACCTACCCTGGAAGGTCCAGGGCTGATGCCACTGCATCTATAAAAACCAGCCTTCCTATAAAAACCGAGAGCAAAGCCTCTCTTACCTGGGTCCTCAGCTGGAAAGGAATTCCCTCACATCCTTTCCGTTCTTCCTGAATTTTTTCTGTACTTCTTACATATGCTAGCTTCTCTTTATCTTGTCAAATTACATCATAACCCTAAATAAGGCTGTCCTTTCTGGAAGGCACTCATTTTTATATCTGCAATTCTCCTAGGCTACAATCTTAATAAACAAATAATTTTAGAATTAACAAGCGATCGTGGTGGCTCAGACAGTAAAGAATCTGCCTGCAATGCAGGAGATCTGGATTTGATGCCTGGGCTGGGAAGGTCTCCTGGAGAAGGGCATGGCAACCTACTTCAGTATTCTTGCCTGGAGAATTCCATGGACAGAGGAGCCTGGCAGGCTACAGTCTATGGGGTCACAAAGAATAGGACACAACTGAGCGACTAACATTTTCACTTTCTTTCTTTATGGCATTTTAAACCTAAAATGTCTAGTGATCTAGTAATTTTTTTATTTTCTAGTAGATGCTTAACAAATATATTAAATTGTGTAACCAATTGTGTATTAAAGATTTTCCCCTTCTTTATTACCTAAATCTTGTTATGATATAGTTTGTGTTATAAATATTTGTGCCCTTGATCAGTATTTGTTTCCTTATTAATTCACTGAGAGAATAAATTCTATTTTAAAAAGGAATGCTGATAAGTTACTGATGAAACTGATTAAGAAAAGCATATTGTGCTTATTAAAAAAAGGAAATCAGATTACTCATTACTTACTCAATAGCAGTAACTACTGACTGTGCAATACTGACAGTAAAATTTAAAATTGGGAGACTCCAAATAAAGTCAGCAATTTAGACTGTCAGTGGAATGTGTAAAGAATTAGAATTTAGCAGTTTTAAAGTGTCACAGCTGTTCCTAGGAATTTACTCAACCATGGTGTTCAGAATAATAAAGTATGTAAGGGAATGCATGTTGTATTGGTCCACATTAAGCCATAACATTGAAATGAGGAATGCCCATGGTTTAAAGAAAGAGAAGCAATTTCTTCATCACCAGCAACATGATTATTCACTATATTGATAACAGTAAGGTAGTCAGTAGTCTAAGACTTCTCTTTGTTGAAATTAGTGCATTTACTTCTTAGACATACAGAAAGAGCCATTTCATTAGCAAGTAAGATGCCAAGTTAAATTTTAATTTCAGATAGCAACTTCTTAGTGTAAATGTGTCCCAAACATTTCATATTGTTACGATTGGTATGTTAGCTCTGATTCCTGCCACCTTTTAATGTCATCCTTCATTTATCCATTCACTGGTTTTAAGGCTGAGTTTCTGAGGGCCAGTCTGGACTGTGCTCTGTGTGCTCCTGACAACACAGTGATGGGCAAATTTTCCCCCAGAGTCCCTACAGTTTAGTAGACTGATCTAGACAAGGCAACCCCCGTACAGTGCGATAAACGCCACAACTCACAGTGTGTTTATGCACAGAGGGACCCAGCCTTGGTTCTGAAAAGGACTCCCAGAAGTGATGTCTAGATTAGGCCAAAAGCAGAAATGCTGGGGAAGTGGAAGGAGGTTCTCATCAGGGGCACCGCTTTGAGGGAGAGGTGTCAGTGGTGCTTCAGAACCTGGAGTGTGGTGAGACCGTAGACCAGAGGAGGGTGTGCATGGGGAGAAACACGACCGGGGAGGTGTGCCACGTCCAGGGCACCGTTCAGGCCTCCTGAGCAGCCCACACGGCGAAGCAGCATAGTCACGTGTAGAAGTTATGGAGCTCCCTCTGGCAGTGAGGAGTGTCGCTGGGGGGATGGGGGTACAGGGGAAGGACTATTCAGGAGGTCACTCCACAGAGGCTTGGGCTCGGTGGAGCAGAATCCTGCCGTGACTTGACGGTGCGCATCACCCGGCAAGGCCCTGTGGCCTGAGCTTTGCGGGGCAGTTCTGTCTCAGCCAATGCTTTCATGCCAGCTCCACTGGAAAGAAATGAATACCTCGTAGGGCGAGAGGAGACGAGAACGGTGTAATTTCTTACATGACTTTATTTAGTACAGTGTACATAAGTTACATAGTGTGACTTTAGTTGTTCTGGACTTACTGGAGAATCAGGCCAGAAATGAACACTTTGCCAGATGTGTGGACAGAAATGACCATGGACCTTAAGAAGGTCCATGCTTAAGAAGGTTGCTAATTATGGAAACTATCTATATGAGCTGCTTAAGAAGGTTGCTAATTATGGAAACTATCTATATGAGCAACACTTATCAGTAGATGAGAATGTTTTGCTTTCATGAAGATGAACTAGTGCCAATCAAAATGAAAGAAGTAATTCAAACAGGATGCCAGAAAGAAAGGATATGCAAAGGAATTGAGACCACTGATATGCATGGGTAAATAGGAAGGGGAAGAAGCGAATGTCATCAGATAAAACAAACACACACAGTCACATCTACCTTTTACAGAAAACCAGCTATGTGCTAGGAACTATTTTAGTATAGTATGCACCTTGTCTCATTTAATTCTCACACATGTACTAAGGAATTAATCACTATAGGTACTGTTTGTGCAAAACTGATTGTGGTTTTGGACCATATATTTTAAATCGTTATAACTAGGCTCAAATATATCTTTATTAATCAAAATAGGAACCATTACAATCAGCACATTTTTGCCAACAAGAAATACCTCTATTCCTGTAGTGTAAAAATCCATGCTTCCAAATTCGTTGAACTCCTGGAAAGCGTTTTCTGCATCCTGCTGGTTGTGGAAGCATTTTCCTTGCAAAAGTTGTCAAGATACTTAAAGAAGTTGGTAGTCGGTTGGTGAGAGGTCAGGTGAATATGGTGGATGAGGCAAAACTTCATAGTCCGATTCATTCAACTTTTGAAGCATTGGTTGTGTGACGTGTGGTCGGGTGTTGCTGTGGAGAATTGGGCCCTTCTGTTGACCAATGCCAGCTGAAGGTGTTGAACTTTTTGGTGTATCTCAATGATTTGCTGAGCATACTTAGATGTAACGGTTTTACAAGGATTCAGAAAGCTATAGTGGATCAGACGGAAGCAGACCACCAAACAGTGACCATGACCTTTTCTGGGGGCAAGTTTGGCTTTGGGACGTGCCTTGGACCTTCTCAGTCCAGTCACTAAACTGGTCATCATTGGTTGTCATATAAAATCCACTTTTTGTTGCACATCACAATCCAATCAGGAAACAGTTCATTGTTATTGCATAGAATAAGAGAAAATGGCATTTCAAGGTAACAATTTTTTTGATTTGTGGTCAGCTCATGAGGCACCCACTTACTGAACTTTTTAACCTTTTCAATTTGCTTCAAAGGCTGAAGAAACCATAGAATGGTCGACTGATTTCTTTGGCAACTTCTTGTGTAGTTGGAGCTGAAACTCCAATACTTTGGCCACTTCATGCGAAGAGTTGACTCATTGGAAAAGACCCTGATGCTGGGAGGGATTGGGGGCAGGAGGAGAAGGGGAAGACAGAGGATGAGATGGCT
Organism: Odocoileus virginianus; assembly: GCF_023699985.2. Lineage (NCBI taxonomy): Eukaryota > Metazoa > Chordata > Mammalia > Artiodactyla > Cervidae > Odocoileus > Odocoileus virginianus. The sequence continues at coordinate 448,672 of NC_069699.1, forward strand.
GGATGGCATCACCGACTTGATGGGCATGAGTTTGAGTATAGTCTGGGAGTTTGTGATGGACAGGGAGGCCTGGTGTGCTGTGATTCATGGGGTCGCGAAGAGTCAGACATGACTGAGCGACTGAACTGAACTGAACTGAACTGTATAATTTTAAGAGGATCAGCTTCAATGAAGGCTCTCAATTGGCCATTGTCAACTTCTGATGGCTGGCCACTGAGCTCCTCATCTTCAAACCTCTCCTCTCCTTTGCAAAACTTCTTGAACCACCACTGCACTGCACATTTGTTAGCAGTTCCTGGGCCAAATATGTTGCTGACGTTGCGAGTTGTCTCCCCAGCTTTCCAACCCATTTTGAAGTCAAATAAGAAAATCGCTTGAATTTGCTTTTTGTTTAACATCATTTCCCTAGTCTAAAATAAATATAAAATACACAGCAAGTAATAAGTCATTAGCAAAAAAAAAATAATAAAGTGAGAAATGAGCATTTATATGGTGTATAACAACCACATTTATTTAAGAATGTATTCCAATAGCAAATAGCAAATTTTAACAATGCCAAAACAGCAATTATTTCACCAACCTAAATATTTTCCAGATGAGGAAAATTGTGGCTCAGTATGTTTAAGCAAGGGCTTCCCAGGTGGCTCAGTGGATGAAGGACCTGCCTGCAATGCGGGAGATGCCAGAAATATGGGTTTGATCCCTGGATGGGGAAGATCCCTGGAGGAGGAAATGGCAGCCTACTCCACTATTCTTGCCTGAAGGATCCCATGGACAGAGGTACCTAGAGGGCTACAGTTCATAGGGTCATAAAGGTTGGACACAGCTGAAGTGATTTAGCACACATACCCATCTACTGGGGCTTCCCTAGTGGTTCAGATGGTAAAGAATCTGCCTGCAATGCAGGAGACCGGGTTCAATCCTTGGGTCAGGAAGATTCCCCTGAAGAAAGGAATGGCTACCCACTCCAGTCTTCTTGCCTGGAGAATTCTATGGACAGAAGAGCCCGGCAGGCTACATCCATGGGGTTGCAGAGTCAGACACGACTGAGGACTAATACTTTCACACTTCACATCCATCTATTACTTCTTCTACTGATTTAGAGGACAGCTGATTTAGCCAAAAAATAGATGATTGATGATTGATTTATGAATATTTAGACAACAGCAACATTGATTTGGAGCCAGTGTTGGGAGCTGTGTTCACCAAGATCGAGTCATGTCAGGCTAATGCCATGTTCACCTTGTATCTATGTGATCCTTCTGAACTAGAATATTAGGGGAATGCCAGAGAGATAATCCTGATTTCATTAAGCTTCTTAGGAAAATAACTTATGATATCACTGTGAACCAGTGTTCATTAAGCTTCTTAGGAAAATAACTTATGATATCACTGTGAACCAGTGTGAGAATGGTAAACAATGCAAGTTCAGTTGAACAGAAGTGTAGCTACTTAACGTCATTCTAAAAGGATCATTGTTGATTTGGGTATATTCAGTGATTAACTATAGGACATCAGACTTAGACTTGTATTTTTCAATATATTTTTGATGACTTGGAGAATGTAATCTATCTTCTCTTCTAAATATTTAATTAATTAATTAAGCTATAGTGGGTCTTAGTTGTGACATGTGGGATCTAGTTTCCTGACCATGCTCCTGTATTGGGAGCATGAAGTGTTAGCCACCAGACCACCAGGGAAGCCCCTGTGATCTATCTTCTGATCTTCAGCTTTATCACAAAATGACCACTGGAAATCTGCATGTGGATGTCCAAAGCAACTCAACTTAAAAATGTCCAAGACCTCATCCTCTTCTCTCTCAGATTGCCTCTCTCTACTTCTCCCCAGCTCAGTCATGGAATGCAGCATTAAATTCTTATCTGCAAGTGGCTGACCTCAATTTGAACTAGCTTAGGCAACAAAGAGGAAGTATCATCTCAGGGAATCTAAAGTGAAGTTGTCAGTCATGACCAAATCTTTGCAACCCCATGGACTGTAGCCTACCAGGCTCAGCCGTCCATGGGATTTTCCAGGCAAGAGTAGTGGAGTGGGTTGACATTTCCTTCTCCAGGGGATCTTCCTGACCCAGGGATCGAACCTGGTTCTCCCAAATTGTAAATTGTAGGCAGACCCTTTACCATCTGAGCCAGCAGGGAAGTCCCCAGGGAATCTAAGGTTTTATAATCAAATTGTAGGAGAAACAGAGATGCAAATGGGCCCCAGGAAAAACTGCAGCCAGGGTCTCAAACATTATCAGGACTTTCTTCTCTGCTTTTCCTTGCCTGTTGATTTCATTTTCTTTTGCTTCAGACTGACTATTGTACTATTGTAGGGCTTCCCTAGTAGCTCAGCTGGTAGAGAATCCGCCTGCAATGCTGGAGACCATGGTTCAATTCCTGGGTCTAGAAGATGCCCTGGAGAAGGGATAGTCTGCCCACTCCAGTGTTCTTGGGCTTCCCTGGTAGCTCAGCTGGTAAAGAATCCACCTGCAATGCTGGAGACCATGGTTCAATTCCTGGGTCTAGAAAATGCCCTGGAGAAGGGGTAGGCTGCCCACTCCAGTGTTCTTGGGCTTCCCTGGTAACTCAGATGGTAAAGAATCCGCCTGCAATGCTGGAGACCCGGGTTTGACCCCTGGGTTGGGAAGATCCCCTGGAGATGGGCATGGCAACACACTCTAGTATTCTTGTCTGGAAAATCCCATGGACAGAGGAGCCCAGTCCATGGAGTCACAAAGAGTCAGACCTGACTGAGTGACTAAGTACAGCACAGACTATTGTACACGGTGGAAAACACGGCTGCCATCTCTTATCTTGAAACTTCGTCTCAGTTTAAACTGCTGTAATAAAAGTGCCACAGACTCGGTGGGTTAAATAACAAACAGTGAAAAGTATCTCACAGTTCTGGAAGCTGGGATGTCTACAGTCAAGACTCTGTCAGATCTGGTGGCCGGTAGACAGCCAGCTTCTCACTGTATCTTCTCATAGAGGAGAGAGGTCATCTCGTGTCACGGCTTGTGAGGGCACAAATCCCATTTATAATGGCTCCATCCTCACCCCCAAACACCACTGAATTGAAGATTAGGCTTCTACATATGAATTTGGGGGATCACAAACATTCAGTTCGTAGCAACTTTCTATCCATAAAAAGAGACCAACTGAAGCTTGCTTCAGTTCCAAATTCAACATCTGGACAAGGAAGCTCTGATTGGCTTGGGTCAGCTATACTTCCCTGCATCTATTACCTGCTGCTAAGGGTCATAGGGGTTCTGTGATCGCACCGCTGAGGTCTTTCTGGGCCAACCAGTTAAGTCTATGGGAGCAAAACTGTGGGAAAAACAATGGCATCTGCCTCAAAGTAAATTGTTAAGCAGTTTGGGGGGAAAACAAAGTGTAATTTATTTTTTTCAGTAAAAACACAAAATGCTAGGTAAACGAAGCTGTAGGTGTTCACTGTGCTCATCCACCCACTCATGGCAGTGAGGCTCATCCTGGCCTCCACTCTCTCCAGAGCTCCCTCAAGTCACAAAATCCCCAAATGGATCAAATTGGCCTCCTCCCTTTTTTCCCAAATATATTCTACTTTTATAATACAGATTCTCCCCATTTTTTGCCTAAAAAATTAGTGGTAGTTTTAGCTGGTGACGCTGACTTCTGTCTTTGTCCTCCATCATGTAACCATCAGAATGAACTTTCTAAAACAAATCCGGTCATCCTTGCAAGGTTCTCCATCACCCAGAGAATAAATTTCCAAATCTAATATATAAGGAAAGGGTCCCCGCTAACAAAGCTTGAGGCCACGTCTCCAGGCTCGTCTCCACTGATTCCTAAGTTACTCACATTCCAGGGTTTCAACCTGCTTCTTTTGGAAATACATCGAGCTGCCTAACCCAGCAAATAGAAGGAGCATTTGCTTCACTGCAGAGCTTAAGAAATTAGCAAGAAAATTCTGAAGACCTCTTTCTTCAGCTGTCGATGCGAACCTGATTTTATGCAAAACCTAAGGTTACTAGATGGAGAGAGAGGCTAGTTTACCCTTCCTTTCTTTTTACAGCTGAGATACTGAGTCCAAACAGAATAGCCACTTCAGTCACGTGCCGATGAGCAGGAGCTCAGTCTTTGGATTCCCATTCCAATGCCCCAAATCCAGTAAGAAGTGAAAACCGTTCTTATGTTTGTAAGAAGATGGGTCAGCGAGGGAGGAAGGGAATATAGCCACAGGGAGAAAAGATCCGGAAAAGGAGGAGGATGTGCCTTCATTTTCCAGAATCATCCCTCACCCTCAAATTTGAGTGAGCAAGTAAAGCTTAAGAAGGCTGGAGGAGAGATAGGCTCGGCATTCACATGGGAGGAGGAGGCAGAAGGAAGGAAAAAAGGAGCAGAGGCTGGTTTAAGGAATCACCTCCTCTGAGTGGGTGCGTACACAGGAATAAAAAGCCCATGTGGTTTTCATAACCAGACTTTGCCTCTTGCCTTTCCTCTGGTGGTAGCAGGGACTGTCTGCAGGCAAGGGCTGTGTTCCATCAGGGATCTGCCTCCCAGGCCCCTACAGGGCCTCAGACGTTCTTCACTGAGCGTGGTACCAAACATCACACCACAAACTTCACACCGAGAAGCCTGCTCACCACTTGCAGGGCTGGTCAGTCCCAGGCCCCCACAGGGCCTCAGACGTTCTTCACTGAGCGTGGTACCAAACGTCACACCCCAAACTTCACACCGAGAAGCCTGCTCACCACTTGCAGGGCTGGCCAGTACTCAGAAAGCTGGTAGGATTTATAAGATAAATAATTCTCAACCTTGGAAGTCTCTTTTGGTCTTTTCCATCTTTTTATTTTTGTAACGTCTTTGTTGAATTTGTTACAATGCTGCTTCTGCGGTTTATGTCCTGGTTTTTTGGCCTCTGAAGCATGTGGGTTCTTAGCATTCCCAACCAGGGACCAAGCCTGCACCCCCTGCATTGGAAGGTGATGTCTTAACCACGAGACCGCCAAGGAAGTCTCCATCATTTACTTTAAAATACAAACCACATTGGAATATGATTTCTATATTGTATGGATACAGAAAAGAATTGTTAACATTTGTGAGAAATAAAAAGAGTACCAAATGAAGTGTTGGTCAAGAAGAATACTTAGAATACATTGACTCTGAGGAAATTAATCTACTCACTCAGTCATGTCCAACTCTTTGCGATCGCGTGAACTGTAGCCCACCAGGCTCCTCCGTTCCTGGAATTCTCCAGACAAGAATACTGGAGTGGGTATGCCATTCCCTTCTCCAGGGGGTCTTCCCAACCCAGGGATCAAACTGAGGTCTCCTGCATTGCAGGCGTATTGTTTACCATCTGAGCCACCAGGGGAGCCCCTTGTCTAGAATTAATTCTCCTCTCATTCTTTCTTGTTGCCTTCCCCAACCAAAAGTTGAATTATTAAGAGATCCAAATGTTGTGGTTACTTAAAAATATGGAAATAGTCACAGAAGTGTTACCCCATAATAGCAAAGCAGAAGAGTAACTCCACGAGTCCTGAAGTGAATCACAGACCCACCAAACTCCTTTTCCAACACTTGAGTTAATACCAGTATCATGAGATCCCAGAGTCTGCTCTTCTTTTTCTTAGTTCGGAAAGAATGACTAATCCCTGTGTACTATTCTTAGACTATGTTATTTGGCCAATTTAGAAAGAACGGACTAATACTAATAATATCCAATGTTTACTGCACGTTCACAGTTTACAGAGTCTTTTTCCATTTAATTCTCACAGCAGCTCCCAGATGAAGTGACTTGTCCTGGCTCGTCTGTGATGAAGTGGCAGAGCTGGGATATAAACACAGGTCTTCTGAATCCAGCCTTCAGTTTTAACGGGGCACCAGACAGGCCAGGTTGTGGCAGCCGCTGAAACCAAGAGCCTTCAGGTTTTAGTAAAGTTTTTTCTTGTGCTTGTCACAGCAGTGTAGTTGGTGGGGCTGGGGATTCTGCTCCATGTCATCATGCAGGGATTTATGTTCATTTCACCTGTGCATCAGTGTCCTCTGCATGTGGCTTGCCAAGTCCCTAGTGGATGGGAAAGATGGAAGATCACCCAGGGCGGAGTTTTATGGTCCAGGCCTGCTGGCGTGGCACAGCCCTTCCCCGGGTTCTGTCCCCCAGACTCTCATCTCAGCAAGGGAGGCCAAGATATAATTCAGCTGTTTTCCCAGAATCACAAGCTTTGGGACAGAGAGCTTTGCCTTTCACATCACTGCTTCAGATTATCAAGGCTCCGTAAAGTTCCTTCCCTTGGGGAGATATTGATTTCTCTTCACTTCCAGGATATTTTCCCCTCTTTACACTCTCAGAATTTCTGTCTATCCCTCTTTCCAGTCCTTTCCTGAAGGCTGTTTTGAGATCTATTCTATTCTTTTCTTTCACTTTGCACCCATGTATCTGTCTTTGACCTCACGAACCATAACTCTTTAGAGACAAATATGTGATGAAATTGAATTGTGACAAAGGACAATGGACCTGGATGCTTGCTGTGGAGTTTAAGCATCGTTCTGCGGGCACTAATGTGAGCCATGAGAGCTTTTTGAGGTTGTATGAATAAAATAATAATGATGATGATGATGAGAGTGCGTGCATGTTAAGTTGCTTCAGTCGTGTCCAGCTCTTTGTGACCCCATGGACTGTAGCCTGCCAGGCTCCTTTGTTCACGGTATTCTCCAGGCAAGAATACTGGAGTGGGTTGCCGGTTACCGTGTCCTCCTCCAGGGGATATTCCTGACCCAGGGATCGAACCCCGGTCTCTTATGTCTCCTGCATTGTGGGCAGGTTCTTTACTACTAGCGCCACCTGGTAGTGGTAATAATCGCGGTCATTGTTGTTCAGTCGCTCAGTTGTGTCTGACTCTGCAAGCCCATGGACACACCAGGATTCCCTGTCCTTCACTATCTCTTGGAGTTTGTTCAAGTTCATGTCCATTGAGTCGATGATGCCATCCAACCATCTCATCCTCTGTCGCCCACTTCTGCCTTCAATCTTTCTCAGTATCAGGGTCTTTTCCAAAGAGTCTTCTCTTCCCATCAGGTGGCCAAAGTATTGGAGCTTCAACTTCAACATCAGTCCTTCCAATGAATATTCAGGACTGATTTCCTTTAGGATTGACTGGTTTGATCTCCTTGCAGTCCAAAGGACTCTCAAGAATCTTCTTCAGCACCGCAACTCAAAAGCAACCATTCTTTGCTCCTCAGCCTTCTTCATGGTCCAGCTCTCACATCCATACATGACTACTGGAAAAACCATAGCTTTGACTAGACAGAACTTGGTCGGCAAAGTAATGTCTCTGCTTTTTAATATGCTGTCTAGGTTTATTATAGCTTTTCTTCCAAGGAGCGAATGTCTTTTAATTTCTTGGCTGCAGTCCCTGTCCACAGTGATTTTGGAACCCAAGAAAATAAAGTCTGGCACTGTTTCCATTGTTTCCCCATCTATTTGCCATGATGTGATGGGCCCAGATGCCATGATATTAGTTTTGTGAATGTTGAGTTTTAAGCCAGCTTTTTCACTCTCCTCTTTCACCTTGATCAAGAGACTCTTTAGTTCCTCCTTGCTTTATGCCATTAGGGTTGTCATCTGCATACCTGATGTTATTGATACTAATAACTAATGTTTTTAGAGGTAATAATAACTAATGCTTAAGCACTCTTTATGTGTGCTAAACTTTGCACAAAGCATCTTTCATAAATCATTTTATTTAATCCTAATCATAATCTATGAAAAGGATGCTGTTACTACTCCCCAAGGCTTGTGTGTGTGTGTGTGTGTGTGTGTGAAGTAGCTCCAGTTGTGTTCACCTCTTTGTGACCCCATGGGCTGCAGCCCTCTAAGCTCCTCTGTCCATGGGATTTTCTAGGCAAGAATACTGGAGCGGGTTGCCATGCCCTTCTCCAGGGGATCTTTCTGACCCAGGGATCGAACCTGCTTCTCTCTGCAGCTGCTGCACTGGAGGCAGATTCTTTACCACTGAGCCACTAGGAAGCCCCCCACCCCAAGACTTAGAAATGTTAATAAACTTGCTCAAGTTACACAGATTTTTGAATCCCCAAATTCCACACTTTTTGCCACCCAAGCTGGGTTTGGACAATAACTCTGGAGGAAGTGTGGAGACCGACTGATGATGGCTAAAGATATTAGAAGTAGAGCTGCTCTTAGTTTATTTTGTTAGCTTTTACCAAAAAAAAAAAAAGAAAAAAAATTGGGGAAGAGCATTCCTTCTCTGCAAAAATTTGTTTCAATTTATTCATTCAGGATAACTGTCTGAGTACGGCAGAAACTGATCTGAAAGTTGGGGACCAGACAGTGAAACAGGCTTCCCTGTCCTCATGGAAACTGCAGGTTTGTTTGGGAGACAGAAATTAATGAAAGAGTTATGTATATATCATTGTAAACTGCCACATGCTTTGAAAGAAAAGCGCAGGATGTGAACAAGTCATATTCCATGAAAATGATCTAGTTTGGTAGACATGGATCCTACTCCAGAAAATAGCACCTCACAGACTTAGAAAATAAACTTATGGTTACCATAGGGGAAATGTGGGGAAGGGAAAAATTTAGAATTTGAGACTGATACACACTACTGCAAATATAAAATAGATTAAAAGCAAGCACCTACTGTACAGCATGGGAACCATATTCAATATCAAGTCTTCCCTGGTGGCGCGGGCAGTAAAGAATCTGCCTGCAATGTGGGAAACCCGGGTTCAGTCCCTGGGTGGGGAAGATTCCTGCCCTGGAGAAGGGAATGGCAACCTTACTCCAGTTTCTTGCTGGAGATCCCATGGACAGAAGAGCCTGTCTGGCAACAGTCCATGGGGTTGCAAAGAGTCAGACACATCTGAGTCACAAACAATAACCTATAGTGGAAAAGAATCTGAAAAAGAATATGTGTGAATCTGCGTAAGTGCATCACTTTGCTATACACCTGAAACATTGTAAATCAACTATAACTCAATTGAAAAAATTGAAATTAAATGAGAAAGTAGTCCCTCTACAGAAAAGCTGGGTAGCTAATGAAAACTGGGCGAGTGGAAACCTGATATCACGTTCTGATGTCTTTTGAAACTTAGCAAGCCTGTGACTCAGCTCCAGTCGCTCCCCTGCCCTTGAATCTCCCGTCTCGGCTAATGGGAAGAGCATCTCCTGAGTTGTCCGAGGACAAACACTGCAGTCACCCTGACACATCTCTGCTTCTCATTACTCAGGTGGATTTCCCAGCAAACACTGTGGCCCTCACCCTTACACCATGCAGTGTCCCATCACTGCTCACCAGCGCCCCTGCTCCGAGCCGCCATTCCCTCGGGGGGCTATTGAGTGGCCTCCCTGCATCTACTCCTCCCCCCACAATCTTTCCTCAATAGGGCCCTTGTTGAGGCATCAGTCACATCATGTCACCCCTCCATGCTCAGAATCTTCCCCTAGCTCCTTGTCTCATTCAGAGGAAGATCTAAGACCCCCTCAAAGATCCACAAGACTCTTTAAGACCCAAGGCCCCCCCCCCGCCCCGACTTCTCTGTTCACCTTCTGCACGTGTTTTCTGCCTCTATTATTTTCCTCCAGCCCCACTGGCCTACTTGCTGTTCCTTAAACCTCCCAGACTCACCACAGGGCCTTTGCACATTCAGTTTCATCTGCTTAGAAATCCTCACCCCACTCCCACCCCAGCTGGACCCCTGTTCTCCCTTCCTGCACCACAGGACCCTGACTTTCTCTCACACACATTGCCCTCTTGTCAGTTCTTGCATCTGTCATCCGGATCTGTATCCACCACCTCTAGAAGGTAATTACTATTGTGCTTATTCATTGTTGTGATGCTTTACCATTGAAAACAGTGTCTGCCACATGTTAGAAATGCACAAAGCAGGTGTTAAATGGATTAAATTAAAGATGCTGAGGGTTTGTTCTGCAAGCTTCCCACTGCTCTATGTTCATATATGCTTTTAACTGAGATCTCCTGAAGGTAGTTCCTGCCCCTTTATGAGGATGCTGGAAAGGCTGTGGTCTTCTCTGAACCTTGACATCCAAGAACAGTGTGGGTCAGTGGAGTCTAACTGGGGTAGGGAGGGGTGAAGGGGGTGGTTGTTGTCACAGGCTTTTATGCATACCTCTGAGTTGTTTCAATACATTGGGAGAAAATGTTTAGGTTTCTTTTTCCAATACAAATGAACACAGTATTTAGAGACTAAAACCTAGGATGCATGCCTTCTTAAGAAGTGGATGGAGGAGTCGCCCCATGAAGGCGGGTGATGGGCCCCCTTCTGTCCTTGCCACTGTTGGCAAGGACAACTACTTCCCTGCAAGACAAACCCAAGCACTTCTCGAACCAGCTGAGAAACTGTTTCTGAGGCCTTTTGCTGCTAATATAAAGACCAAATTCCTCACCGCAGTGTCGAATGCCTTTCACAATCCAAGCACAACCAAATGGTCCAGGTTCAAGTCTCTTTCCTTCGTCTTTCAGAATCACTTCCCGTTCCTTAAAGAAGCTCAAGCCTTCCCAGCATTTTGTTTTTGCATTTGCTATTTCCCCTTTCCCTCTTCTAATTCTGCCCCAGCTTTGCCTCTCCCCAACCACAGATGTAATTCATTGTTTTCATTTTTGTTCTCATGCAGAATCTTATTTTATCACATCTAGCTTTTTTCTTTACTCTTTAAAAACTGCAATATGTATACGTAAGCATGTATTCATGTTATAAAATGTCACAGTACGTAGAGTGGCAGATATGAATCCCTTCACTCATATTTTGATTCAGAAGTTGGTTGATGGTGGATGCACCTAGAGATGATCATACTAAGTGAAGTCAGAAAGAAAGACATACACCATGCGCTATCACTTACATGGGGAATCTAAAATATAACACAAACGAACCTATCTATGAAACAGAAACAGAATCTCAGGCGTAGAGAACAGGCTGTGATTGTTGGTGCAGAGGGAAAGGGTGGAGTGGGAGTCTGTGGTTAGTAGATGCAAACTATTACATGTAGAATGGATGGACCACAAGGCCCTACTGTAGAACACAAGAAACCATAAGCAATATCCTGTGATAAACCAGAGTGGAAGATAATTTGAAAAAGAACGTATGTCTATATAACTGAGCTACTTTGATGCTCAGCAAAAATTAGCACAGTGTTGTAAACCAACCATACTTCAAAATAATAAGATTAATAAAACAAAAAACACAAAAAAAGAAGTTGGTTGAGCAGAAGTACATAGCCAGCTGTTCATTGTATATCACTGTTCATTACATCACATTATATCACCTTCTTGTATCGAAACTGTTTCATTAAAGTGACACTCTGCTATTGATCCTCTTTGCCAGAAAAAAAACTGTTAACAGCTTATTATGTATTTACATTTCTAGACCTTGTGCTGCTTCCAGTTGTGTAAATACACACACACATACATGCAATTATTTTTATTCAAATGGACTCATACTATACCTATTGCTCCATAATTAGAACAGAACAAAACAATAGACTTTGTTTCTCAGAACAGCTTCAGGTTTAGAGTACGCTGGGCAGACAGTGGAGAGGGCCCCCACCAGCTCCCCTCCATGCAGCGTCCCCCTCCTATGGACACCTGGGTTCCTTTCTCTGCGTGCTGCATTTGGTACACCAGTGAGTCAGCATGGTCGCATTGTCATCAGCTAAAGTCCATAGTTAGCATTAGGTTCACTCTGTTTCAGGTTCTGGTTCTGTGCATTTGCCAGATACACAGTGTCCTGTGCCCACCATGAGGGTGTCACAGAGGACACAGCCACCTCCCTGACCTCCTGCACGCCACCCTTTCACCCCTCCCACCTCAACTCCTGGCAACCCCTGGTCTTTTTTTTCTTAATATATATGTTTTATTGAAGTACAGTTGATTGACAATGCTTCAGGTGCATAGCAGAGTGATTCAATTATACATATACACATATATTATTTTTGAAATTATTTTCCATTATAGATTATTACAAGATACTGACTATAGTTCCCTGTGCTATATAGTAAACCTTTGTTGCTTAATGCATATATATTTTTAATTAGAAATCTAACATTCTATTTGTCCTAAATCAAACAAGTGGAATCAAAATGTCATTAATTTTTTAGTTAGGCAAAAATTCATACTTTTTCTAAAATATATATATTATACATGCTATTTATATATATCTATATAAAAGCTTTTCTACTACACTTGATAAAGTCTTGAGAAAGAACATAAAAAAAAAAAAAAAGAAGAGATGGAGAAATTGGAAAACATAAACTAAATGAAATGGGAGCACTGAATATGAAATAGAGAAAGTGAAAGAAACTTGATAAAAGTAAAAGATCATCATTTAGTCCAGTTGTTTTTAAACATGGCTTCTCACTAGAAAAATATCAAGACCTCTGGGGGGGAAAAAAAGCAATACCGGGGCATTTGTATTTTTCAAAAAATTTGAAGATAATTCTGATATGCATCTGGATTTTAAAAAGTGATTACAGGTTTTTCTATTAAATCATAGTTTTGGTGATACAGAGTTGTGTTATTTTTCTGTTGACTAATCATGATACAATGATATTAAGTAATAGTTACATAATCACAATAGTAAACTATGTTTATCAGTTTTCACAATCAACATACAGACCAAAAAAAAAAGAAGACAATTACAATTGCAAGCCATAATGGGAACGTGATTAACCTAACAATATAAAATAATCACATACAGTTCAGGAGTCAAGCAGAGTGATGTGGTAGGTAGAAGTGCACATGTTTTCATCTGCGCAGCTGGTCTCCATCTTTTGATTGGTGTATTTGATCCTGTTACCATTTTCTTAATTGTTTTTGGTTTATTTTTTGGTAGGTATTTTTCTTCTCTTGTGTTTCCTGCCTGGAGAAGTTCCTTTAGCATTTGTGGTAAGGGTGGTTTGGTGGCGCTGAACTCTGTTAACTTTTGCTTGTCAGGAAAGCTTTTGATTTCTCCATCAAATCTGAGGGAGAGTCTTGCTGCCTAGAGCACTCTCGGTGGTAGGCCCTTCCCTTTCGTCACTTACACTGTATCCTGCCGTTCCCTTCTGACTTTCAGAGTTTCTGCTGAGAAATCTGCAGATGGCCTGATGGGAGGTCCCTTGTGCGCTATTTGTCTTTTTCACTTTGTTGCCTTTACTGTGTTATTTTTGTCTTTAATTTTTGTCAGTTTGATTACTATATGTCTCATGCATTCCTCCTTGGGTTTATCCTAAGCGGGCCTCTGTGCTTCCTGAGTTTGGTTGACTATTTCCTTTCTCGTATTAAGGAAGTTTTCAGCTGTAATCTCTTCAAATATCTCCTCTGGTCCTTGCTCTCTCTCTGCTTCTGGAAGGAGACCTATAATGGGGACACTGATGTGCTTAATGTTGTCCCAGAGCTCTCTTAGGCTGTCTTTATTTCTTTTCATTCTGTTTTCTATATGCTGTTCTGGGGCAGTGATTTCCATCATTCTCTCTTCCAGGTCATTTATCCATTCTTCTGCCTTAGTTATTCTGCTATTGATTCCTTCTAGTGTGTTATTCATCTCTGTTTGTTCTTAGTTCTTCTAGGTCTTTGGTAAACATTCTTTGCATCTTCTCCATTGTCTTCCTGAGATCCTGAATCATCTTTACTGTCATTATTCTAATTCTTTTTCTGGAAGGTTGCCGATCTCCTCTTCATTTAGTTGATTTTCTGGGGTTTTATTTTGTCCCTTCCTCTGGCACGTAGCTTTCTGCTTTTTCATCCTGATTAGCTATCTGTAATGTGGTTTCTGCCTTTGCTGCTGTGGTACTGTGGTTTTTCTTGCTTCTTCTGCCTGCCCTCTGATGGATGAATATAAGAGACTTGTGTAAGCTTCCAGATGGCAGGGGCTGGGGGGTGGGAAAAATTAGGTCTTGCTCTGGTGGGCAGGATATTGCTCAGTAAAGCTTTAATCCAATTATCTGCTGATGGCTGGGATTGCACTCCCTCCCTGGTAGTTGTTCAGCCTGAGGGGACCCTGCCTGAGGTCTATAGACTCTATAGTAGGGTTAATGGTGACCTCCAAGAAGGCTTACACCAAGGGGTACCTTCCAGGACTGCTGCCGCCAGTGCATCCATCCCTGCGGGGAGCCCCGGTAGACCAAGCCTCTGTAGGACACCCTCCAACACTAGCAGGTAGCTTTGGTTCAGTCTCCTGTGGAGTCACTTCTCCTTTCCTCTGGGTCTTGGTGTGCACAGGATTTTGATTATGCCCTCCAAGGCTAGAGTCCCCGTTTTCCCCAGTCCTGTGAAAGTCCTATAATCAAATCCCGGTGACCTTCAAGGCCAGATTCCCTGGGGATTCCCAGTTCCTTTGTCAGATCCCCAGGCTGGGAAGCCTGACGTGGGGTTCAGAACCTTCACAGCAGTGGAAGAACTTCTTCAGTATTATTGTTCTCCAGGTTTTGAGTCATCGTCCACACGGGTATGGGATTTGATTTTATCCTAATTGCACCCCTCCTACTGTCTCACGGCAGCTTCTTTTCTTTGGATGTGGGGTATCTTTTAGCTGTCGATGGTTGTTCAACAGCTGGTTGCAGTTTTGGTGGTCTCATAGGAGGAGATGGGCACATGTCATTCTACTCAGACATCTTGGTTGGGAAGCCTATTGGTCTTTTTACTGTCTTTGTCCTCTTATCTTTTTCAGAATGTCATATTGTTGGAATCACACAGTCTGTACCCTTTTCAGTCGGACATCTTTCGTTTAGCAGCACACAAGCTTAAGCCTCCTCTGTGTCTTTTCATGGCTTTAATTAATTTTTTAAAAAACTGACAGCAACGTTTTCCCATGTCTTTACATATAGATATACCTTTACTCTTTCAACAGATACACGAGTCTTTTATAGAATGATTGTACACACCTCTTTATCCATTTTCTTCCTGGATGGACCCTTAGGTTTTTCCCAGGTTTCTAATTGTCTATGTACATCTCTTCGTCACCCACTAAACTGTGTACTCCTTACCCATAAAACGTGGTGTCAGTAAACAACCTTGCTTCTGTCCACGAAGCAGAACAATACACAAGACAGGGTGGTGGTGACTTGAAGCAAGAAGAGGGAGGGACCCTACGTCCCAGGTTTATTGGCAGATACAGATGTGCCCTCAGAATGCACAGAGGGCATTCTGTGATGTGATAAAATGTGATGACAAAAATGTGATGTGATAAAGGGCAATGGCGGATTCATTCACATTGTTTGCACTTCTATGGCCAGGCCTTAAGAAGGGGTCAGCTTTTAAAAACCAAGTTGCGTGTTGCTCCAAATACACGTCAAAAAAGAAGCATGTCTGTGTTTCGGGCTTGCTTTTGCTCAGTAATACTATCAAGCAAGAGTTTGTTTCTAAGTGAACCATCGAGCTGTGTGAGCATTTCTGTTTGTTTCAGATAAAATATATTTGTATTATTTGCCTTTCATGCAAACCATCCACACCACACTATCCTCTGTATCAAGTAGTCCAATAGAAATATACCTGTTCTGTTCTTTAAAAAAGGAGAAGGGTCTGGAAGTGATGGCAGAGGAGAGGGAGTAGGGGCTGAGTGGCCAGCACAGACTTAAATCCCTGACAGGGAGTGGACCTGAAATTGACGGGGGGTGTGGGGTCACAAGGATGGGAGATGTGCTCCTCTGTATCTGAAATAAAGAAGAAGCCTTGGCCTGCTAGTCCTAAGTAGTCCAGGGCCTGGACACCTTCCCACCTGCCTGGCTTCAGTGTGTGAAGACTGAGCTACTGGTAAACAGAGCTTCCTAAGAACTCCAGTGGCCGTGCATGGGATGACTCCCATGCAGGCCCTGGCCAAAAAAGGCAAGGAGGCCCGGCCTCTAGGAGCTCTTGTTCCAAAAATATTCTTTGCTTGAGGAGACCAAGGAGATGCCAGGGACTCCCAGGCTGATTGCCTGGCTGCTGCTGGGACTGCATCTCGGAGAGTGTCTTAGCCCCTCGGGTGCAGAAGGTGTCCTGGCGCAGCCAGCTCCCCGACCCCACCGGCTGTCCTCATCCTCAGGAGCTGCATCGCAGACACCTTAGTTCCTCCTGGAGCCCCTCCTAGCCGGAGATACCCCAAGAGTAGTCACTAAACGTGAAGCAGCAGTGTTGGAAGCTCCGTCTCCTAATCTGGGCTCCCGCAGCGCAGAACCTGAAAGAAAGCTTCCAGAGAAAGTTTATCGGGGAAGTGACCTCAGCAACCCCCCAGAGGGGAAGGGGCACTGAGATGGGGAAGATAAGGTGTGTGATTATCAAGTCATCTCTGTGGGCAACTGCAGCCCAGGCTCCCAGGAAAGCTCTGGGAAAAAGTGCAGACTGGTCCTGGGAATCATCTTGCCCCACGGCTGAGATATTTATTTCCCAGCTCCTGAGAGCCGCTGGTGAGGGCTGCTCCTGGGGTCTAATAATAATTCCCAGCCCTTCAAGCCAGTCATACACAGGATGACAGGGTGACCTTCACCGGTTCCAGAAAATTCCCTCAGGCTCTGAGAGGTGGAGGCTGGAAGGTGGGAGCCAGTCAGAGTTTAAGACTTTCTTTTTTTTTTTTCCTTCAGCTAAGGCAGCAAAAGAGATGATTTATTGAACACATTACATTCAGCCACAACTAAGAAGAAAACTAGTCCATAGTATCACAGGTCCAGGGCAGAGGACCAGAAGGGGCAGCTTTGATACGGGTAAGGCGAGTCTCTCAAAGGGGGTCGAGGCAATCAGAATGGCCAGAGATGCTCCAGATCCATTGAGAAGTTCTAGATCGTACGCATGCAGTCCACGATTTGTCCCAGCCTCTGGCTTCCCTTGGTTCTGCTTCTGTGGCTCCCAAGGGTGTACAAGTTTACTAGGACATCTGCCTCATCTTTCTCCTTCTGTGCTTCAGCCTGCACGTTCGCTTTTTCCTCCACATCACTCTCACGGCACAGAGGTTTCTCAAAAGATAGTGCCAAGGCCGGGAGCAAGACGTTTTTTAAGGTTTTTTTTTTTAATGTGAGCCATTTTAAAAGTCTTTATTGAATTTGTTATACTATTGCGTCTGTTTTATGTTACAGTGTTTTTGGTCAGGAGGCATGTGGGATCTTAGCCCCCTTATCAGGAATGGAATCTGTGACCCTGCATCAGAAGGCGAAATCTTAACCACGGAACTGCCAGGGAAGTCTCTGAGCATAAGATTTAACCTAGCAAAGTCTGAGGGCTGAGGGTGAGGGGAACGTTTGCTAGGATACCCTACAGGGAAAATATTCAAGGGAGACCTGGATTCTCTCTGTGGGCTGTGATAAGCCATGTCCCCAGGCCGCCCCCACATTGAGGTGGTGGGAAAATTAGTACATTCCAGCACAAGTGACTTCATTGCTGGCAAACCTAGGAGTTAGAAGTGCTTCCCCTGGATGCATTCCCCTAAATGTCATCTCTAAACTCTGCTGGGCTGCTGGTGAAGCCCCATGAGTGTCTTGGAACACCTACTGCCCGTTCCCCATATCAGCCCCTCAATTATCTGGAAAGAGTTACAATAGCCCCTCTGCACAGCCAGGATTCCCTCTCTTTTGTCCTCGTTGTTCAGTTGCCCATGCCATGTAGGACCACCCAAGGCAGATGGGTCATAGCAGACAGATTTGACCAAACGTGATCCACTGGAGAAGGGAATGGCAAACCATCCCAGTATACTTGCTGTGACAACATCATGAGCAGTATAAAAGGACAAAAAGATATGACACCAAAGATGAGTCCCCCAGGTCTGAAGGTGTCCAGTATGCTACTGAGGGAGCATGGAAGAGAATTACCAATAGCCCCAGAAAGAATGAAGCAGCTGGGCAAAAGCAGAAATGACACAGTTATGGATGTGTCTGATGATGAAAGTAAAATCTGATGCTGCAAAGAACAGTATTTGCATAAGAACCTGGAATGGTGGGCCCATGAATCAAGGTAATTGGATGTGGTCAAGCAGGAGATGGTAAGAATAAACATCAACATCTTAGGAATCAGTGAACTGGATGTGAATGGGTGAATTGAATTTAGATGATGATTATATCTACTACTGTGGACAAGAATCCCAGAGAAGAAATGGAATAGACCTCATAATCAACAAAAGAGTACAAAATACAGTATTTGGGTGCAATCTCAAAAGTGACAGAATGGTCTCAGTTAGTTTCCAAGGCAAACATGGTTCATAACTTCATTGAGTTATGCAAGCCCCTTTGCCATGGCAAGGCAATGATCTGTGAAGGGGTCTCTCTCCTTTAATCATCTCCAATTCTCTCACCCTCTTCCTCTCACAATGTGGCTTTGAGACCCCAGCCATCCCTCACACTGTCACTTAAGTAAAATTAAAAAAAAAAAAAGAACACAAATTATCTACTAAAGACTACATGCAAAGTTACTTTTACATGCGGCACCCTGTCTGCAACTACTGAAGCATCGTGGAGTCCACGCTCCACAGCAAGAGAAGCCACCACGATGAGAAGCCAGAGCACCGCAGGGAGAAAAAAGACTGAGCATCAACAAATCCCAGCACAGCCCCAAATAAAGACTTCAGTCCAGTCCAGTCGCTCAGTCGTGTCTGACTCTTTGTGACCCCATGGACTGCAGCACACCAGGCCTCCCTGTCCATCACCAACTCCTGGAGTTTACTCAAACTCATGTCCATTGAGTCGGTCAAATAAATGAAATTAGAGAAAGAAAGTGTCGTAGCCACATTTCAGAGAGTAGTGAGGGTTCCCAAAGGGAGGTGAGTGAGGACGGTGAAGTGACCAGCCTCCTGCTTGGTATGGCACAGTTCAGCCCGAAAGCCACCCTCAGAAGTCCCCACGACTTAATGCAAGCCGTGTAGGTAATTGTACTTTCTCCAAGAGGCAGATGAGGGGCTTGGACTTCCATCCTCTCCAACTTCCAACCTCTTACTTCCAACCACTTGAAGTACTTTCCTGAAAGTAAAGTACTGGGGGGAAGACTTTTTATTCCCCGCCGCTGGCATCACCTCACTGATGCCTTCAGAGCTGATTCTCCTCTCCAGCTCAGCTTTCCTGCCCATGTTCAGGGTACCCTATGTACCTCTCTCTGCTCCCTGTGGGGACAGGAGCATCCTCTTTATGTCACAGAAGTAGAACTGAGGTTCTGGGAAGCGAAGGAGTGCGCTCAAGTCTCCACAAGTGTGGATGGAGCCTGAGGCCACCTGGCTCTCAGCGATTCCCATTCTATTTCCTCTGTCCGGTGTCTATTCTCCTTCTTCTGTTAATGGGTGTTGTTGTTGTTCAGTCACTCAATAGCGTCTGAGTCTCTGCGACCCCATGGACTGCAGCCCGCCAGGCTTCCTTGTCCTTTACTACCTCCTGGAGTTTGCTCAAATTCATGCCCATTGAGTCGGTGATGCCACCCAACCATCCCATCCTGTCATCCCCTTCTCCTCCTGCCCTCAATCTTTCCCAGCATGAGGGTCTTTTTCAATGAGTCAGCTCTTCACATCAGATGGCCAAAGAATTGGAGCTTCAGCTTCAGCACCAATCCTTCCAATGAATATGAGCATTGATTTTCTTTAGGATGGACTTGTTTGATCTCCTTGCAGTTCAAGGGACTCTCCAAAGTCTTCTCCAACACCACAGTTCAAAAGCATCATTCTTTGGCACTCAGCCTTCTTGATGGTCCAACTCTCACATCCGTACATGACTACTGGAAAAACCATGGCTTTGACTAGATGGACTTTTGTCAGAAAACTGATGTCTCTGCTTTTTAATATGCTGTCTAGGTTTGTTACAGCTTTTCTTCCAAGGAGCAAGCATCTTTTAATTTCATGGGTGCAGCCCCTATCCACAGTGATTTTGGAGCCCAAGAAAATAAAGTCTGGCACATTTCCATTTTTTCCCCATCTATTTGCCATGATGTGATGGGATCAGATGCCATGAGCTTAGTTTTATGAATGTTGAGTTTTAAGTCAGCTTCTCCACTCTCCTCTTTTACCTTCATCAAGAAGCTCTTTAGTTCTTCTTTGCTTTCTGCCATTAGGGTGGTATCATCTGCATATCTGAGGTTATTGACATTTCTGGTAATGGTATCACAGTTTTTGGAAGCCGTTCCTCTCCCCTCAATCTTTGCTATTCTGGAGAGGCTGTTTCTACCCCCCTTTTCTAAGGAGCTCACTTGACTCAGGCTCAACCAGTCACTATATGTTCTGCCCTTTGGCCATTGTTGGTTTGAAGATGGACACAAGCCAGGCCTGCATTTCAATGAGATGAAAAAAGCAAGAAGCCCCTCTTTTCACTGAGGCTAGTACTTGTAAGGGTGGTATGAGCTTGAGAGCACCAGGAACCACTGTGAAGAGCCTGCTAAAGAAGACAACAGACATGGAGGAGAGAGGAGGAGCCACAAGATACCTCCCAAGCCCCTGGATCTAGCTGAACCTGATGTCTATTCTCTCTGCACTTTTCAGTTACAGGATCAATAAGTTAATCTCAGTGTCTCCACCACCTTCATTCTCTCTCTCTGTCCTTCCCACTCTTCCTGCCTTCTTCCTTTCTAGTGCGTTTATGTTGGAATTTACTATTTGCCATGGAATGAACAAAAGAATCCTAACCAATGTGGACTCTTCTCCCAAGGTCTTCCCATGATACTATATAGGCTACATTTCGGTATAGACACACACACATAATCATTTTTGTAGAGCACTTCGTAAAGCACCTTCGCGCTCATTTGCTCCGGCAACCTTCTGAGAGAAGACAGATAAGTATCACATCTCTACGAACATTTTTATAAGTAAGGAAACTGAAACTCAGAGAGGCCAAGTGACTTAACTGAGATCACACAGCCAGTCAGTGAGTGGCAGACCTGCTAGGTCATAGGCCCATGTTATTTCCACTGTATCTTGCCGCAGTCCGGGGTTCTTAACCTGTCTTGGCTATCAGCAAGCAGAATGATCTTCCAAATAAGTTCACCTCTCTGGGCTTCAACTTCCCATCTGTAATATGAGGGGTCTGGCAACTGTGACTTCTAAGGGCCTCCCCAAACTTGATTCTGGTGGTCTGTGATTTTGCTTCATAACTGTGCCTGAAACTGGCTTGTCATTTAATCATTCAGTGGAGTCACAGACTCCTCTGTCCGTGGGATTTCCCAGGCAAGAATGCTGAAGTGGGTTGCCATTTCCTTCTCCAAGAGATCTTCCCAGACCAAGGATCAAACTGTGTTGGCTCTAAATAAAAAACCCTACTGGGAGAACATCCATCAGTCAGAGACTCAGCACACACCTGTCTAATGACATTTGCGGTTTCCTATGGTTCTGTTCTGAGACGGAGCAAACATCAGTAATAACTTGAGTAATAAAATAATTGTGTACAAGCCCTGTATCCCATCTGCTCTTTTCCTGCTTAGAAAAACTGCTGTGTGCTAGAATCTTTTTGCCTTTCAGCCCTCAAATGAAATGAAATGAAACAGGCTTTGCACGGCCCTGAGTCACAGTAGCTTTGTCCTGGGAGGTGGGGGTGGGGGAGCTAAGAAGCCTGCCCACCCCTGCTGTGGCCCTTTTTTTTTCTTTTAATTGAATGTTTGTTGGAGTCTAACTGCCTTACAATGTTGTGTAGGTTTCTACTATAGAACGAAGTGAATCAGCTACACACATACATACACCCCCTTCCTCCTGAGTCTCCCTCACCACCCCCCTCCACACCCCACCCCACCCCTCTAGGTCATCACAAAGCACAGAGCCCAGCTCCCGGTGAGGCGCAGCAGGCTCCCACTAGACGTCTATTGTTCACATGGTGGGGTACCCTCCCCTTCCCCCCCCCACCCCCATCCACATGTTCTCTTCTCTATGTCTGTGTCTCTATTCCTGCCCTGCAAATAAGTTCATCTGTACCATTTTTCTAGATTCCACACATATGTGATAATGTATGACATTTGTTTTTCTCCTCCCAGCTCTTCAGTGTGAGTTAAGCCTCTGATGGAGCTCCCAGGCCATCCGTGCGCGCTCCCTGGTGGACCCGGGGCTTCTCAAGACCTCAGATTTGAGGAGCAGTGTGGCCACACACTGGTGGATTGATGAAAATCTTAAATCCACGCAGAGTGCCCCTCTGATGTGGGCACCTCCAAAGCCTTCATTTGTTTTGCAGATCCTCTGAATCACCCTGGAACTTTTCTTCTTCCTGGAGGCAGTTGTTTTTTTAAAGATTTCTGCAAGGAATGGAGTCACAGAGGCTGTTCGCTTTGCTCTATTTTGCTGAACCTCAACACAGTCTTTCCCAGTGACCCTCAAGGGCGATCAAAGGCCCTGCCTGCTCCCCTGTAGGTCTTTCCTCTCATCCCTGTTCACAGGCTCTTTGCCTGAAAGAGACATTTTGTCCTGACAAGTCAGCTCCTGCCCTGTACCCTGTTCTCTGGGAAGTTAACATCACACAGACACGTGATTACCCTTTCGCATCCCAGATGTCGTTCCTGAATTCAGAATTAGTTTTCGCCATCTGGGACCTTGAACCTTTCCTGGGGTGGGAGGGTGGGTTGGGTTCAGAGGGGTGAAGAGGCAGAAAAGCAGCAACAAAACCTCAGTTCATTGTTTAGTTTAGAATAAGCTGGGCCATGGTCCTCTGTGTGAAGGAAAAAAGACCCTGGGGTAATTCATACTTTCTGAGGAGTCAGGGGTTTCCAGATTGACCTACTATTGATGCTTCAGAATCTTGATGACAGCTCTAAATCTGGAGCAAGATGAATATTTTAATACATCTAGAACAAAGAGCTCTTTAAGATAGATCCCCTGCTGCACAAGCTAAGAAAAGTCACCAAGAGTTCATAAGATGTAGCTGTAAAACCCTGGGGCTATAAGAAGGATGCCTGGGTCCCAGTGTCCATCTGCAGAAGTCATGCCCTACGTCTTAAGCTCAGATCCTCTGATTAGAAGCAGGACAGTCTAACATGGCATGAGATGCTTCATTCTTGGACCCACGAAGTGGTAAAGACCAAGAGTACTCATGGACTAGTTGGGTCCAAAGCAACTGTCCAATGTAACTCATTCAATTTCAGGTAACCACAATACCAGCTTGCTGTTCCCACGTTTGATGAAGCATAGACCCACATTTGTTTAGGTTTCACGAGATAACTCCTCGGCCTAACCCAACCCCATCAATCCCCTAAGGACCAGATCAGACCCCTTTGTCACCTCTTCTGTGACGACATTCACAGTGATTTCTGTCTGGCCACAGCACGTGGTTTTAATCTGTGCCCCTACTGCCTTTGCAGCCAGAATCCAGTCCAAACTCCCCAGTCTCCAGCCTCGCTCTTGGTCTACACCAGGGTCCCCAACCCCTGGGCTGCACAGTAGGATGTGAGCAGTGGGCAAGTGCACAAAGCTTCATCTGTGTTTACATCGGCTCCCCGTTGCTCGCATTACCACCTGAGCTCTGCCTCCTCTCAGATCAGCAGGGGCGTTAGATTCTCATAGCTCAAACTCTACTGTGAGCTGTGCATGCATGGAATCTAGGTTGCAAGCTCCTTATGAGAATCATCCCAACACTATTTCCCACTTCAACCCCTGACCCCTTGTCTGGAAAAATTGTCTTCCAGGAAACTGGTCCTTGCTGCCAAAAAGGTTCAGGACTGGTCTATACTTTGATGCTATCTGCCTCTCCTGTCTCTTCTTCTTCCGCCTGACTTGCTTCTGATCTCAGGGACTCTGGTTCTTGGGTCTTACCTCTGTATCCAGCCTCAGACTTGCCCCTGGGACCCAAGATCAATTTGTCTTCCCTAGAAACGACCATGGCCCATGGTTGCCTTATTTGGCCTGAGAATCAGTTGGCTGATGTGAGATCTGGATGTGTTCATGACTCATTTCAGCGTCCAGGACCTACCTCTGTGCTGACTTCTATGGTCAGCTAGCCTTCTACAAGGAATGGTTTTTGCCTTATGACGAACTGTCTTCCCTAGGAATCTGCTGATGTTGAGCACAGTAATGGACCAGGCCAGGCGTACACTCAGCTGGCTGTGGGTCGGGCCAACTGAGTTCTACTTCCAGCTTGCTTGTGACTCAGCTACCTACTGCATGAGCTCGGGCGAGCAGTGAGCCTTTTTGAGACTCAGTCTCTCCTCCTCAGTTAAATGGGAATAACAGCAACAGTGCTGACTTCACAGGATTACATGCGTGGTAGGGTGGAACTTTGAGATATTAGCTAGGTTTCTTGCACCAGTACAAACTCTTTCATCTGGTCCTAGGGTGGTATATGTGTGTAAGTGGTGAAGAATCCTCAGAGAGCTGTGGGAACTTGGACATCATGACATCACCAGACACTCAGCAGAGTACTCAACAAATATAAGCATGAAAAGAATAGAGGGGGGCTTCCCTGGGGGCCCAGTGGATTTTCTGGTCTAGGTTCATTGGTTGGTCTTCTGGCCTCTGCCAGAAGGGAGAGGACTTCACTGCTGGTGAAGTTCTTTATTAAAATGGTGCTAACTTTTCCTCTCAAGCCCTCAATCCTTCCTTTGCAACTGTCTTTCCTGGTGTCAGAAGGTGCCTCTCCCTCCCTGAACCCTGCTAAAGGGCCCAGAGATGGCTCCACTGTGCTGCTGTTACCCTCCCCTGGCGGGTTGTCCGAGCTGGAGGGAGGTGCCGGGTCTCACGCCGTCCGTCACACCAGCCCCGTTAGCTGAGTCCTTAGTAGAGGAATTTGTGGAGGTGGACGGGCCTTGGCTGACTCCAATTCAAACACAGCCTCATGTGCCCGTGTAAGAGCCGCACCTACAAGCATCCAGTTGCACGTTGCTGCTCTGCACGAGGTGGGAGGGACATTCCAAGAGGAAGATTGGCGCATGAAGCTGGAGAGGGGAGCCTAGGCTGGCTACCGAAGCTGGGCCAGGGATTCATCTGGGCTCTGGGTAGGGAAGGAGCTACTGCAGTAGCAGGAGTGGATTCTTCAGGGCGTCTGTGGCTCATGGGGCGGTAGCAGTACTGCTTAGGGGCCGGGAGACGCTGTGTCTTGGGGTCGGGCTCCTCTCCATCTCTGCATGAATGCCACATGGTTCTTACTGAGCAGGACCACAGCTGTTTCACCTTCGGTAGGGTTTTGGCTGTGGCAGAACTGGTGGACAACACTTTCACCCGGGGCTTGGGTTGTCACCAAAAGCCTTGTTTTAAAATGTAAACTTTATTCTATTTGGATATGATCAGGCCAACAGATCGGGAGACAGTGTCCACTGGAAAGACAGTTTGTTCATCACAGGCCCCAGGAGCAGGGTCACAACATGTCACTGAGGCCACAGCGGGAAGCGAGGGGGCAGCTAGGAGGTGGGGGGCGGGGGCAGAGGTGGGGAAGGGTCTTCACTGGGCTTCCCAGGGAAGGACTGGCAGAGGCAGGTAAGCAGGCAGTTGAAATGGTTGTAGTCAGTCCTGGGGCACCCGGCTGTCTCCAGCTGTCTGGCACCTGCCTGGGCACCTAGGGCGGAGAGACCGCAGGGCTGAGCGTGACAGCCCCCTACGGGGGGGGGCGGGGGTGGATGGCCTCCGGGGAGGCTTGTTTGCACACTTGTCCTGATGGGTAAGGCCTGTACTGTCTCTAGGAATTGGCTGGGCAGGGCCATCCCTCGGGTGTCAGGGCATCAGAGCCACAGGTTGACACAAGTCTCAACAATCGTGGTCCCAGTGAGGGGCTCTGTTAGCTGGCCAGGGTGGCTGTAACAGAACAGCACAGACTGGGCAGCTTAAACAATAGAAACGCATCGTCTCCGAATTCTGGAGGCTACAAGCCCACGACCAAGGGCAGTCAGCAGGCTTGAAGTCAACTCTGAGGCCTCCCTCCCTGGCTTGCAGACAGCCACCTTCTCACCACGTCCTCAGAGGTCCTTTCTCTGTGCACGTGTGTCCCTGGTGCCCCTGCGTGTGTCCAAATTTCCTCTTCTTCCAAGGACAGCAGTCAGATTGGATTGGGGCCCTCATTTTAAATGAATCACCTCTTTAAAGGCCCTGGGAATTCCCTGGTGGTCCAGTGGCTAAGACTCCACATTCCCAGTGCAGGGCCCTGGGGCTGATCCCTAGTCAGGGATCTAGATCCCGAATGCCTCAACTAAGACCCAGTGCAGTCCAATAAATAAATTAAAAAAAAATTTTAAAGACCTATCTCCAAATATAGTCACATTCTGATGTACTGGGTTTAGGGGTTCAATAGATGAATTTGAAGGTTTCAGTATTTCAGCCCATGAGACATTACTGGAGTAGCTGTGAATTCCTGGAGCTGAGAGTATCAGAGGACCACCGTGAGCACACACCTGAGGATCTGATCCTCAGGTGATGTGGGGTGAGGGGGCGTGGACCAGGGTGGTTCAGGTAAGGTGTCACTAGGACTGTACTTATGTTATAAGCTTTATTCTGTGGTGTGTGCTCAGTAGCTCAGTTGTGTCTGACTCTTTGTGACCCCAGGGACTGTAGTCCACCAGGTTACTCTGTCCATAGGATTCTCCAGGCAAGAACACTGGAGTGGGTTGCCATGCCCTCCTCCAGGGCATCTTTCCAACCCAGGTATCAAACTCGTGTCTCCTGCATTGCAGGCAGATTCTTTCCCGCTGACTCACCAGGGAAGCTGTATTATGAGCTTTGGTGCCTCGACAAATTCAAAGTACAGAGTTAGCAGTTGCTGAGAAAGACTGGAAATAAATATTGAATATTCTTTTTAGAATTGAATCTGGATTCCATCAATATCAAAAACCAAGGCCCACAACACCAGGGGGTCAAGTTCTCTTTAAAAGCACGGCGATCATATTTATTTGTGTTAACAGTTGTAGCTGCTGTTGTTCAGTTGCTCCGTCATGTCCAACTCTTTGTGATCCCATGGAATGCAACACGCCAGGCTTCCCTTCACTATCTCCTGGAGTTTGCTCAAACTCATGTCCATGATGAGTTTGAGTCAGTGATGCCATCCAACCATCTCGTCCTTTGTTAATAGCCTGAAAATACTAAGCCTGGGTCCTCTCTCTGACCCCAAACTTCACTCTTATCTTACAGTGAAAACTGTGTCAAAGATGTGAGTGCCTGAGAAAAACCACAAGGTGTTCAGTTTTGAAAAGTTCACTGGAGAACAAACCGCTTGTTTGTTTCACTCTCCCACACCTTCTCTGGAGTGTCTGGCACAGGCTTCCTGACTCCCTCCTCTGACACACGTGTGTGCACACTCACTTTCTGTCTCACACACACATGCACACAAGCTTTCTGTCACACTCTCAGTATCCACTCTTTCAGCCAGATACCTTGCCTCACAGAGGACCATGCAGCATTCTTCAGAAATCATTCTATGTGCCATTCTGCTTGGAGTAGTGGCTGCAAACAGCAGGCAGAAGCCGGACCACCAGCCTCTTTTCTTCTCTGCATGCCCCCTTCTTCCCACAGCAAGTGTGAGACTTTTATCACTAGTAGACTCTCCCCATCTTCAAAAAAAGAAAGAAAGAAAAGAGCTTGGCTCATGCCAGAAGTTCTTAAGGAGGCAGGAATCTAGATTTGTCAATAACCACGGCATTTTCAGTGGTTACCAGGGGAGTCAGAACTAAATAAGCTGCAGACTCTGTGGAGGCAGATTTAGACAACGTGCTCTGAAAAAGCTCTGTATCAACCAGAGCTGTTGGTCCAGGTGAGAGAAACCAGTCCTGGATAACTTGAGCAAAAAGAAAACTTCCTTGAAAGGTATCAGGAGGTGGTTCACAGGAGCCCCTACCAGCAGCAGGTGCTTGGGCGGCAGGGAGGGGAAATCTTAGAAAACGAGTGGGAACTGAAAGGCTTCAGAAGTCATCACAGGAGGAGTCTGATGGCGTCTCATTCTCCGGGTGAACACCAGCCCATGGTTGGATACAACCACAAAAAGTGGACACCCACAATCTCTGTTGAAACTCTGCCAGTGAAGCCTGGCATCACCAGTCTTCTGCACAATACTCAGTGGATCCAAAGGGACTAGTTGATCCACTGCTGAAATCTTGCTTAAGTCCTCATTGCTAGAAGCCAGGGAAGTTGTTCTGGGAAGTTGAGGGAAGCTGTGTCCCATAACGGAGCTTCCCAGGTGGTGCTAGTCAACCGTCAACCGTGGTTGACTGGTGGTGAACCCGTCCGTCTTTGGCAGGTGAATCAGTCTTTGGCAGGCAAAGAACCCGCCTGCCAGTGCAGGAGACACACGAGATGGGGATTCAACCCCTGGGTCAGGAAGATCCCCTGGAGGAGGGCATGGCCACCCATTCCAGTATTCTTGCCTGGAGAATCCCATGGACAGAGGAGCCTGGCAAAGAGTCTGACACGGCTGAAGTGACTTAGCAACCACGCACACACATGCCCCATAATAACAGGCATATGGGTAGATTCTTGCAAAATAAGAAGGGAGATTGAATGTAGGAAGGTTTTTAAAAAATCAGTAAATGTTCACCACGGTTCCCTTTTAAAGAATTCTGTATCTACGTATTTATCTCTTTGTTTCTAGCTGCACTAGGTCTCCACTCCTGCACTCACTAGTGGGGACTATGCCCTAGTTGTGGTGCGTGGGCTTCCCATCGCGGCGGTTTCTCTTGCAGAGCACAGGCTCTAGAGGGTGGCCTCCGCAATTGCAGCACACAGGCTTAGTCGTTCCGAGGCTTGTGGGATCTTCCAGGACCAGAGATTGAACCCCACATTCCCTGCATTAGTGGGCAGATTCTTAACCACTGGACCCCAGGGAAGTCCCTCACAACAGCTGTGATCGTAACCATGGACACTTGAAAGGTGTGTCATTCATAAGAACAACGGACCTGGAATTTTGCATGTGTCCCAGCCTCTGGTTGCTAAGCTTAGATGCCCCCTCAAATCTGTGCCCTTCCTTTCTTAGTATGAACTTCTCAAAGAGCAGTACCTTCTGGCCTAGGAACTACTGCCCATCTTTCCCAGCTCTCTGCACTGAGGTGCCCCAGGTGGCCAGGGTCTAGTCGGTGCCATGTGCAAGGAAATGTGCCACTTCCACCCTGAGCTTGTAACATTTTTCCCTTTAGCGACTGTGCATGCCATTTCCCTCTCTGGCTGTCTGGAATGAAAATGATATCCAAAGTGACTTTGGAAGCTATTTTATTACACACAGCAGAGCCTCTGACCTTTGAGCCCTACATGACTGCAGGATGAAATTCGCTTGCTAACCTCTTCCCTGCACAATGGTTTTACTAGAACAAGAACTGATTTTTGTTAGGGCATTTGGCTCATTATACATGGATAGATCCATTTGTTACCAAGGCATTTATTTAGCTTGTTTCTCTGTTTATTCTAAGACATAGAGTGAACACAGCCTTTAGAATGAGACAGCTGCTGCTAAGTCACTTCAGTCGTGTCCGACTCTGTGCGACCCCATAGACGGCAGCCCACCAGGCTCCCCCGTCCCTGGGATTCTCCAGGCAAGAACACTGGAGTGGGTTGCCATTTCCTTCTCCACAGAATGAGACAGGCTTGGGTTAAAACACATGCTCCACTATGTATTTCCTGGGAGCCATTTCTTAGTCTCTGTTCTATAAAAATGAGATTAATAGTACCTATCACAAAATGTAAACAGAAGGATTAAATGAAATGATAAATGCAAAACACTTAGTAAGTAGCATATAGTAGGTACTTAGTTGGCGGAAGACTGTGGGCAGAGTATGGTGTATAGGTGGGAAGTGAGTGGTATAAACCAGAAATTAGGAAGCTGCTCCCGTGCAATCTTGGGGAAATCCCTCCACCCCTCTGAACCCTGTGTGTATGCATGCTAAGTCGATTAGTCATGTCCGACTCTTTGTGACCCTATGGACTGGACTGTGGCCCGCCAGCTCCTCTGTCCATGGGATTCTCCAGGCAAGAATACTGGAGTGGGTAGATCCTCCTCCAGGGGATCTTCCTAACCTAACCCACGGATAGCAAGCAGATTCTTTACCACTTACGCCACCTGGCAAGCCCTCTGAACCTTGTTTATTTATTTTATAAAATGGCATAGGATGGTACCTGGGGTTTCCACACTCATTCCTATGGAAACTCTCTGCTCTGCAGGATTCCTCAGGACCCCATCTGGGAGGGGCTGGATAGAGCCCAACAAACTCTGATCCCTGCCTTAGGTCCAGTTTGGTTTGTCCGACATACTGGACTTCCAGAGGAGAGTTTGCTTGAAGACAGAGCATCACTGCTCTTGTAAACACACTAAATATCACTGTATCCAAGGACTTAAATACTTTCCGACTCAAATGTTGTTGCTGTTGTTGAGTTGCTAAGTTATGTCTGACTCTTTGTGACCCCATGGACTACAGCATGCCAGGCTCCTCTGTCCTCCACTATCTTCCTGAATTTTCTCAAATTCATGTCCATTGAGTCAGTAATGATATCTATCCATCTCACCCATCTCCTCTCCCCCTTCTCCTTTTGCCTTCGATCTTTCTCAGCATCAGGGTCTTTTCCAGTGAGATGGGTCTTCGCATCAGGTGGCCAAGTACCGGAGCTTCAGCAACAGTCCTTTCAATGAATACTTTCACCAGAAGACACATCCACAACAGAATGACATTTCTGCTTAGGCTCTTTGTTCTTTCTGAAAGCCAATTGCCTTTGTGAGGGTCTGGGGGTTGGTGGCTTAGTCAGCAAGTCATCTCGGGGGGCGGGGGAGGGGAATTGACTCTCCTCTCCTCCCTGACTAGTTTCTGAAAATCCAGGGGTGACCTGCCCAGGTGTGAAGACACTCAGGTGGGGCAGACTCATGACTGCAAATAAGAACTAAAAATGCAGCTCACAGGTACTGTCCCTGGGGCTGGGACTTTGGGAAGGGTAGGGACACACTGTTCTAGTTAGGAAATGTTCAAATCAAATGCAACACTGAGCATGCCTTTTCTGATCACGAGCTGGGTGGCGATCAGGAAGCCGGTAGGCTCCTGGGCTCTCAGAGCAGAAAAGAAACCAGCTGGCTTCTGGTCAGGGTCTCAGCACACCAACATCACTGTCTATCACAGAGATGTCTGGCCCTACAATACTAGGGTGTCAAAGAAAGGGAGGATAGCCAAAGGCTGTGTGATCAGGTTTTATTTATTCAGTGCACAAACGTTTATGCCAAATGTGCCGGACACTCTGTTAGGGATAGAGACTCATTTCGATGTTATTTATTCTAGTCTAAGGAAACCGCAGGAATTAATAAGCAAATAATTATCAAGTCAGGTGGTGTGTGTGTTAGTCACTCAGTCATGTCTGACTCTTCGCGACCCCATGGACTGTAGCCCACCAGGCTCCACTGTCCACGGAATTCTCCAGGCAGGAACACTGGAGTGGGTTGCCATTCCCTTCTGCAGGCAGATTCTTTACCATCTGAGTCAGCAGAGAAGCCCAAGTTGGATGGTAAGAACTGCTAAATAAATGGGGCAGAGATACAAAGGGGGCTATTTTACAGCTTCTTCTGGGAAAGCTTTGATGAGAGGTTGGCATTCGAGCAGAAATGCAAAGACAGCGGGGGAGGAGGAGCCTCTCACTCTTGGGGCAGAGTGGTCCAGACAGAGGGGTGAGTGACCGTGGGTCCCTGAGGGCGGAGCAGGGAGGGGCCGGAGCAGCTGTGAAGCCAGATCCAGCCTCTGTGCCCCGGCACTGATTCAGATCTTGGAGGCAGAGTCTGGGGTGAAGTAGAAAAGAATAACGTTATTGCTTTCCCAGCTGAAGGGGGCGCAGCAGGTTGTGTGGCCTCACCTCAGGTTAATGCCCTCAAAACTGCCTGTTCCCACCTGGAGCAGTAGTGAGGAGATTTATAGGGATGGTTGAAAGAGGGTGTGGTCAGATGGTGGACACTCTTCTGATTGGCTGGCGGTGAGGTGAGTGGGCGTCATCTACATTCTGGTTCCTTCAGGTCTGGGGTCTACGTGTCTGTGGGCAGCATGTAATTACCTTCTCCCATCTGGAAGGGGCTTCAGTATCTGCAAAACAGCTCAGGTATTGCCGTGTACATCCCTTGAGGGGAAGCCAGGCTCCCACCCCAAGGCTGCGCTACTATTTCCTGGCTATTCCTCATTTGTCTCCTCCTGCCTTCCCTTCCCTGATTAGCAGCTGCTTGCATCTGCTCCTTGGAGCGCAAGGAAGGTCATGGAGGCTGAGTGATGCCTAGTGCCTGTACGCCAGAAATGGGGAACATGGGAAGACTTTTGGGACCAGGAGGCCCACAGTGTCCTGCTCGGGATGAGTTGGGGTGGGGTGAACAAGGATGAGCGTGGAGGGGAAGCAGCAGGGACTGCATTGTCCAGAGGTTAATGGACTACTCTAAGGAATCCAAAATGTATTCTGAAGCCATTAAAAATTATGGGCAAGTGTGATTTCACTTTTAGCAGGGATGCTGTGGTTGATATGTTAAGTGTCAAGGGGCAAAGAGAGGTTGAGAGTGATGTGCTGGAAAGCTGACATAATCATGTCGGCAGGATACGGTGGTGGATTAGACTGAGGCAGCAGTGCGGGCATTCTGGCTAACATTGGATGTCTGCTGAAGGCAGAGGCAACCAGAGGACCAGCATGTCACAAACACCTTTGCTTTTACTCCTCACTCTTCCCCTAGCCTATCACTTCCCTCCACCCCGGAGAGAAGATTTCCTCTTAAATGAAGAGGGGGAAGAAAGCACAGGGACAGAAAACTCAAATGGGTATAGGACAACAAAAAGAAGATAGAAAGGCAGCAGAAGAATTAAAACAGTAGAGGCAAGGAATGAACACCAAGAGAAAGAAAGCAAGAAAGAGAAAGAAATGCTCCCCATCCTCCCAGCTTTCTCATCTCTTTCCATCTCTGTTTGTTTGTTTGTTTTCAAGTTTATTTTTGGCCAGGCCATGCAGCATGGAGGATCATAGTTCCACAACCAGGGATCGAACCCTTGCCCCCTGCATTGGGAGCACAGAATCTTAGCCCCTGGGCCACTAGAGAAGTTCTTTTCCTTCTCTGTTGATAACATAAAATCAAGAGAGGTTGATTTCTTCTGTAGCAAAAGCCCTCTTGGGAAATCCTGGTAAGTGTTCTGCTAGGAATGACCATGTGTACAATGCCAGGTTGGAGCAGGAGAAATAAATCTTTTGTCAAGAAAAATAAAAGCTAGTGCTGAGGGTGAACTGCCTGCTCAGAGATCTAAATTCAAGCAATCATCACTTCTGACAAAGCCCACGTCTTCCTGGACGGTAACAGATGCGGGCCTAGAATCTTATTTTTTCTGCCATCTCCCAGAAGGGAAATTCACCATGTCTCCTAGGTCCCCTTCAACAACTACAGAGCTGGTTCTATGAAGTGGTATTCCATAAAGCCACAGGACACTTAGGGGTAGCCAGAAGCCATTGTTTTCACAAGAGGGAAAAAAAAAGCAACAGGAAATTTCAGCTTCCACCGGAGGATATAATCACAGCCTCTGCCGAGGGTCTGAGAACCCCTGGCTGCTGCAGCACTTTGATATGGTCAGTGTCGGAAACTCTGGTCATAAATCGTGATGAAAGATCACAGGAGCCGTATCCACGTTCAAGTGTTTAACATGTCTTAAAATGCCATAAGAACCTTCCTCTAATTTAATCTTCAGTCTTCAGCTGTTAACACAAATGCATTAGGTTGGTAAATGGCAAGAGGAGGAAATAAAGAAATGCTTTTACACAGAGACCAGGGACACTTTCATTTCCCTGGAAGACAGGTTTAATCAACAGTTTCCAGGACGAAGGCAGCAGTCTGTGTGTATGAAATTTTGCCAAAAGGAATTAAATTGAAAAAGATGATTTTTCTTTCAGAACTGGCAAAGTTCTCACTGGGATTTTTTGTATAATCTAGTTTTCCATTGTGAACATGCAACTATGTATGAAAATTTATTTAAGAAATGGAAAAGAAAAAAAAAAAACAGGGCAAATCCAACATTGCCAAGCTTCAATTGCCGTCAGAATATTTTTTGCACTCTCTCTTTGTTCTTTATTCCTTTCATGCCCTTGCTCTTTTCTGCTCCACCAAACCCCACAGTAACAGATAATGCCTCTGATGAGGCTTTAAGTTTATATTATAGCTTAAGCTTGAGCCGTAAAAGATATTCATTGCAATGCATGTGGTTCCAGGCCTGTGCTCACCTTCCACCAAAACTCAATCTTAACTGCAGTTCTTTACAGCCTGGAATGTTGCATTAAGCTGTCTTATTTACCTCTTGAGAAGGACAGGATGTTAATGGCTCATGGTCTAAGAAAAGATTTTACGTGGGCAGAGGTGGGCTTTTGAAGGAAGACGGATGTATGCATGCTAAGTCACTTCAGTCATGTGACTCTTCGTGACCCTATGGACGGTAGCCCTCCAGGCTCCTCTGTCCAAGGAACTCTCCAGGCAGGAATACTGGAGTGGGTTGCCATTTCCTTCTCTAGGAGATCTTCCTGACCCAGGGATTGAACCCACATGTCTCATGTCTCCTGAATTGACAGGTGGGTTCTTTACCACTGCATGCATGAGGCCTCCTTCACCATTCCAATCAAGGTTCTCTCTTTCTCTGCCTCTCACACACGCAAACACAGACACACACACACACATACACACAGCGTCTAGAAGAAAGCCTTTGGGCTCTATCAGTAAATTTGACTCTGGAGACTGAGTAACTATCATTTGAGCAAGGATCCGCTTAGGAGATGAAGAACAATACGTGACTGACTGCCTCTTACAGAGTGTTCCAGTAACTTCTTATTTTATCTCCTCCTGGA
Source organism: Odocoileus virginianus (assembly GCF_023699985.2). Classification (NCBI taxonomy): domain Eukaryota; kingdom Metazoa; phylum Chordata; class Mammalia; order Artiodactyla; family Cervidae; genus Odocoileus; species Odocoileus virginianus. The sequence goes on from NC_069699.1 coordinate 483,294, forward strand.
GTAGAGTCTGGCCAAGTCCCTTAGACATAAGGACAAAGCCCTGCAGTTGTGAACTTTGAATCATGACTTCCCAGACAGCCCACTCAGATCTCAGAACCTCTCTGTGCCTGCCTGGCAAAGTAAGGAAATCTGTAAATCATTGACCAGTGATGTCAGAAGAGAGGGCTTCTGGGTGGAATGTCAGCCCTGGAAGGAAAGAGCCATTTACACCCTCTATAGTTACACTACAAATTACATTGCTTTTAATTACATTAATTCATGTAATGAGTGACACTGGGCTCCCTGAGGTTTTGCAATTTTCTAAAATCATATTCTTCCTCATTCTTGTCCAAATGCCTGAGCTGTTTTTCTTCTTTGAGCCATTCCTCAGAGATAAGAGCATGTAAGGCACCCCCAGGAGAAGCATACATCTCAAATGGTAAAAAGATGGCACAAATGAAAATGAATATACCACCTCTTTGAGATTATTTTGACAGGATAATCATTTAAATGTGGTTCTTTCGCAGCTTAAAAACAATAGTGTGAGGGAAACTCTTGTTTATTCTTGCTCCCAGTACTGCAGCAGGGGCCCCAGTGAATCTTGCCTGAATAAATAAGTAAATAAATAAAAATAATAGTGAGGACAAATCTCTTCACTGGAAAGCTAGGCCATGTCTTCCTCCAGGGGATCTTCCTGACCCAGGGGTCAAGCCTGTGTCTCCTGCATCCCCTGCAGTGGCAGGCAAATTCTTTGCCACTGAGCCACCTGGGAAGCCCAGGGAGCAGTTACTCAGTATTCTGTGATTCTCTTGCTAATAAGTATAACAATGCTGAGAAAATGTGGTTTCCATTTTTCTTTAGCAGAAATATTTGCTCTTCACTCAGATTTCAAAGAAGTATTGATCACGTGCTTAGCGAAATGTTAGACAAAAGCTAATTTATCTAATTAGTAATCTGAAGTTCTCCAGCAAAAAGTACAGATATATTTTACTGATGTGTAATACATAATATGGGGGCTTCTCTGGTGGCTCAGTTGTAAAGAATCCACCTGCAATGCAGGAGATGCAGATTCGACCCCTGGATTGGGAAGATCCCCAGAGAAGGAAATGGAAACCCACTCCAATATTCTTGCCTGGAGAATCCCATGGACAGAAGAGCCTGACAGGCACAGTCCATGGGGTTGCAGAGAATTGGACAAGACTTAGCAACTAAACAAAAACAGTAATAGTAACACATAACATACTATATATTTTATTATATATTTAAATATAAATATGAAATATATATACAGTAAGTCTCTTATGTACAAATGAGTTCATTCTGAGAGCATGTTCATAAGTACAGCTTATTCCTAAGTCCAACAAATTTAGCCTAGGGATCCAACTAACACAATTGGCTATATAGTACTGTACTGTAATAAGTTTATAATTCTTTTCACACAAATAATACATGAAAAAGAAACAAACACAAAAATAAAGAAGACATTTTTAATCTTACAGGACAGTACCTTGAACAGTACAGTAGTACCAGCTACGTCACTGCTGTCCTACTATTCTCTACAGTAAAGCTCTCAAACGCATAACCGCTTGTGGAGGATGCACACGCGTGACAGTGTACACCAGACACATGAACCAATTCTATGTGAGTGGACGTGTGAATGGACACTCTCATCTTTGAAAGTTCAAAGCTTGAAGCTTCCTGTATTTATATACATATACACGTATTGTCAATGTAGGAGACATAGAGATGCGGGTTCCATCACTAGGTCAGGAAGATCCCCTGAAATAGGAAATGGCACCCCACTCCAGTATCCTTGCCAGGAGAACCCCATGGGCAGAGGAGCCTGGCAGACTACAGTCTGCGGAGTCACAAAGAGTCTGACACGACTGGGCATCTGAGCACATAGTATGTATAAAACAGTGCGGCCTGACCAAATGAAAAGCCTAGAATAGCCACTCCTTTTAAGCCACAAAAGCTACTGGGGGAAAATATAAAAATTTCTACCAATTCAAGAGTTTCCACAGTACTCTTGTCACTACGGCTCACTGGCTAACCCAACACTTTCTCACTCCTTCTTGTCACCTTGTCTGAAGTATAACATTTGCTTTCTCAGCTTCCCTTTGCTGTTGGAAAGGCAACTGGTCATGTTCTGGCCAAAAACCTATGATAAAACATCTGTTGGGCAGATCAAAGGAAAGTTTTTGTTTTTCCAATAGAAGGGGCAGGAGATAAGCGTGATCCCTCTGTTTTCTTCTTTGAATGTGGATTTGATGCCTTGAAATCCAGCTGCCACCCTGTCCCTGTATGATTAACATGAGCATGAAAGGCAACACAGTAAAGATGGTGGAACGTGAGAGAACAAAGAAAGATGCAGGTCCTAGGTGTTATCCAACCATTCTATCAGCTGCTTCCTTTCAAATGTCCCTGCAAAACAAGTGAACCTTATTTTTTTAAGCCTCCATGATCTTCATGGTTGTTTTGCAGTGGTTATTATTGTGTTTCGTGCCGTAGAAACATTCCTAACTGGTGTGAAGGCTACACACCCTAGACATACCCTAAAAGATCCTATAACTCAAGATCCCCAAGGTGGATAGTCAGGGTGGCATAGAAAGGGAGGGATTTAGAGGAAAGGAAAAAGTCAACCATTGTCAGACTTTCCTGGTATGAGAAGAACTCAAAAGTGCCTGAGGGAACCTCACAGAACTTTGATCTGATGTTCTTTTAAGAGTAAAATAAAATTGGGAAAAACAGTATTGCACTGGGCCAGTGGGAACAATATGAGAAAATAGCCAAGGGATTTAAAAGCAAAGCTAAAACCCAGCCAGATTAGCTCACTGTTCAGAAGGAGGAAAGGTTAAAGAAAGCAGAAATGAGGGAAGAGGAGACAGAAAGAAGAGGTTGGGTCTGTCCCTCCACAGGCCCCAAAGGAGAAGCCTGTGGCTAGACAGACGGCTGGAACCTAGTCTCTGCCTGAGCACTGATCTCAGGACCAGACCTCCCTTGTTTCATATGCAGAAGCTCTGGAGACAGCCTTTAACCATGGGTGATGGACACACAATTATAAATACCCCAACTCGCTCACCTGTCTGGGCTCATGCCCTTCTGCACACCCCCATGTGTTTTGAGCAGGCCTTGGTGAGCTCGTGCTTGGAGCTGCCCTCCTGATCAGCCTCCTGTTCTTCATCAAATCTCCCCCGCTCACCACACACTCCCTTATTTCTCTTCCCAGGAATTCTTCCCAATAAAGTGCTTTAACATAAATCTTGGTCTCTGGGCCTGCTTCTGGGTGAACCCCACTTAAAACTCTTTTTCTCTGGGTTATAAATAAAACAGCTCAGTCAAGGCCAGCAGAGCAGAAAGGCAAAAGAAGTTAAGCAGACAGTGAATCAAAAAGAAAATGAGGTCTGCCAAAAGCCAAAACTATGAACCAGAAGTCTCTGGGCTGTCCGTTTCTGGGCCGATTTTGCTTGGGTAAAGCAGCAGTACTTGCCACAAAATAAATTGGATATCCTGCTAAACATCAAGCCATCCGTCACCTTGAATACCAAATCTAATATTGCATATACTTAGTTAAGAATCAGCACAGAAGGGAGAGCAAAGTTATTCCTACAGCACAACTGGAAAGTGTTTTCAAGACTAGACTGGCCTCTTCCTTTTATGGGGACAAAGAGAGAACACAAAGAGCTCTCCATCTGTGAATTTTCCTATCCCAGGCGGGTGACTAGCCTCAAGGTTGCATTAAAAAGAAGTTTGCTATCTTTCGTGTTAAGGATCTAGTCTCTGATGACCTCAGGCTCCATACTGGTAGCAACAAGAAAACTAGGCCAGGGCTCAGATGACCTGTGATGCCTGCGTCGTAATGACTGACCCTTGCTTGCTGCATGTGGGTAATTTCAGCAAATACCAGCTCCGTCGCCATGGAGCCCACTTGCTTACATCCAACAACCAAAGGATCAGTCTCTGCGGCTCTGAGAAGACTGGATTTAGAGGAAAGACTGAAGCTGCTTTTTTTTTTTTTTCTTTTCCTTTTTAACTAAACAAACAATTGCAGAACCACCAGGGCAAGAGAGAAAGGACATATTATGTACAACATGGATATCGATGTGCCTACTGGGGTCATTCTTTTTTTTTTTTCCATTTATTTTTATTAGTTGGAGGCTAATTACTTTACAACATTGCAGTGGTTTTTGTCATACATTGAAATGAATTAGCCATGGATTTACATGTATTCCCCATCTCGGTCCCCCCTCCCACCTCCCTCTCCACCCCATCCCTCTGGGTCTTCCCAGTGCACCAGGCCCGAGCACTTGTCTCATGCATCCAACCTGGGCTGGTGATCTGTTTCACCCTAGATATACATGTTTCGATGCTGTTCTCTTGAAACATCCCACCCTCGCCTTCTCCCACAGAGTCCACAAGTCTGTTCTATACATCTGAGTCTCTCTTTCTTTTTTTGCATATAGGGTTATCGTTACCATCTTTCTAAATTCCATATATATGTGTTAGTATAATTCTTAAATCAGCTACTCCAGAAAGAAAATATTCCGCTTTCTTGACAAAAATTAACAACTTACAGAAAAATTTAACCCCAAAATGAACAATGACACTTTTAGTAACTCAAAGTGCTAACTGATAAAATAAGTATCACCTAACATCAATATTCAACAGACATCCCCCAAATTCAATGCTATTCCCATTACTAAAATAAGAACAACATTTATGGTTAAAATTTTAAAAGAACAAGTGGCATGGTTTAATAGAAGAGAAATGAACTGTGGACTTTTCTGTAAGGTTTTATCAAATGTACTTTTAGCCCAAATGATGACAGCTTGCAATTAGTCTACAAGATGAATTTATTTAAGAAATAGACCACATTAGCTGAGATAAGGCAAATAGAGCAAGGTCAAATGTTAACTTTCTATGGCTATAGTAGGTCACCTAACTTTTAATTTTTTTAATTGAATTCTAAATTAAATTCAATAAAATGCATAGATCTTAAGTTTGCAGTTTGATGAGTTTTGACAAATGCATGTATCCACATGCCATCATCAGCATCATGATAAGAATATTCTCTGTGCCCAGCAATTTCCTCAATCTCCTTTTCAAGTCAAGCTCTTGCCTCTCAGGGTCAATTCCTCTCTGTGTCTATTTCAAATTTCCAGTCTTCTCATAAATGGTCTCAACCAATATATACTCTTGTGTTTGTCTTTTTCTCAGTGTGATGTTGTTGAGATTCACCCACATTGTTGGGTGTAACATTAATCTGCTCATATTTATTGCTCAGTAGTAATAATCAATTGCACAATTTATCTGTTCACTTGTAAATGGACACTGGGTTGTTCCCAGGACTTAGTTATTATGAATATGGCTCTTATGAACACACTTATATTGATTTTTTGTGGAAATTATTTTATTTCTTTTGGGTAACATCTAGAGAAGAATTTTGTACCATAGGATAGGTGTAGTCTTAACTTTATAAGAAACTTCCAGCATATTTCTCAAATTCTTGTACCATCTTTCCACTCCCCCAAGCAATACAGGAAGATTCCCATTATCCCACATCCTTGCCAACACTTAGTAATGTCAATCTTTCTAAATTTAGCTATAGAATGGATCGCTATACATAGAAATAGTTATGAAATGACAAAATGGACTCAGATCTTAATTGTTGTTCGTTCTGGCTTGCAGAGTGTTCCTACCACCTTTGTGGATTACTCTAATATCACCTCATTTGCACTGATAATTTCACCTCTTATTGTTGCAAGGGCCATGTTGCAAGGACTGCTCCAAAGTAGATGAAATATATTATTTTTTGAAACTTCCTGTTGTTTTGTGTTATCTCCACCTCTTTTTTCCTTCTTCTCACTGAAATACAAGCAGCATCAGATTGCTTTAATGAACATGGATCTCATGTTCTCCCTTTTCAAAGGGAGAAATGTTTTAATGGGAGAAATTAACTTTTTAGTGGTATAGATAGATAGTCATAAATGCCTATCCCATTAATTCCTCAAGAATTATAGTGAGAGAAGTTTTCAAGAACCTATTTTTATTGAGATAATAACTGCTGTTGCTCAGTCAGTCATGTCTGACACCTTCCCACCCCATGGACTGAGCACGCCAGGCTTCCCTGTCCTTCACCATCTCCTGGAGCCAGCTCAAACTCATGTCCATTGAGCCTGTGATGCCATCCAACCATCTCATCCTCTGTCATCCCCTTCTCCTGCCTTCAATCTTTCCCAGCATCAGGGCCTTTTCATAGTGGCAAGTGGGATCTTTCATTGCAGCCTGTGGGATCCAGTTCCTTCTGCACAGAACGAACCCAGGCCCCCTGCATTGAGAGCCCAGAGTCCCAGCCACTGGGCCACCTGGGAAGTCCCTCCCGGGATAGTACTTATGCAATCATAATTTTCTCAAACTCAGGCCACATTGATGGGGGTCACATTAGATAGACATTGTCTCAACATAGATCCTTGAAGCTCAGTGTTCTGTGATGACCTAGATGAGAAAAGACCCTGAAAAAGAATGAATACGTGTATGTGTATGGCTGAATCACTTTGCTGTACACCTAAAACTAACACAACATTGTAAACCAACTATGCATCAATAAAAAATATTAGAAAATGAAAATAGAAAATAAATCCCAGGATTTTAGCTTTTTATCAGCTAGCCATTTGGATATGGTGAAAGTGTAGGGTCACCAGGAGCTTGGTGTTGTGTAGGACTCACTCCTTTATTAAAGTGCAGGGAGAGTCAGTGCACCACACGCACAGATGGACACCCAAGTCTGAATTCTAGTTCCACCCCTACAAGTTGGGTGGTCTTGAAAAGTTGTTTAACCTCTTCATTTCTTAATCTACTCATATACAAAATAGGGTTAATAGTCTCATCTACATTCTAGAGATTATGAGGGATAGAGTTAGTATGTAGTGATATGTTCAGAATGGTGTTGGGCACATTTTAGAAGCTACATAAATGCACTATCGTTATTCATTTGAAAGGTATTTATTAAGTGATTTGAGGTACTTGGACAATTTTAAATGCTGAAGGTATAAAAGTGAAGAAGAGATGAGGATTTTAGAGTCGCATTCAGTTACAAGACTAAAAGGGCAGCAGTTGATACGTGAACTGCCGTGGGTGGGTAAGTGCATATGTTACCAGTGTTTGGTGGGAGTGTTCAATGGCAGGACACGTGCCAGATACTGGCTGCCTTCATGGAGGTGCTCAGACTTGTAACTGTTTTCGGTAAAATCACATAGCTGATGTAAGCCATGCCTAACCTCATATTAAGCCCGAGGTTGTGCACTTGAGGCCCAGACATGTGTTACGTGGGTTCTGGATGGCTTCGCATGGAGCTTCCACTCCCAAGTTACACAGCCAGCAGCTCCCCATCACACATGTTGCTGCCTGCCTAGAGACATTTTGGTTTGTGCCCCTGTATTAAGCAAATAGGGCCTCAACTGCCAGTTGGAGCAAAGCAGAGGATCAATAAAGATGTCCTAAATAAAATGAATACATACACGAATAAGCATTCCTATACCTCTTCAGGTGTAACCACCTAATCATTCTCCCTTTCAATAGCCTGGAAATTTGTGTTAGTTTCTAGAATGAACCTGATCCAGGGAAAAGAAGGGCTAGCAGAGAGCTGCATAGGCAGAGAGTAAGTATTAAATAAATGTTTGTTGAAATAAACTGAGTACTTCTTATAACCAACAGTACATTTCTCAGAAAATAGGTTAGTAATGATCTATTAGACAACACTTAGTAAGAATAATTAGCTATGGGCAGACTTGGGCTTTTTGCTTTAACTCTTATCACTACCAGCTGTGTAAATCTGTAATGTGATGATGATGTGATAGTTGCTCAGTTGTGTCCGACTCTTTGCAACCCGTGGACTGTAGTCTGCCAGGTTCCTCTGTCCATGGGATTTCCCAGGCAGGAATACTGGAGTGGGTTGCCATTTTCTACTCCTGGGGATCTTCCTGACCCAAGGATTGAAACCGTCTCCTTTATTGCAGGCATATTCTTTACTGTCCGAGCCGTTAGAGAAGCCCCTGATGTAAATATAGATCAGTTAACTGATGTCTCAGTTTTCTTTTTAGTAAGATGGACATCATAATGCTTGTCACAGAGGGTGTTATATAGCAGCAGTTCCCAGCCTTTTTGGCACCAGGGACCAATTTTGTGGAAGACAATTTTTCCATGGGATGCAGGGTTGGGATGGTTTTCAGATGATTCAAGCACATTTCATTTAGGGTTCATATGCCTGTGAGAATCTAATGCTGCTGCTGATCTGACAGGAGGCAGACTTCAGGTGGAAATGTGAGCAATGGGGAATAGCTTTAAATGCAGATGAAGGTTTGCTCACTCCATCATCTGCCTCTTCCTCCTGCTGTGTGGCCCAGTTCCTAACAGACCATAGATCTGTACCAGTCTGTGGCCCATGGGTTGGGGGCCCCGATGTAGAGCATGAGCGAGCAAGTATATGTAAAGAGCAAAGGGGCGCTCAATCCGCATTAGCTCCTTTTTCCTGTGTTCACTATATCTGTCACACACTAGAACTAGTGAAAGAGCATCAGAGCAGACATTCTTTGTTGTCTCTCTCCCATCAGCTGGCAGCTGCCTCCTCTGGTGCAGAAGTAGTGACACCCCCTCGAGGTCCAGGTCTTGTTGGTTTAACCATATCCCGTCTTTCTTGCTACAGTGATCCATTCTTGGCCCAGATGGCCATCAAAACATGGCATTGCCTCACTGCATGAGATGATTCAGGAATGGACATGTGACAACGCTAAGGATGATACCCAAGAAAAAGTTTTCTGGGACTTGTATAGGGGAAATACATTTCCTGGTTTTCATGGAAGAGTTCCCATAAACTGCTTCTATCCATGAAAATGAAAGAGGAAGCATAAAATGGAACCAACATACCAGGACAGAATGGAAATAAATTGAGACCCTGAAGCCACTGCTATGCCAGAGACAAATCAGCTCCAGAGGCTGTATTACCTCCGGACTCTTTGCTTAAGTAAACCTTGAAGTCACATGCATTGTTTAAGGCACTTTGATCTCAAGCCTAATAATGTCTGTTATCTAATGGAGGAACAAATATGGAAACCAAGGTCACATTCCATTCCTAAAGCAGGTCCTGGGCCAGTCTATAACCCAGTCAAGTACCTCTGGCATCATCCAAGCATCCCTCACCTTTTGGCTGGTTTCTATGGAAACCCCTCTTCCTTTCCCACCTCGATCACCTCCAGTTCTGCTCTTATCTTCTAACCCTGTTTCTTCCTCTCCTGTTTATTATTTAAAGCAAAAAACAAGATGCACCTTCTCAACATACTCTCGGTTGATACAAAAAGGGCCTCCTGATCCACACTAAAGCATTGGTGATGGTTGTGTCTCCATGGAACAGAGCTACAAATTCCAATGATCCTGATGATGGTGGAGCTGCTGACACTACCCACAGCAAATTAATGGGCCATGCTGTTCTCAAAGCCCCTCACATCACACTGTGGGGGCAGCTACTGTTCTCACCTCTGTTGTTAGTTTGTCTCACAGCTCAGCTCCCAAGTTCTTAGCTCAGGCTTGCTTTCAGGCAGCATCTGAAGCGAGGCCGCAGCATCTCCACCCTATTGAGACCCTGGAAACTATAAACACAGGAAGTCCCCTGTGTACTATGATCCTTCAAGCTGCAAACTTTCAAAGATGCAGATGTGTGTTTCATCAGCATGAGTGAAACTGCAGCCTGTCTTCCTTCTCTTGTTGCTGATGGTCCTTGAGCTCTGGCGTCTCCCGCCTTCTCTCCCTCCTCCGGTCAGTAACTCTTCTTGCCTGCTCTCTCTAGGCCAGCCCGTGTGCCAGCTGCTGCACTGTCCCACTGTACTTTTCAAGGCACCGAACTGTAAGATGTATAATGCTTTTTATTTGTTTTTTATGTATTAGTTGTATGAAAGGTTTTATAAACCTGTTACAGCACAGCGCTATATAGCTGCTTGTGTTAGTTGGGCACCTAAGCTAACCGTTGGACTTATGAAAAAATTGGACATATGAATGAGCTCTCCAAATGGAATTCATTACTATGTAGGGGACTTACTGTAGCAGAATAGATGCTGCTAGAGATAACCATACTAAGTGAAGTAAGTTAGACAGAAAGACAATACCATATGATATCACCTGTAGGTGGAATCTAAAATATGACACAAATGGACTCAACTATGAAATAGAAACAGACTCACAGACAGAGAGACCAGACTTGTGTCATCTGATCTTGGAAGCTGAGAAGGGTTGGGCCTGGTTAGTACTTGGATCAGAGAACAGACTTGTGGTTGCCAAGGGCTGGGAGATTAGGTGAGGAGTGGACTGGGAGTTTGAGGTTAGTAGATGTAAGCTTTTGGTGGCACTAGTGGTAAAATACCCGCCTGCCAAAGCAGGAGACAGGAGAGATGTGGGTTCCATCGCTGGGTTGGGACGATCCCCTGGAGAAGGAGATGGCAGCCCACTCCAGTATTCTTGCCTGGAGAGTCCCATGGACAGAGGAGCCTGGCTGGCTAAGGTCCATAAGGTCGCAAAGAATCAGATACAACTGAAGCAACTTATCACACGTGCACATATATAGAATAGATAAACAACAATATCCTACTGTGCAGCACAGGGCACTATATTCAATATGCTAAGATAAAGCATAATGGAAAAGAATATCTAGAAAATGATGTACAGAGCTGGCCTCCTAGGTATGCTGAGATGAACACTGGCGACTGCACCCCTCATGTGAGCTGAAGGGCTTAATCCGTTAGATGAGACAGCTGTTAGTTTTAAGTCCCTGACCCTCTGAAATGCCCCTCATCCTCACATTTTGAGCTCCATGGGACCTGCCCCAAGTTTTCTTCTCCTTTGTTTGCTTAGAAAGTCCAATTCCTTGGTCATCAATTATTAAAATTTTACTATACGGGATTAGACTCTTGTCCTATTAAAAATATGTAAAATTTAACATGTAATTCAAATTCCTGAAGCCTACTACCACCTAGGAATATGGACCACCTTGTGAAAACTCCAGATCTTGGTATATTTAGGACCTGGTCATATCCATTTCTGCAGACGAGGCACTCTTCATCCTAGACTGCATCCTTCTCAAAGCTGTCCACTCATTTTGGTTAGATTTCCAAACCCCACAGAATAAACCCCCCAGGTCTTATTTTCCCACCTCAGTTAGGTACCCAAAGACATCAGAGGCCATCATGTCTTCTTCAGCATCTAACATAACCATCTTAGAGAAGAAGTCCTGTTTTGCCCTTTGTGTTGTGTACCTTACATAGGCCGTGGCCCTGAGACCACATGGCTTCGAGTCTATGTGATGGCACTGTCTGCTTGGTCAAGAAACCTTCTGCAGAGTTAGAGCAGCTGCCCTTCCTACACTTCCAGCCTGATTTGTACCTTGATTATCCTCCCCAGGCCTTTTTAACTGCAGAGGATGAGCAGCCAGCAAGGACTGTGGTTTATCTCCACCCTACAGTGGAAGCCATGGATCCAGCTGCCAGAGGCTGCACCATCTAGTTGATCATGGAAAACCCAGCCCTGGGAAGATGGAAGGAAGTGTCATCATATGACCAAGCTCCTGTTCTGAGGAGAGAATATACAGATGAAGTCATGGTGCTTCCAAACGAAGAAGCAGTGCTTTTTTTATTTCCCATGCTTCACAATTCTAAAGTCACACAAAAACTTAGGTCATCCAAGGGGAATGAGGCTCATGAGCAAGGAAGCCAGCTTTATCTGTGTCCCCTAAGCTGTCAGATTTCACTACTTCGGGCAGGAGAAGAAGAGTGACTACTTAGTTCTCATTAACAATGACCTGTACTTTCAGATGGGTCAAACCTGGCTCCACATCACTACAGGCTTCTGTGATTTCATCAGAGCATCTCATACCTCCTAAAGTGTTCTGGTATTTAACGTAGTCAAGTAAACAAACAAACAAAGAATAGAACTTGCCCCTTCCTTCTTTCCTACCTCCCGCACTTCCTCCCATCCTTAGCCAAGACACATGATGTAGCACAGCAAGACCTAAGGCAAGTCTACCAAAATTATGTTCAACGTGCAAGAGGTTTGGGGATCCTACTCTGTATAGAGACAGGTCCTGTACACACATGAGGATGAACTAAATGGATATCTGCCCTTAAGAAGCTTGAAGTTCAAGAAGGACACAAACAAATAGATCACATGTGACTACGTGTAAAGGGGAACAGTAAGAGCGTGCGCATAAGGATGCTGGGACTCAAGAGGACAGGCCTCTTGTTCTTCATCTTTATTTATTTGGCTGTGTCCGGGTTTAGTCACCTCACATGGGACCTTTTGTTGCAACGCACAGACTCTGGATGTGGTGCCACGGGCTCAGTAGGTGCAGTGTGCAAGGCTAGTTGCCGTGAGGCAGGTGGGATCTCACCTCCCCAAGCAGGGATTGACCCCACATCTACTGCATTGCAAGGTGGATTCTTTTTGTTGTTTTGTATTTTTTTCCCAATTATTTTTATTAGTTGAAGGCTAATTACTTTACAATATTGTAGTGGTTTTTGCCATACATTGATATGAATCAGCCATGGATTTACATGTGTTCCCCATCCTGAACCCCCCTCCCACCTCCCTCCCCATCCCATCGCTCTGGGTCATCCCAGTGCACCAGCCCCGAGCACTTGTCTCATGCATCCAAACCTGGACTGGCGATCTGTTTCACCCTTGATAATATACATGTTTCGATGCTGTTCTCTCAGATCATCCCACCCTTGCCTTCTCCCATAGAGTCCAAAAGTCTGTTCTATACATCTGTGTCTCTTTTTCTGTCTTGCATATAGGGTTATCGTTACCATCTTTCTAAATTCCATATATATGCGTTAGTATACTGTATTGGTGTTTATCTCTCTGGCTTACTTCACTCTGTATAATGCAAGGTGGATTCTTAAACCCTGGACCACCAGGGAAGTCCTTCCAAGAGGGCAGATGTTCATGCAGGCATTAGACCTTGAAGGCAAAGGGACTTTTGACCAAAGAGGTATGAAGCAGAATCAGATCCCAGAGTTCTGAACAGACTCATGGATAATTTGAGGTAGTCGTGTCCAACTCTTTGTGACCCCATGGACTGTGGCCCACCAGGCTCCTCTGTCCATGGAATTCTCCAGGTGAGAATACTGGAGTGGGTTGCCATGTCCCCCTCCAGGGGATCTTCCTGACCCAGGAATTGAACCTGTATCTCCTGCATTGCAGGCAGTTTCTTTACCATCTAAGCCACCAGGGAAGCCCAGTAGACTTATGGGGTCAATTCAAACCATCCTTTGAACACTCAGCCATTGAATTTGACCATTTGTGGGTGGTGGCAAGTACTGAGTGGGCATTAGCTTCAAACCTGAGAAGATAAGTTTCCTCATATTTCATAAGCAGGAAACTGCATAATTCTAAAGGGAATCCCAAAGTTCTTCAGATGCCTTCAGAAGTCTTGCTTGGCTTGTTGGCAGCATGGTCATTTTGTGAGCCTATTTTGTAAAGCCCAACTCTCTAGACGTTATGGGAAAAGACAATGTAAAAAGACAACATTATGGTAGCGTTGGCAGAGAAAATTTGTTTGCTGTGCTTGGTCTAAACTTCAAAAAACACAATATCACATTTCTCTAGCTGTGGATACAAATATTTCAATCGGGCCATTAAAACTTCTTGACTAGAATGATCATGTTCTTTAAAAATGAAAAAGTCTTGGGACTACCCTGGTGATTCAGCTGTTAAGAATCTGTCTGCCAATGCAGAGGACATGGGCCTGACCCTGGTCTGAGACGATTACACATGCTGAGTTCATGGGCCACAACTACTGAAGCCCGTGAGCTCTCGAGCCCGTGTGCCAGGAGAAACCACTGCAGTGAGAAGCTGGTGGACCCGAACTAGAGTGTAGCCCCCTGCTGCTGAAACTAGAGTAAGCCGGGCAGAAACAAAGGCCCAGCGCAGACAAAGATAAACAAGTCAGTTAACTAAAGAGAGAGGAAAGCTCTCTCCACTAGGTCCTAGGAGACCTAGATTCTTTCTCCACTTCCAGTTCTCTCTGACACGTCAAATTACATGTGTGCATGCTCAATCGCTCTTCGAGACACCATGGACTATAGTTCACCAGGCTCCTCTGTCCAGGATTCTCCAGGCAAGAATACTGGAGTAGGTTGCCATTTCCTTCTCCAGAGGATCTTTCTAACCCAGGGATCAGTCAAGATCAAACTCGTCTATCCTGTGTCTCTTGCATTGGCAGGCAGATTCTGTACTACTGAGCAAACTGGAAAGCCCAGGACATCAAAATGGGTCACTGTAAATCTCCTTACTTCTCTTTACCCATTATTTTATGCATCATGAAGTTGAAACAAAGTCGCTAAAGGGAAGCCCTGAAAAGGGGCAGGTACATCACAGACAGCCTCCCTTCTGCTTACTTTCCGTGTCTTCTCAGAGCTAATATTTGCAAGAAAGTAAGGCTCAAGCTACAGCTTTGAAGGCAGTGGGGACCACCCAGGCATAGACATGCAGCCCTTGGACCAAAACTCAAGAACTGGAATTGGTGTGGACATCTCAGAGATGATGGTAGGTGAGAGTTCTGGAAGATAAGCAAAATATAAGGAACCAAAAGCAATCAATCTCAGAAATATCAGCAAAACAGAAACCAAGGAGGGAGTAGGTCAGAGAGGCTCGTGGGGTGGTTAATGTCCTGGTTAATGTCCTTAGAGCAGTTCCGCTTCCCAAAGGACAAGGGGCGTAGAAAGAAAAGTTTTTGCTTGTCACAACCTGTCAGCAGTGGGCGCTGCTACTGGTATCTGGTGAGTGGGCCCTACAATTCACAGGACAGCTCTTCATCAGGAAGAGGCATCTGACCTAAGATGTCACTAACAGCAGAGTTAAGAAACTCTGCTCTAGAGCATCACTGCTTGTTCATGCTTGTGATTGTCATTCTATAAAAAGTAATCAGTCACGTGTAAAAACTAGTACACATTTAACATGGAAAGTTTTATCAATATATTAAAGTTTTATCATCAACTCATCAATTCGGAGTCTATTTTTTCACCCTTAGCACCAGAGGTTGAGAATTCACATGCTAAATGAAGCTGGGTGGCTGTGTAAGTTCAAGTACTGTGTGAAGTCTGTACTTTCTCTAATCATTTAAATCAACAGGAAATACTTTGATATTATTTTTATAGAAAAAATACATTTGGGGCTAAACTCTATTCAGAATACTGGAGTGGGTAGCCTTTCCTTTCTCCAGGGGATCTTTCCAACCCAGGGATGGAACCCAGGTCTCCTGCATTGCAGGATTCTTCACCAGCTGAGCCACCCAAGAATACTGAAGTGGGTAGCCTATCCCTTTTCCAATGGATCTTCCTGACCCAGGAATCAAAGCAGGGTCTCCTGCACTGTAGGCAGATTCTCTACCAACTGAGCTATCAAGAAAGCCCAAACTCTTTCCAAGGAGAAATAGTGTAACATGTTGAAGAGAAAGCAGCATATTTTGAAATGTTGAAATAAAATGAAACTTGTTTCAAATGAATAAGTAGGGTCTTGAGAGCCTGAGTGCAGAAAAATTGATGCTTTTGAACTGTGGTGTTGGAGAAGACTCTTGAGAGTCCCTTGTAGAGCAAGGAGTCCAACCAGTCCATCCTAAAGCAGATGAGTCCTGGGTGCTCATTGGAAGGACTGATGCTGAAGCTGAAACTCCAATACTTTGGCCACCTCACGCGAAGAGTTGACTCATTGGAAAAGACCCTGATGCTGGGAGGGATTGGGGGCAGGAGGAGAAGGGGACGACAGAGGATGAGATGGCTGGATGGCATCACCGACTCAATGGGCATGAGTTTGGGTAAACTCCGGGAGTTTGTGATGGACAGGGAGGCCTGGTGTGCTGCTATTCACGGGGTCGCAAAGAGTTGGACACTACTGAACGACTGAACTGAGCTGAACTGAACTGAGAGCCTGCATCCAGTGCCCACTGCAGGGCCGAGGGGGCCCCTGTCAGCGGCGAGACCCCGAGTGCCACTGAGAGCAGACTGCAGGTTCTATTCTGTGCACCAATGAATTCAGCATACACAAAACAGGAATTAACCACGCTTTTCTCTGCTGTAATAGGCTTGCATGAAAGACCTGAGATAGCTAGTATCCACACACTTTTAAACAATATACAGTTTTCATCTTATTACTATATAAGTAATAAAAACATTCCCAGCATTATACAACAGAACATAGTTGTAACATACACGTATTTTAACCACTAACATGGATTTGAAGTCACAAAATAAAAACTAGAAGTTACGATTTCATCCCCAAATTGTTTGGCCTGTTTATTCTGTAGTATGAAGCTACAATTTCCAGTTTGTTTATTTTTGTGCTGTTTTGTTTTAGAAAATGATGCCTTATTGTAAAGACTCTACACATATGCAGCTCCCCCCAAATGCAGTTAAAAAGAGCAGTTATAATCCTTTATGAAATGTAATTTTGATTCTAGAATTCTATTTTCTTGTAATACAAACTAAACTGTCAGTGTATACTGATAATAGTAAAGTAATAAATAAAAACATTTTGCTTCCCAGGTTGTGCTGTGATAAAGAATTCGCCTGCCAGTACAGGAGATGCAGGAGATGTGAGTTCAATCCCAGACTTGGGAAGGTGCCCTGGAGTAACCCACTCTAGTATTCTTACTCAGAGAATTCCACAGACAGAGGAGCCTGGTGAGCTATAGCCTGTGGGGTCTCAAAGAGTCGGACACGACTGATCACACATACACACACACACACAAATAAAAACTTGTAGAAAAAAGATCAGACGACAGGGATTCGTAGCTGACAGTGATGACAAGAGACCTGTTTCCATTGTGATGAGGGATGCTCAGGAGAATCAGGATGACTATTCCTCTCCTCCACAGAGGAATAGTTCACTCTCATGTGTTTCCAGGTGTCTGTAGCACAAACTACCCGCAGGCATCATGTCTGGAAAGAGTAGCTGGTGCGGTTAGGAGAGTTGGCTGGACACAGCCCAGGTTGACAGGCACAGACCTGGGAGTGGACTGCCTAGACTTGAATCTTTATTTTCCACTTACTAGCTACTTACTGGCTATGAGACTAGAGCAAATTATTTAGCCTTCTGTGCTTCATCTGTCAAATGGGTTTTCTGTTGTTGTAAGACTTTTCTGTAAAGACAGAAATGGTATGAACCTACCAGAAGCAGAAGCTGTTGAGAAGAGGTAGTAAGAATAAACAGGAGAACTATACAAAAAAGACCTCAGTGACCAAGATAATCATAATGGTGCGATCACTCACCTAGAACCAGACATCCTGGAGTGTTAAGTCAAGTTGGCCTCAGGAAGCATCATTACAAACAAAGTTAGTGGCAGTGATGGAATTCTACCTGAGCTATTTCAAATCCTAAAAGATGATGCTGTGAAAGTTCTGCACTCAATATAAGCAAATTTGGAAAACTCAGCAGGGGTCACAGAACTGGAAAAGGTTATTTTTTATTCCAATCCCAAAGAAAGGAAATGCCAAAGAATGTACAAGCTACCACACAACAGCACTCATCTCACATGCTAGCAAAGTAATGCTCGAAATTTTCCAAGCCAGGCTTCAACAGTACATGAACTGATAATTTCCAGATGTTCAAGCTGGGTTTAGAAAAGGCAGAGAAACCAGAGATCAAATTGGCAATATCTGTTGGATTACAGAAAAAGCAAGAGAGTTTCAGAAAAACATCTACTTCTGCTTTATTGACTATGCCAAAGCCTTTGACGGTGTGGATCACAAACAAATGGTGAAAAATTCTTCAAGAGATGGGAATACCAGACTACATTACCTGTCTCCTGAGAAATCTGTATACAGGTCAAGAAACAACAGTTAGAACCAGACATGGAACAATTGACTGGTTCCAAGTTGGGAAAGGAGTATGTCAAGGCTGTATATTATCACCCTGCTTATTTAACTTATATGCAGGGTACATCATGGGAAATGCTGGGCTGGATGAAGCACAAGCTGGAATCAAGATTGCCGGGAGAAATATCAATAACCTCAGATATGCAGATGACACCACCCTTATGGCAGAAAGTGAAAAGGAGCTAAAGAACCTCTTGAGGAAATTGAAAGAGGAGAGTGAAAAAGCTGGCTTAGCACTCAGCATTCAAAAATACAAGATCATGGCATCCAGTCCCATCACTTCATGGCAAAGAGATGAGGAAACAATGGAAACAGTGACAGACTTTATTTTCTTGGGCTCCAAAATCACTGCAGATGGTGACTGCAGCCATGAAATTAAAAGACACTTGCTCCTTGGAAGAAAAGCTATGACCAACCTAGACAGCATATTAAAAAGCAGAGACATTACTTTGCTGACCAAGGTCCATCTAGTCAAGACTATGGTTTTTCCAATGGTCATGTATGGATGTGAGAGTTGGACCATAAAGAAAACTGAACGCCGGAGAATTGATGCTTTTGAACTGTGGTGTTGGAGAAGACCCTTGAGCGTCCCTTGGGCTGCAAGAAGATCAAACCAGTCAACCCTAAAGGAAATCAGTTCTAAATATTCATTGGAAGGACTGATGCTGAAGCTAAAGTTCCAATACTTTGGCCACCTGATGTAAAGAATTGACTCATTAGAAAAGACCCTGATGCTGGGAAAGACTGAAGGCAGGAGGAGAGGGGATGACAGAGGATGAGATGGTTCGATGGCATCACCAACTCAATGGACATGAGATTGAGCAAGCTTCGAGAGATGGTGATGGACAGGGAAGGCTGGCTTGCTGCAGTCCATGGGGTTGCAAAGAGTCGGACGTGACTGAGCGATTAAACTGAATTGAACTGAAGACTTTGCAGGAAACATTGTTAGTGTCCGGCCCAACCTCTCAGCATCTGTTTCACATCATCTGTGCACCCTTCTCTGGCTTCTCAATACTTTTATTTCCACTTCTCATCAACACCTACAAATCCCTGCAGGGCTTCCTCCATCTGCGGAGGCTGCTCACCTGTGGGGATGGAGGGCCAGAAGCACTGGGGTGTTGCTTTGTCCTGGTCCTTAGCCAGTGACTGTAAGGGCTTTGGACATGAAAGAAAGTCCTGAGGCATGATTTAGGCTCCAGAACTACCCTATGGGAAGCTACCCTCCCGGCAGTTTTCCTGAAATTGCATAGGTTTTCCTTTTTTGTCCTGCTTCTGCCACTCCTTTAAGTGTTAAGGAGCACTGCCTTTAACTATACGCACTTGAATCTCACCTCAGGGAACTGCAATGAGTTAATGCACATAAATTACTTAGAATAAGGCTGGTGCAAAATAGGAACCTAATGGAGAAGGAAATGGCAACCCACTCCAGTATTCTTGCCTGGAAAAATCCCATGGATGGAGGAACCTGGTAGGCTATAGTCAGTCCATGGGGTTACAAAGAGTCGGAGACGAACACGACTGAGAGACTTCACTTTCACTTTCATTCCACTTAAAGATTCTTCTTATTAAATGCTTACTTCATGTCAAATAAAGTGTCACTAACACTCATCTCAGAGGAGGCAATGCAACCCACTCCAGTACTCTCGCCTGGAAAATCCCATGGATGGAGGAGCCTGGTAGGCTGCAGTCCACGGGGTCGCTAAGAGTCGGACATGACTGAGCGACTTCACTTTCACTTTTCCTTTCACGCATTGGAGAAGGAAATGGCAACCCACTCCAGTGTTCTTACCTGGAGAATCCCAGGGACAGCGGGGCCTGGTGGGCTGCCGTCTATGGGGCCGCACAGAGTCGGACACGACTGAAGCGACTCAGCAGCAGCAGCATTCAACACTCATGTTACTGTGGTTGTTTAGTCGTGTTCACCTCTTTTGCGATCCCATGGACTTTAGCCTGCCAGACTCCCCTGTCCATGAAATTTCCCAGGCAAGAACACTGTAGTGGGTTACCTGCCCTCCTCCAGGGGATCTTCCTAACCCAGGGATTGAACCTGCGCCTCCTGCATTGGCAGGCAGACTCTTTACCCCTGAAGGTGAAAGAGGAGAATGAACCAGCTGGCTTCAAACACAACATTCAAAAAACCTAATATCATGGCATCTGGTCCCATCACTTCATGGCAAATAGATGGGGGAAAAAATGGAAACAGTGAGAGATTTTATTTTCTTGGGCTCCAAAATCACTGCGGACAGTGACTGCAGCCATGAGATTGAAAGACGCTTGCCCCTTGGAAGAAAAACTGTGACAACAGTTCAGTTCAGTTCAGTCCCTCAGTCATGTCTGACTCTTTGCAACCCCGTGGACTGCAGCATACCAGGCTTCTCTGTCCTTCAGCAACTCCCAGATCTTGCTCAAACTCATGTGCATCAAGTCGGTGATGCCATCCAATCATCTCATCCTCTGTTTCTCCCTTCTCTTCTTGCCCTCAATCTTTCACAGCATCAGGGTCTTTTCATATGAGTCAGTTTTTCACGTCAGGTGGCCAAAGTACTGGAAGTTCAGCTTCAGCATCAGTCCTTCCAATGAATATTCAGGACTGATTTCCTTTAGGATTGACTTATTTGATCTTGCAGCCCAAGGGACTCTCCAGAGTCTTCTCCAACACCACAGTTCCAAAGCATCAGTTCTTCAGTGCTCGGCTTTCTTTATGGTCCAGCTCTCATATCCATACATGACCACTGGAAAAACCATAGCTCTGACTAGACGGACCTTGGATGGCAAAGTAATGTCTCTGCTGTTTAATATGTTGTCTAGTATGTCATAGCTTTTCTTCCAAGGAGAGAGTATTAAAAAGAGTCAGACACAACTTAATAACTGAACAATGACAACAACGACTTGGGTGATGATTAGCATTTTTTAGTAATTTTAGTGACAAGGTATTTTTTTTTAAATTTTAAAGTCTTCATTGAATTTGTTACAATATTTCTTCTGTTTTATGTTTTTTTGAGCCGAGAGGTATGCAGGGTCTTAGTTCCCAAATTATGGATGGAACCAACACCCTCTGCATGGGAAGGCAAAGTCTTAACTACTGGACCACCAGAAAAGTCCCAGTAATGTACTTTTTTAAGGGACATGCATTGTTTTATTAGTCACTATGCTATTGCACAGTTAATAGACTACAATATGGTGTGAACTGTGCACCGTAAAACCAAGAAAAAAAAAACTGTGACTTGCTTTATTTCAATATTCATTTTAGTGTAGTGGTCTGGAACCAAGCCTGCAGCATCTCTGAGATGGTCTATACCAATGCTTCCACACTATTTTACTGTTATGGTATTATTTACTAATAATAGCCATCACTATTTATTATTTATAATGCCCCAGGGCTGTGCTCAATAGCATGTATCTCATCTTTCACCCCTCCAAACAACACTAATGTGGGTGTGCTTTATCACTACTCTGGCTACAAGGAGGAGGCACAGGCCCATCAGAAGGGCTCCGTGCCTCTCCTGGTGTGATCAGGGGAGCTTACGAGCGCTATGGTTCATAAGGACAACATCGCAGGAGCACTAAATATATTGAAGCCAGACAGATGTCACTTCTGCCAGATAGTTTTAGGCAATAAAAACCTTGCTGCCTGCTGTGGATGGGCTGTCTCCCCTGGGTACCCAGAGGCAGGATGATTAGTGTATCTGCTCAGCATGGGCAGGGCTTGTCACTGGGATGGAAGCTGGAGGCTCCGAGGCAAGAAGCACCCACACAGTTTCTGGGGGGCAGCAGTAGACGATGCTTGTGTTGGCTGGGGGGCACTGAAGGACTCTGGGTCTCTGTGTGGACCACCTGGATCTGATTCCTCCACGCCAGGACCCACTGATTTAGTCTCTAAACCTGAGCAGTGCTGAAGTCTACCCACATGAAGTCCACTTTCAGAGCGCGATTTTGAGGAAGGAATGAGATATGAGACAGATCTCATTTTGTACTCTGCTCAGCATAGAATCTGATACATAACAACTGTTAATAGCCTTGCCATTGTTGTTGATGATAGTGATAATAGTAGTAGTAATGACAGTGATCATGCAGACACTGGTATTTTATTGTGAGTAACTCATTCTTTACAACTCGAGTCCGGTCTAGTCTGTTGACACGAGTGTGATGAAGAAGTTGGGTAAAGATTTGCTCTGACAAATCATATCTTTCTTCTTCCATGCCCTGACCCCTCCCCAACACGGGGTACATATATTTCGATTACGTTTTACAAATGTGGAAACTGAGGCTCAGAGAGGTTAAGGAACTAGTCCAGGTGGATACCTCTAGTGACATCATCTTCATCCTTTTTATTCTCACACATGTGCTTGAGAAGGAAGGAAAGAAGAGGAGGTGACAGCTGGGAATGGCAGTGGGTGGGCACATGGGTACCATTGGTCCTGTGCATCACGGCTGGAATATAAGGTTTCTGGGAATGTAAGGTGTCATCATTCAACTGACAGTGATGATGTTGTGTCACTGCTGGCTGAGAAAAAATTCAATAAACCAGGAAAGACAATGATGTAAGATCAGTGTGACCCATCTCTGGAACCAAGTTGTTTGCTTTGCTCTAAATAAACCCAGCTTGAAAAAGCTACAACCAGATAGACTTCGCTTAACAGCTAGAGGAATGTGGAGTTAGGATCTAGGGCAACTATGTGAAAAATGCCCCCTGGGGCTGGAAGCTCAGTCTGGATGTTAAACTTCTGTCATCCTCCAAGGACCTGGCTCAATTCCAGTGTGATCTCTGGAGCAGAGCCTGGCCCCAAGACTTCTTCCTAATTCTGTCATTTCGCTAAGCTGTTTGCATTGCTTTCCCCTGTGGACTAGCCAAAGACTAATTTTCTTGTCCCTCAGGCCAGGTTGATGAAGGTCAGCCTTCACATCCCTACCGTGTACAGGAGGAGAGGCAGGGGGAGCCGTGAAGCACAGCTTCCTCAAGAGTTACCAGAATGTAGAACTTCACAGCCTGGACTCCCGGCTCAGCAGGCCAGGGAAGGAAGCCAGTCCCTTTGCCTCTCAGCTGTGTGACACAGGACAGGTCAGTCTCTTTAAGCCTCAGCCTTCCCAGGTGTCACGTTGGAATAATAAGAGCATCCATCTCTCAGGGTGGCTGGCAGGATTCAGTGAGCAAAGGTCAGTGCCCGGCAGGTCATAAGGTGAGGTTGACATGGGCAGTTCTCATGTGTCCACATAGCTTCTTGATAAGATATTTAACTGGAATGGGGAGGGCATGGACTCATTAGAATGCTTGCTGTTTCAATCATAAATATTCCGATTGGTTGACACTGATGATGTTGCTGTGGTTAAAGATTTTGTCTTTCACTCCTGGTACTTATCATTCAATAAAAGTTAACTCTGATTGTTATTCTTGCTGTTCTCACAAGAAAGGGAATTAGGTACCACCAGGGCAGGGTGTCTTGCAGGATGTGTACCCATACATTATATCCTGAGTTCCCCATCCCTACCTCCTCCTTGTTGCCAGGAACAAACAGCTTCACCATAGCAAACAGCATCTGGGGTCATCCCTCAATGGAGGAACTGTTCAGTGTCTCACCCACAGTGAAGCAGAGGAGAAGAGCCCTCACTCTCATAGCTGAATGCTTCCAAGCTACAGAACATCATTACTAAAAGATGATTGTGTATCTTCCTCAGAGAGAAAGACTTTTTCCTACCCTGTTCATGCTCAGTGGAAAATGATGACATCAAGAAGACAGAAGACAGAACAAGCATGTGAGGAGGAAGAGATGAAGGTAAAGGATGCTTTTGCTTATTCAAACAAAAGCAGAAATAATAAACAGTGCCACCCTGTATTCAAACAATGAATTCACTCATTAAAGTCTTACAATTGCCTGGCATAAGGGATAAAACTATTCCCTTCATTATTTGTACCAAAAAATGTTCTTTCCAAATTACATATATCTTTTGATTCTGCTCCAAATGGTTACATGGGTAGTATGATTTATTGGAGTATTGATACAGTTGCTTTTGGTACTATATCATACTTGAACAGGAGTTCTCTAAAGAACTCCACAAGTATTCATAAGCATGGATGACACAAAATAGGCTAAAAGTGCATTTGATGTATATGAAATCTTTTCCTTAAAGATACCAAAAACATCACTTTTGGGTACTTTCTCTGTGTGGTTGGCATTGGCAGAGATACAGATACTCATTTCACATAGAAGGACAGAGAATCAGAGAATTAAAATAAGCTGGTTGTAGTGGGATTTTCAAATTCCCAAAGTCAGATATTTATATTCAAACTGGATAGTTGATCCTCATATTTGATTTTTTTTCATTTGCTCTGGAATTGAGCTACAAATCATGATTAATAGTCTATGAATATAAGTCTATTCATCACAACAAATAAAGAGGGTAAACCAGGCTCTAAGGCAGACATGAACTGTGGTAGACAGATTCCAGTGTGGTTCCACGGTCATGTCCTACATAATTTTCTCCCCTTCTGAGAGAGAGAAAAATGAAATGAATGAAATGAAACAATGAAAGATCAGAAAGAGAAATCAAGGAAACAATTCCATTTACCAATGAATCAAAAAGAGCAAAATATCTAGGAATAAATCTACCTAAGGAAGTAAAAGACCTACATTCAGAAAGCTATAAGACACTGATGAAAGAAATTAAAGATGATTCAAAGAGAGGGAAGAATACATCATATTAGTGGATTGAAAGAATTAATGTTGTAAAATGACCATACTATCAAAGGCAACCTACAGATTCGATGTAATCCCTATCAAAATATCAGTGACATTTTTCAGGGGACTAGAACAAATAATTTGAAATTTGTATGGAAATACCAAAGACCCTGAAGAGCCAAAACAATCTTGAGAAAGAAAAACAGAACTGGAGGAGTCATGCCCCTTGACTTCAAGCTATACTAAAAAGCTAGTCATCAAAACAGTATGATACTGGCACAAAACAGATGTGTAGATCAATGGAACAGAATAAGGAGCCCACAAATAGTCATGCACTTATTGTCAGTCTTGATGAAGGTGAAAAACGAGGGTGAAAAAGTTGGCTTAAAGCTCAACATTCAGAAAACTAAGATCATGGCATCTGGTCCCATCACTTCATGGGAAATAGATGGGGAAACAGTGGAAACAGGGTCAGACTTTATTTTGGGGGGCTCCAAAATCACTGCAGATGTTGGTTACAGCCATGAAATAAAAAGACACTTACTGCTTGGAAAGAAAGTTATGACCAACCTAGATAGCATATTAAAAAGCAGAGACATTACTTTGCCAACAAAGGTCCATCTAGTCAAGGCTATGGTTTTTCCAGTGGTCATGTATGGATGTGATAGTTGGACTGTGAAGAAAGCTGAGTGCCAAAAAATTGATGCTTTTGAACTGTGGTATTGGAGAAGACTCTTGAGAATTCCTTGGAGAGCAAGGAGATCCAACCAGTCCATCCTAAAGGAGATCAGTCCTGGATGTTTATTGGAAGGACTGATGCTGAAGCTGAAACTCCAGTACTTTGGCCACCTGATGTGAAGAGTTGACTCATTGGAAAAGACCCTGATGCTGGGAGGGATTGGGGGCAGGAGGAGAAGGGGACGACAGAGGATGAGATGGCTGGACAGCATCACCAACTTGATGGACATGAGTTTGAGTAAACTCCGGGAGTTGGTGATGGAAAGGGAAGCCTGGCGTGCTGCGATTCATGGGGTCACAAAGAGTCGGACACAACTGAGTGACTGAACTGAACTGAACTGAACAAAATCTTTGACAAAGGAGGCAAGAATATGCAATGAAGAAAAGTCTCTTCAATATGTGGTACCAGGAAAATTGGAGCACTACATGTAAAAGAATGAAATTAGAACATTTTCTCACACCAAATACAAAAATAAACTCAAAATGAATTAAGGACCTAAATGTGGACATAACACTTCCAGAAGAAAACATAGGCAGAACACTCTTTGACAAATTGCAGCAATATTTCTTTGGATCTATCTCTTAAAGCAAAGGAAATATAAGCAAAAATAAACAAATAGGACTTAATTAGAGTTAAAAGCTTTTGAATAGCAAAGGAAATCATGAACAAAACAAAAAGACGACCTACTGAGTGAGGGAGGGAAAATATTTGCAAATAATACTATCAGTAAGGGGTTAATATCCAAAACATATAAACAGCTCACAAAAATCAATAGCAAAAACCCCAAATAACCTGGATGAAAACTGGGCAGAAGATCTGAAAAGGCATTTTTCCTAAGAAGACATACAGATGGCCAACAGGCACATGAACAGATGCTCAATATTGTTAATCATCATAGAAAGGCAAATTAAAACCACAATAGATATCACTTCATACCTGCCAGAATCTCTATCATCAAAAAGACTACAAATAAATGCTGGTGAGGATGTGGGAAGGAGGGAATCCCAGTACACTGGTGGTGGGAATGTAAATTGGTTCAGTCACTGAAGAAAACAGTATGGAGTTTCCTCAAAAAACTAAAAACAGAACTACCTTATGACCCAGCATTTCCACTCCTGGATATACATCCAAAAGGGATAAAAACATTAACTCAAAAAGATACACCCACCCCAGTCTTCATAGAAGCTTTATTTTCAATAGCCAAGATACGGAAGCAACCTAAGTGTCCGTCAACTGATGAATAGGTAAAGAAGATGTGCTACATACATACAATGGAATACTACTCAGCCATACAAAAGAGTGAAAATTTCCAATTGGAGCAACACGGACAGACTTGGAGGGCATTATGCTTAGTGAAATAAGTATGGAGAAAGATAAATATTGTGTAAGATCACTTACATGTGGAAAATAAAAACTAAAGCAAACCAGTGAATATTTAAAAAAAGAAACAGACTCACAGATATACAGAACAAATAAGTGCTTACCAGTGGGGATAGGCAAAGGCGAAGAGGCAAGACAGTGCAGGGGATTAAGAGGTACAACTACTATGCATAAAATACATAAGTTACCAAGATATATTGTACAGCACAGGAAATATGGCCAATATGTAGTAATACCTAAAAATAGAGCGCAACCTTTAAAGACTGTGTATCACTGTTATACACCTGAAACTTATAAAATATTATGCATCAACTATACATAATTATATAAATATAAATAAAAACCTCAACCTCCCCCAAAAGAAGATGACACCGCAGTGGGCTATGGTAGTTGTGGAGCCACCAGAACCCTGAAGACCCTTGAAACTACAGACGGGGGCTCCTTCCAAGGCAAAGCCCCACAATGAGAAAAAACTGCCAGATGAGAATCCAAACCAAGCAGGACTATGATGAAGGGATGAAGGCAAAAATAAGGGCCAGATGTTACAGGGAAAGGAAGCAGTTCAGACTTGAGCAGTCTCGGAAGGCTTGAGGACACACAGAGATACACAGACACACAGACACATACACACAGAGTTTCTTACCACTTCGCAAAAACAACAGACAAACACTAGAGCCCTGTAACTAGAAAAGCTATCCTGGCCATCCTTCTTTTTTAAACAGAAAGAAAACTTTATTCTACTTAAAAGGTTACAAAGGAAAATCATGGTAGAATCTTTTACAAAGTTATTAAAGATAAAAAAGAATAAGGAACAGAGTAATGTCCTTGAGGACAAAGACATCATGCCAGAAAAACATGCCTACTAAACAGATGAAAAGTAATAATTACAAGTGAGCTAAAATAAAAGAACAACAGAAACTATGAAAGAAGAACATAAACTGGAATTGAAAAGACTCACAAAGTGAAAGTCGCTCAGTCGTGTCCCACTCTTTGCGACCCCGTGGACTGCACAGTCCATGGAATTCTCCAGGCCAGAATACCGGAGTGGGTAGTCTTTCTCTTCTCCACGGGATCCTCCCAACCCATGGGTTGAACCCAGGTCTCCTCCATTGCAGGGAGATTCTTTACCAGCTGAGCCACAAGGAAACTCAAATATGAGGTAATTAGAGAAAAAGACTACTTAAAAATAAAGGAGATGTGACAGGAACTAAAAATAAAGGTAACGTGACAGGATCTTCCCTGGCAGACCAATGGTTAAGACTCCATACTTCCAACTACAGGGAGCATGGGTTTGACCTCTGGTCAGGGAACTAAGATTCCACAAGCCGTGCAGTCTGGCCAAAAAGTAAATAAACAAAAAATAAATAAATAAAGGTGGCATGACATAGGAAAGAATTAGAACTTGGAAGAAATGGACAAGTTCTTAGAGAAGTATAACTTTCCAAAACTGAACCAGGAAGAAATAGAAGATCTTAACAAACCCATCACAAGCAAGGAAATCGAAACTGTAATCAGAAGTCTTCCAGCAAACAAAAGCCCAGGACCAGATGGCTTCACAGCTGAATTCTACCAAAAATTTAGAGAAGAGCTAACACCTATCTTACTCAAACTCTTCCAGAAAATTGCAGAAGAAGGTAAACTTCCAAACTCATTCTATGAGGCCACCATCACCCTAATTCCAAAACCAGACTAAGATGCCACAAAAAAATAAATCTACAGGCCAATATCACTGATGGACATAGATGCAAAAATCCTTAACAAAATTCTAGCAAACAGAATCCAACAATATATTAAAAAAATCATACACCGTGACCAAGTGGGCTTTGTCCCAGGAATGCAAGGATTCTTTAATATCCGCAAATCAATCAATGTGATACACCACATTAACAAATTGAAAGATAAAAACCATATGATTATCTCAATAGACACAGAAAAAGCCTTTGACAAAATCCAACATCCTTTTATGATTAAAACTTTCCAGAAAGTAGGAATAGAAGGAACATACCTCAACATAATAAAAGCTATATATGACAAACCCACAGCAAGCATCACCCTCAATGGTGAAAAATTGAAAGCATTTCCCCTAAAATCAGGAACAAGACAAGGGTGCCCACTCTCACCACTCCTATTCAACATAGTTTTGGAAAGAATTAGAAATGAAAAAGGTATTCAATAAATAAAGACTAAACTAGAAGTACCACAGAATAGACAGAATGAATAACATCTTGAGAAAGAAATGAAAAGGAGATGAAGACAAAGTAAATAAAAAGGAAGGGAGAGACTCCTGCCTCTGGCTTTGATGGAGTAACCTGGACCACACTGACCCTTCCACCAGGAATACTCATAAAACTGGACTGAGCACATGAGGGGGTGTTTCCAGGCGTCAGGCAACAAGCCGTGTGTGACTGAGAGTGTTGAGGATGAGAAAGGCTCAGGAAATAGCCCTGTATTTGTCCAGCTCAGCTCCAGAAACATCCCGACCTGGGGAACAGCCACACAGAACTGGAGAAGGATGGGCTGACCCCACTGCACTGAGGTGACAGGGGTCATACTAGCGGTCATCTAAAGAGGTGAGATTATATGCTGGATATTAACAAACAAGTGTACTAGATTTCAAAAGACTGAAATTTTATAGAGTGTATCCTCTGTCAACAACAGAATCAAACTAGAAATCAGGAACAAGAGTTCTAGAAAACCCACCAATGTGTGTCAATTAAATGAGATTTCTAAATAATTTTGTATCCAAAAAATTGACAAGAGGATATTAGAAAACATTTTCAATTGAATGATAACTGAAAAAACATTAACTCAAAATTGGTAGGGTGCAGTTGAAACAGTGCTTAGAGGAATAATGTAAACCTTTAAATGCCAATATTAAGAAGAAAATTTTAAAGCAACTATCTGAATTTTCATCTTAAAAAGTTAAGAAAAATAAAAATAGATTATATATTCACTAAATATATAGAAAGACAAAAAATGAAGTTACTCTTTATCAATTTACTACACTGGATTTTTCTTATTTTTTCTCACCAATGTTTAGTAGTTTTCAGACAAAGGTTTTGCACAAAGAACAGAAATCAACGAGATAGAAATAAAAGTCAGAAAATCTAAAACCTTCAAGTTGGTTATTCGAACAGATTAATACAACTGATAAGCCCCAGTGAGAAAAAGAAAACAAAAATTATCAATATTAGGAATTAAGGGGGGAATTATCTTTATATATCCTACAAACATAAAAAAAGATAATGAGAAAATATTAACAAAAACCTTATGCCAAGAAATTTAATAACAATGGAAATAGACAAGATTCTTGAAAAGTTTAACTTATCAAAACTGATCAAGAAGAAAAAAGAAAATTTAAATATAATAGCACTATATGTGTTAAGTCCATTGAATATAAAATTTTAAAGTCTTCCCACAAAGACTCTCCAAGACGAAATGATTCCATGAGTGAATTCTATCAAACACTGAAGGAAGAAATAATATCAACATACACAAACTCTTTTAGATGGTAGAGGAGAAGTGAAAGCATTCATCCCACTTTTAGATGAGTATCAGTTCACTTGCTCAGTCGTGTTCAACTCTTTGTGACCCCATGGACTATAGCACTCCAGACTTCCCTGTCCATCACCAACTCCTGGAGCTTGCTCAGACTCAAGTCCATAGAGTCAGTGACGCCATCCAACCATCTCATCCTCTGTCATCCCCTTCTCCTCTCTCCTTCTGTCTTTCCCAGCATCAGGCTCTTTTCTAATGAGTCAGTTCTTTGCATCAGGTGGCCAAGTAGACGAGTATAACTCAAATCAAAATCTGACAAAGATATTATTAAAAATTCCTGACACACTAATGAATACCTATGCAAAAATCATCAAAAAATAGCAAGTAAAATCCAGCAATATTTAAAAATGACAATATGTTATGACCAAGTAGGATTTATTCCAAGAATCCAAGTTTGAGTTGGCAGAAAAATATCTGAATGATATTTTCAGATATCTGAAAAATATCTGAATTATATCTACTTATGATAAAATTGGAAATTTAGGGACAACTTCCTAAATCCAATAAACAGTACATTTAAAAGTGTAAAAATCTGCCTGCAATGCAGGAGACCCAGGTTCGATGCCTAGGCCGAGGAGATCCCCTGGAAAAGGAAATGGCAATGCACTCCAGCATTCTTGCCTGGAGATTTCCATTGACAGAGGACCCTGGCAGTGTACAGTCCATGGGGTTGCAAAGAGTCGGACACAGCTGAGCTACTAACACACACACACAAAGGTCAATAGCTAAAAGGCTATAGTCATGTACTTAATGATGAAACAGTAAATGTTTTTCCTTTAAGATTGGAAGTGAGGCAAGATTGTTCATTCTTACCATTTCCAGTTGACATAGAATAGGAGATTCTAGCCAGAAAAATAAGGCAAGAAATTTTAAAGATTAGAGATATGGGCTTGAAACAGAAAAAATAAAAATGTCTATTCATAGGCAACATAACTATTTACATAGAAAATCCTAAGCAAGTTATCAAAGAAAAAGTAGAAGTATTAAGTGACTTTATCAAGGTTTTAGGGTAAAAGGTCAATTGTCAATTGAATATCCTTTCAGGATAAAAGGTCAATATGCAAGCAACCAAAAATTGGAAAATACATTTTAAAATATATTATTTACAATATGTGTAATAACATTAAATCATCAATTACTTAGGGATAAATTTCTTTAAAGACATGTAAAATATTTACATTGAAAACTACTAAATATTGTTGAAAATAATTAGAACGATTTAAATAAATTGAGATGAGTACCGCATTTGTGAACTGGAAGGCTCAGCATTTCTAGGAAGACCAGTGTCAGCAAACTGTTTTACAGAATCAGTGCAATCTCAGCTGGAAACCAGTGGTTTTTGTTTTTAAAGGTAATAGCAAGCTTATTCTAAAGTTTATATGAAAATGCAAAGGATGTAAAATAGCCGAAACAAGTTTGGGAGATAACGAAGTTGGATGGTGGGGATTTTGTGATGTAGCAGCTCTGCTAGGCTGAATTATGTTTCCCAGAGTCCCCTTATTTGTGTGTCTCAGGGTCTGGAGACACTTGTTTTTGTCTGTGAGACGGGCGTGGGGCAGAAATGAATCGGCAGGCTTGTGGGAAGGCGGGCCGAGGTGTCTTGTGATTGACACACCCTGTCCTCCTCCTACTGATGTGCGTGGTTGCCATGGCAGCAGCCAGGCCTGCACCTTCTGGTCCTCAAGCAGCTTCTCTGTCCTGGGCCAGGTGCTGGTTGCAGTCTGTGACTCAGGACACGCATTTCACTGAGACTGCAGGCAGCGAGGACTGGCCCAGGGCTTTGCCCCACGCTCATGGGTTCTAGCTTGTCTGGCTCTCCACTGCTTTACCTCTGACTTCCCTCTGAGAGTCTGCTGCACAGACTCCAAGCCCCAGTACTTGACACCAAGACAGCAATCTTGCAGAAACTGTTCCACCAATACCACAATCACACACTATCAAATCCTGATGATAAATCTCCTATGAGTTACGTATAACCGTCAAGTGATTCTGTCTCTGTGATTGAACCCTAACTCAGAGAATTTATACCAAATGATTTCAATACTCACTGTAAGGGACTCTGCCGGTGGCCCAGTGTTTAAGACTCAGCGCTCCCAATGCAGGGGGCCCAGGTTCCATCCCTGCTCAGAGAACTAGATCCCACGTGCTGCAGGTAAAAATCCCGCATGCCGCAACTAAGGCCCGGCAAAGCAAAGTGAATAAATATTAAACAAAAAAAATTTACTGTAAAACCTCAGTTATCAAGACAGTGTAAGGATATGTAAAGACAGATCAGTGAAACAAAATAGAGAGTCCAGATATAGACCCCAAAATCTATGGTCAGTTGATTTTTGATAAAGGGATCAATTCGATAGTAGGAAAGATAGTCTAACAAATGCTTCTAGAACATGAGCATCTAAAAGGAAAAATAAAGACCTTTCACTCTACATAACATCATACACACAAATGTAATCAAAATGTATCATACATCAAAATATGAGTAAAATTATACAGCTTCTAGAAGAAAACATAGGATAAAAGTCTTTTGACTGTGGAAGAGGAAAACCTTTCTTTGACAGGACATATGCACTATGCATAAAGAAAAGTAATGAAATTAAATTCATTGAAATTAAAACTTTCTGTTCTTCGAAAGTATCCCTAAGAAAACAAAAAATAAAAAAGTAAAGCCATAGACTGAAAGAAAACATTCACAATACATGTATCTAACAAAGAATTTATATTTAGAATGTACAAAGAACTTTTCCAACTCAATTATGAGACAAATAATCCAATTAAAACATGGCCAAGTCAAAACAAATGTAATTTAAGAAAAGATTGCTTTCTTCCCGAGTGTTTGTTGTCAGTCTTTGATTTTAACATCATTAGCTTTAGCTAGGGAATTGATGTGATTTGATGATTCACACAAAATAACTTTTTTTCTACTCCCTGTCATGCCCAATGCAGTTTTGGCACATTATTGAATAAATTAACAAATTATTTAATCAGTTAGAAAAGGTCCAAAACCTTAAAAAGACAGTTTACACAGACATAAAAACATATATGTTTCTATATAAAACAAACATACAAAACATAAAACACATATAAAACAAAAACAAATAGCACATGCTAAGTGCTCATAAAAGAAATGCATATTAAAACCACAGTGAAGTTTCACTTCATGCTGAGTATGATAGCTAAAATGAAAAGCTCTGATAATATCAACTGTGGGCAGGGATATGGAGGAGCTGGAACACCCCTACATTTTTGTTGAGAGGGTTAAGTATCTACTTTGGAAACATTTTGACAGTTTCTTATAAAGTTAAACTTTATACACTTACCAAATGATCCAGAAATTCTATCCCTAGGCATGCATTTATTGATTTGCTTTTTATTATAATTGATTTACAAAGTTGTGTTAGATTCCGATGTACAGCAAAGTGATTCAGTTATACATGTTCATATTCTTTTTCATATTTTTTCCACTACAGTTTATTACAGGATATTGAATATAGTTCCCTGTGCTATACAGTAGTGCCTTGTTGTTTATCGATTCTATATGTAATAGTTTTCATCTGCTAATCCCAAACTCCCAAACCATCCCTCCCTCCAACCCTTGGCAAACACAAGTCTGTTCTCTATGTCTGTAAGTCTGTTTCTGTTTCATAGATATGTTCATTTATGTTACATATATTTTAGATTCCACATACACATGATAATATATGGTATTTGTCTTTCTCTGTCTGGCCTACTTCACTTGTATGACAGTCCTCTAGGTACATTCATGAGGTCACAAATGGCATTTATTAAAGATATATGAAAGTGTATGCTCAAAAAGATTTGTATGCAGACATTCATAGCTTTATTCATAATAGCTCCAAATTGGAAACAAATAAAAAATATCTATAAGTAGATGAACAAGTAATTACAATATATCTGTACACTGGAGCAGGGGATTCCCAGGTGTATCAGTAGTAAAAAATCCACCTGGCGATGCAGGAGATGCAGGAGACATGGGTTTGATCCCTGCATCGGGAAGACCCCCGGAGAAGGAAATGGCAACCCACTCCAATATTCTTGTTGGAAATCCCATGGACAGAAGAGCCTGGTGGGCTATAGTTCATGGGGTCCCCAAGAGTCAGATTGAATCAGCGACTGAGCATGTATGCGTACACTGGGGCACTACTCAGCCATAAAAATGAGCGACTTGCTGATATACACAGCATCATGGATGAATTCCAAAAATATCCTGAACAAGAGAAGTCAGACTCGAAAGAGTACATATTGTATGACTGCA
This sequence comes from Odocoileus virginianus, assembly GCF_023699985.2. Taxonomy (NCBI): domain Eukaryota; kingdom Metazoa; phylum Chordata; class Mammalia; order Artiodactyla; family Cervidae; genus Odocoileus; species Odocoileus virginianus. Next base: position 517,809 of record NC_069699.1, read on the forward strand.
TTTATATGAACTTCTGTAGGAGTCAAAACCAACACAGAGTGGAGAAAGGTAGACGGGTGATTGCCTGAGGGAAGCGGGGGAGGAAATTCACCCAGCAGCATAATGTAATTTCCCAGAGTGATAGCAATTTTCTATATCTGGATTGAAATGCTGCTTGCATAGGTGTAAACTTTGTCAAAAGTCTTCACCTCTATACTTAAAATGTGTGAATTTTATTATATATAAATTATATCTCAATAAAGTTTATTTAAAATAAATTTATATTTCTTATATCTGTCCACTGAAAAGACCAAATGACCAATCCATTGCCAATGGGGAACCCTAGCACAGAGATCATGGCACCTCAGAAAAATGGCTCATCTAGTCAGAAACATTGAATATTTTCACAGAGAAAATGATCCTACTGCACTTTGTCATGCCACAATGCAAGATAGCTCTGAAGACTACCAGGGTTATGTTAAAAAGGCAGATGTCATACTAAAGAGGCTCCCTGTGGTCAAAGATGGAGCAAATTAAGCATCAATAATGAATTAAGACCCTGATCATCTTTAAATACACAAATTCATTATACTTAAAAATACTTAAAAATCACTGAATCAACTAACTGAATTCCTTTGAAGATGCTGGAGAACTACTTCATTATTTTTAAACTGGCAAATAAGGAATCAAACGTTTATCTTGACTTTACTGGGCAACAAAACAAAAACAAAAAAGACCCCAACCCCCAAAAATAGTTGACATGGCAAGTTTCTCTTTACAGAAAAAATTGCAGCTAATAAATACAGAATGAGTGATAGAGGGACTTCCATGCTGATCCAGTGTTTAAAAATTTATCTTGCAATGCAGGGCACCTGGGACTGATCCCTAATCAGCGAACTGAGATCCCATGTGCCACGGAGCAACTAAACCGAGCTACTGCCTACTACTGAGCCTGTGGGCTCTGACGCCCACCGGCCACAGCTAGAAAGCCTGTGCGCGGCAACAAAGATCTAGTGTGATGCAAGGAAGATCCTATGTACTGTAACTAGGACCTGACGCAGCCAAAAATAAATAGATTTTAAATTCCATATATATGCGTCAGTACACGGTATTGGTTTTTATCTTTCTGGCTTACTTCACTCTGTATAATGGGCTCCAGTCTCACCCATCTCATTAGAACTGATTCAAATGAATTCTTTTTAATGGCTGAGTAAGATTCCATGGTGTATATGTACCATAGCTTCTTTATCCATTCATCTGCTGATGGGCATCTAGGTTGCTTCCATGTCCTGGCTATTATAAACAGTGCTGCGATGAACATTGGGGTGCACGTGTCACTTTCAGATCTGATTTCCTCCGTGTGTATGACCAGGAGTGGTGCACTGGGAAGACCCAGAGGGATGGGATGAGGAGGGAGGCGGGAGGGGGGATCAGGATGAGGAACACATGTAAATCCATGGCTGATTTATGTCAATGTATGGCAAAAACCACTACAATATTGTAAAGTAATTAGCCTCCAACTAATAAAAATAAATGAAAATAAAATAAAAACAAACATTAAAAATTAATAGATTTTAAAAATAAATATTTTTTTAAAAGGGTGATCAAATACTGCCACTTGAATTACTGGATCTAGGCAATGATCATTCAGGGTTGATTATATCACAAGAGGGGAGACGGCACACATTGCCCACCTCCTAGGGGAAATACACAGCACCACCAATGGTATAATAATCAGCTAATAATTGTTGGTATAATGGTATAATAATCAGTTAATAATCAGTTAACAATTAATAATAACCAAAATAATAATCAGTTCAGTCACTCAGTCATGTCCGACTCTTTGCGACCCCATGAACCACAGCACGCCAGGCCTCCCTGTCCATCACCAACTCCCGGAGTCCACCCAAACCCATGTCCACTGAGTCGGTGATGCCATCCAAACATCTCATCCTCTGTCGTCCCCTTCTCCTCCTGCCCTCAGTCTTTCCCAGCATCAGGGTCTTTTCAAATGAGTCCCCTCTTTGCATTAAGTGGCCAAGTATTGGAGTTTCAGCTTCAACATCAGTCCTTCCAATGAACACCCAGGACTGATCTACTTTAGGATGGACTGGTTGGATCTCCTTGCAGTCCAAGGGACTCTCAAAATAATAATAATAATTGATTAATTGTGGGTAAATCTGATCAAGCCTCCCAAACTGACTACACCCATTTATGGGAATACAAGTCATAGAGAAATGCACTAATGATACCAAAGGGATGCAGTCAGCAAAGCTCAGACAGTGGGAATCTTCAAATCGGACAGCTCAAGTTACTTCAACAAAAAATTTGCAAGAAGAAAAAATAAAAGAGAAATTTAAAGGAAATCTATAGGCTAAACGAGAGAAGACAAATCAAGCAATCACAGTATATGAACATTATTTTGATACAGAATGAAGTAAATAAAGTATAAAAACCATGTAAAACAAAATTTGAAGCACTTTGTATTTGATTATATTAAGAAATTACTGGGAATCTTTTATCTCTGGAAATGGTGTTCTGTTTCAGTTTTTTTAAGATATTAATAGATGAAGTCTGGAATTTGCCTCAAGTAATCATGGTAGGGGGAACTGGGTGTGGTTATAAGTGAAATGAGACTATATGTGGTGTATTTATCATTGTTGAGTTCAAGTTGAGTTAATTGAAGCTGGGTTAATTATATACATTTGGTTCATTACACTAGCATCTCTACATTTTTTTGTATATATTGATATTTAAGAATGTGCACCATAAAAAGTAGAAAATAATCATCTATTTGGGAATGAAAGACAGACACATCTGAAACAATGAACGTGTGTGCATGCTCAGCTGCTTCAGTCGTGTCCAACTCTTTGAGACCCCATGGACTGTGGCCTGCCAGGCTCCTCTGTCCATGGGATTTTCCAGGCAAGAATACTGAAGTGAGTTCCCATGCCCTTCTCCAGGGCATCTTCCCAGTCCAGGGATCGAACCTGCATCTCCTGCATCTCCACACTAGCTGATGGATTCTTCACCACTGAGCCATCCAGGAAGGCTTAAAACACATCTGAAAAAATGAACAACTGATGCCAAATAGTTGGTTGTCAGGACATGCATTTAGACTTTAATACAGAGCAAAATTTCATCCCTTAAATTATATTTCAGAAAAGGAGTGAGTGGCCTTTTCTGAAATGTAATTCAGAATTATAGTCCTTATAAGTCTCTCTCATGGCACTCTGGCTCAGTGATTTTATTTTGAGCAAGAAAGCATTAAAGGGAAACAATATGTTTACCTGAAACCACTTCAATCATTACTAGCTTGAGATTTATAGATATCAAGTGATCAACCTGTTTTTAAAAAGATGCAGAGATGCAACAAAGATATAGTAATTATTTCTGAAGGCTAAGATCTCTCAGTTGCAAATATTGCCCATCACTATAAAGAAGCTAGTTTAAAACAAGATCATTCTTAAAAAGCAACTCAGTGATTACACTGGGGAGTTCACAAATGTAAGCAAGCAGTCTACTGTCATGTCTACTTGTAGCTTGGAATCAATTTTCTAGCAAGAGCACCAAAAAGAATTTCAAGAAGGACTTATTTGGAAGTGAAGAGTTTAACTGGAAGGAAAGATGATGTCATCTGGACACTGTGATTGGTGACTCAAAATGTACCCTAGTGATGACTAAGAACTTAAGTTGTGATGTGAGTCTAAATAAAACTGTCTCATGATATGTGAGATAAAACCAAAAAGTATTTCTAAATCAATATGTGATTTTACATTTTAAAAAAGCTATTTTAAAAACCTATGTGTGCTTAAATGAATAGATTAAACATGTTAAGCAGATGTTTGGCTATTTCATCTACATCACTCTCTTTCTTCCAGAGGGGGCATTTCTCATTGGGAAAGTGAGTGATTGCTTCCCATCTGGGGTTTTCTATATTCCTGCATGCATAGTATTGATAAGTGATATGTGCTGTTGATTAGAATATAGATCCTCGGGGGCAGCTGCAGTCGGGGAAGGCCTCCTGATAGAAGGTGGGGCTAAAATGAGTAGGTTCCATATTAATAGGGTGGAGAGCTTTCCACATCTCGGGGAGGGGTGCGGGGGAAGAGATGAATAAAGACACATTAATAAAAGTTGACCTGGGGCTCTTGCCCGAATAATAGTGGTAAAGGCCCAACATGGCTAGTACTGAGGACCCAAGCAGAGGAAACTCAGGAATGGGCTGTCCTGGCAGACTGAGGCCAGGCTGTGGAAGACCTTGGCAGCGTGAATCAGCTGTATGTATACACACGTCCGCTCCCTCTTGAGCCTCCCTCCCGCCCCTGGTCCCACCCCTCGAGGCCATCACAGGGCCCTGAGCTAAGCTCCTGGGCCGCATGGCAGCTTCCCACGAGCTCTCTGTTTCACACATGGTGACACATATATATTAATATGTCCACGCTACTCTCTCAAGCCGTCCCACCCTCCCCTTCCCCTGCTGGGTAAGGCCCACTCTTCTTACCACAGTCAGGGTGGCATCGTGATTTACATGGGTCCTCAGGCTTTGGCCTTCATGGGTCCCTTTGTTCATAAAAAATATTAAACATTGTATTTTATGACTACATCAGCATAAAGAAGAATATAATCCAGGTTGCAAGTATTGTTATATTCAAATCATTACAGTCATTTTTTCTCACTATTTTAAAAGCAAGTGAAACTACAAAATTTTCCTGGGCCCCTAAAATGTGTCGGGGGCCTTAGGCACCATGTCTGCTGTGTCTTGTGGATAAACTGGCCCTGATTACTGTTGGATAATTTGTGTTTTATGCAAGTACTGGAGATTTTAGTGCTCAGGGGCTATTACAGCCATCCTATGTATGTGGACAAAACCATTTTCCGTATACAGGGAGACAGGTCTCATCTGGATCACAGAATGCTTCCATACAGACAAAACTGTCTGAGAAAGGATGAGATGCTTTGTGTCTGCCATTTGACGGGGCCATGAAATACACCAAGCTGGAAGGCAGAACTCAGTGGGAGAGTAGAGTATCTCTGGAAGGCTAATATCTGGGTCCAGTTGTTGGGGACACTGTTCCCAGAACACTAGAAACAAGATGTGTGTGTGTTTGCTAAGTCGACTCAGCTGTGTCCAACTCTTTGAGACCCTATGGACTGTAGCCTGTCAGGCTCCTCTCTCCAGGGGATTCTCCAGGCAAGAATACTGAAGTGGGTTCCCATGCCCTCCTCCGGGGGATCTTCCAGACCCAGAGAGCGAACCTGCATCTCCTGTGGCTCCTGCATTGCAGGCGGACTCTTTACTGCTGAGCCACTGGGGAAAGCCACAGAAATTAGATGGAGTTCATCGTAATAGAAGTCAGAATTGGAAAATCAGATCACATTCTGGGAAGATTTTACAGGCTTTGGGGTTGGTGTGTATGTCTTACTCAAATAGAGTCTTTGACTCTGATGACCATAATATTCTTTAGAATCTTTACCATAAGAAATAAAGACTTTGGGCCATTCTTAGATGAAGGTTTTAAAGTGGCAGGAGAGACTTCCCAGGTGGCTCAAAGGTAAAGAATCCACCTGCCAATGCAAGAGACAGGAGATGTGAGTTCGATCTCTGGGTGGGGAAGATCCCCTGGAGTAGGAAACGGCATCCCACTCCAGTATTCTTGCTTGGGAAATCCCCTGGCTACAGTCCATGGGGTGGCGAATGGTCAGACACCACTGAGCATGCCCACACCCACAGCATTGACAGAGAGATCACAGCAAGACCAAGATTGTGCAGAGAATGGGGTTCAGGGGACAACTGGCAGATTTACTTCCAGGGATTTTCCAGAAGGGTCAGCTAATCAAGACTCAGCTGCTCAAGGGCCCCAAGTGTCTTTCCCTCAAAGGGAAATTGACTGATCCCTTACTGAAGCAACGGAGTTATCTGCTGGTGGATGCTGGAAGGGCTAGAAGGGGGAAAGACTGACTTGCGGGGGCCAATGCTGAGGTTAGTATTGAGACGAGGGAGGAGGGAGGCAGGAAATCAGAGGCTAACCCCTGCTTACTCAAAGTGCGGTCCCTGAACCAAAAGATCTGCACCGCAGTGTGTATTTTAATGAAATCTCCCAGAGATTAGTCAATATTGTGTAAATTTTGGAAGCTCTGGGCTAGTGCTTGGAGACTGAGGAAGAAAGGGTAGGTTTGAGATGACAACTAGCAAGCCTTGGTATCTTGATATTTTTAGAGAAAGAGATGACTCAAACATGACTCAGATTACAGATCCGGGAAGTTAAAGAAGACAAGTGATGTTCCAATACTCGTTTACCTACAGACAACTGATAGCCTAAGAATCATCATGTCTATTAATTAAAGCAGTAAAACCACTGACAGATCACAAGTTTTGCTGTTTCCAAGCCTGATAAAATATTATTTTTTATGCATTTGAGGATGATCAGGTTGCCTTCTTCTGCCCAATAAATCAAACAGGTTGTACTTACTCGTATTCGTGTTCCTCCTCATTATTTAATCAGGGTTTTCTTCCTATGCATTTTTTTTCTTTTTTTCTATGCATTTTTATGTAGTCTTGGACATTGCTAATTATTAAGACCATTGTAAGCAAGGTGCCAGCTTCCTTAGTGCGCAACCCATCCAGTAATAATGAGAGAGCAGGAGGGTTGCTCCAGTGCTCTGAAACAGCCCCAAGGATGGTACTTAGTTTAGGGGACCAGTAAGAATGGTCTGGAACCCAGAGCTATGAAAGGAATAGAACAGCCTCTGTGGGTGCCTCATGTATCACCCAGGAATACTGCACTGACTGATTCCGGGTCCTTTGTTAAACGAAAGAGTCGAGAAAGAGAAAGACCACTGCCTTTCCGTGAGTAAGTGGAAACAGCACCCTCTCGGGGCTCATGTGTCAGGCCTGTGTCCAATGGCTGACAGTGCCAATGACTCACCCATGTTCTGGCTACTCGATACTGAGGTAGGAGATAGATGCGAGCCTGCCCTGAGCAGCTGGGATTTGTCATGGGGAGTATATCGGAGCTTTGTTTTCTCCGACCCATCAAGGACCAAGTGAGTGGCAGGAGCTGAGCTCCGAGAAGGAGCAAACAGATAAAACAACCACATTTATCACTCCTGAGGTCAAGGAAACCTCCCCAACTCCACATGTGCAGGAAGGCTCCTTGGGGGTCAAAATGGGAGGGAGTGTCACCCTGTACTGGGGAGTAATGTCATACTCCCATTAGCCTTGGCACTAGAATTCATCTTGGCAAAAAGATGCGCACACATATCAGGAGGGCGCTAAGACAGGTCAGGTGTGGGAAAGAAGCAAGAGGAAAACAGAGACCTGGAAGAACTGCTCTCCATAAGTGGTTTAAATCACCTCTTGTTCAGAAGGCCTGCACTCCTTCCTGGGTGTGTATTTCTGTCTTGCTTCAGTCTTAAATAAATAAACAAACCATTTCTTTGTGTGCTCTCCCACATGTTGTGCTCAATCTCTAATGATAAACTTGGCACCTGTTTTTGCAGTTTTTGCCTCCTTAAAGCATTCTTGTTACAACGGGGGTGACAGACAGGGCAACTTTGCCTACTTTGCCCCTGGTGGAGTAGCAGCTAGGATTCCTGGTTCAATTCTTGGGCAGGTAATCAAGACCACTCACTGTTGTCTCGCCCAAAACAATACTCAGTTTAGTTCAGTTCAGTCGCTCAGTCGTGTTGAGTTCAGTTCAGTCGCTCAGTCGTGTGCAACTCTTTGTGACCCCATGAACTGCAGCACGCCAGGCCTCCCTGTTCATCACCAACTTCCGGAGTTTACCCAACCCAAGTCCATCGAGTTGATGATGCCATGCAACTATCTCATCCTCTGTCGTCCCCTTCTCCTCCTGCCTTCAATCTTTCCCAGCATCAGGGTCTTTTCAAATGAGGCAGCTCTTTGCATGAGGTGGCCAAAGTATTGGAGTTTCAGCTTCAACATCAGCCCTCCAATGAACACCCAGAACTGATCTCTTTTAGGATGGAGTGGTTGGATCTCCTTGCAGTCCAAGGGACTCTCAAGAGTCTTCTCCAACACCACAGTTCAAAAGCATCAGTTTCTTTGGCGCTCAGCTTTCTTCACAGTCCAACTCTCACATCCATACATGGCCACTGGAAAAACCATAGCCTTGACTAGACGGACCTTTGTTGGCAAAGTAATGTCTCTGCTTTTTAATATGCTATCTAGGTTGGTCATAACTTTCCTTTCAAAGAGTAAGCATCTTTTAATTTCATTGCAAAACAATACTAGCCAGGAGGATATTTTCAAACTTCCCTAGAACTGAGCACCTCTTTCCGTTTCTACCCCACAGTGTTCCCTCATTGTACAGAAACTAGCGAGCCCGCCCTTTCTCTCCCACGAGCAGGTAAAAACACCAGTGACCCCTCTCAACTCTCCTCATCACCTAGGTACTTCCAAATCAGAATTTCTCATTCAAACCAAGAAAAACAATGTTCTCTGAATCTTTTTCTCTCTGGACCAATGGAGAGAATGCAGTTCTTTTCTGTCTGCTAAAGCTAGAGGATGATGAAAGGTGGACATGTTGTTCTTCGTAATGTGTGGCTTATTCTCAAGTTAAAGCAGTAACTCAAGTGAATATCAGTGCTTGAGATGCTGAGTGGCTCCAGCCAGTCTCTCCTGTAATGATTTCAGAGTAAGCCCCGTGGCCCACTGCTTCCTTTATAAGACCGGGCACCTCTCTGCTTCTCAGATGCTGTCATTTCCCATCACAGGCTCCAAACTGGTAGCCCAAAGGCTAGATCTGGCCCATAAACATCTTTAACTTGGACTACACGGTGTTTCTACAAAAACTGAGCCAGAATTTAAAAATAGGGATACTTCACATTCCTCGTATGACAAAAATCAGCTGGAACTGGCTAGTGACTACCCCCCACCCAGGATGCCACAGTTCCCATCATTCCTTCCCATAACCCTGAGGACAAGGCTGAGCATTTGTGAGATAGGAGGAAAAAATATAGAGAGATTATTCTCTGCCCCCAGTTCCTGGCACAGACCCCCTAAAACTCTTGCAATTTCCTAACTGATAAGAACACTAGGAGTATTTTTTCCAATATTTGGTCTTTGACCCTGTTTCTGACACAGGGCTCCTAAACCTCTCAGAGTTTTATGGGTGACAGCAACATCTCTTGTTCCAGTGAGGTGACTCTGGGTGGGCTCCTGGATGGCAGCAAGTCACCAGGAAAGACCCTATTCAATGCCTGGTTTCATTTACTGATACTTGCACTTGCTATGTTATTTTTCTCAAAGTAGAGAAATATTTATCTGGGCCCATGCCTTTATTAACAGTGAGATAGCAGAGACATCCCTGGTGGACCAGTGGCTAAGACTCCTTGTTCCCAATGTAGGGGCCCAGGGTTCGATCACTGGTCAGGGAACTGGATCCCACATGCCATGGCTAAAAGATCCCACACGCTGCAACTAAGATCGGGCACAGTCAAATAAATGAATAAACTTTTTTTTTTAAAGAGTGAGGTAACAAAAGATAAACTGAGAATTATATTTCAAGGAAATTGGGACTGCACAAACTTCTTTTTGAACTTGAGGAATATTCTTGCATCTTCAGTATGCAAATACTATGCATGTTTTCAAAGATAACCAAAGACCCTGGTGACCGTGTGGGCTCTTGGGTCAATTGAATGAGTGACCTTCTTCATCTCCCAGATTTAGACATAGCAACCAAGTTGCCAGTGACAAAAACTTAAATAAGTTTGCAAAACCACCTTGATATAGTGCATAAAATGTGATATAGTCAACAAAAATGTGCCTTGAACTGGAGGAGCCAGCTGTGTTCAGTGGTGGCGGGCAGGAAAAGTGTCATGATATTACTGTGTCTGCCTTTCTGGGGGAAAACCTGACTTCAGCTCAGACTTCAATCAGGAAATAATTCTTCATGTCAAAAGCAGAAGAATAAAGGTCTCTCCCACCCTCCTCCACACCCATAGCATATATGGTGACTGAAAGAGATTGCTGACTTTCACAGTCTGTTTGCTCTGGTATAACAGTGTACCACAGGCTTTATTTATTTATATCTCATGTTACTGGGGCTAGAAGTCTGAGGTCAGCTTGCCAGCAAGGCCTGCCTGGTTCTGGCAAAAGTGCTCTCAGGCTTGCAGACGACTGACTTCTCATTATATCTTCACTTGGTGGAGAGCAGAGAGGAGAAGCAAGCTCCTTGGGACTCCTATAAGGACACTAATCCCATTCATGAGGGCTCCAGCCTCATGAGCTCAGCTGCATGCATGCTAAGTTGCTTCAGTCATGTCCAACTCTGGGTGACCCTATGGACTGTAGACCCCCCAGTCTCCTCTGTCCATGGGATTCTCCAGGCAAGAATACTGGAGTGGGTTGCCATGCCCTCCTCCAGGGGATCTTCCTGACCCAGGGATTGAACTCACGTCTCCTGTGTCTCCTGCATCGGCAGGCAGATTCTTTACCACTAACACCACCTGGGAAGTCTCTTGACCTCAGCTAGTCCTAATCATGTTCCAAATGCCCTACTTCTTAATATTTTATATGGAGGGAGGATTTTAACATATGAATTTGGGGGGAGCTCAGACCTTTTGTCCAAAATGTTGACCCTTGCCTGCCCAGGGTAGAGAGAAAAGCAGTTGCACCTTGCAAACGGAGGACAAATCTACCTGAAATGTGTTTAATAGCAGCTCAAAGTTTTAAAGCACATCTGTAGGTTCCCACCTGTGAAGAAAGCAAGCAACAAAGAATAAAATGTGAACTTCAAGTGTATCAGCAGCCCTGGGAGTTGCGCTATTGCAGGGGGAGACAGACAGAAGACAATCAGCAGGACCTCGCAGATGAAAACTCCAGACCATAGCAGAACAGGGCGATTCCCTTTTCTGAGATACCTTGTCTGTTTCCACCCCCCAACAACAGTTCTTAAGCAGAAGGAACCAGAAATTGCTAGACTGTCCATGATGGGGTGCTGAGTGCAGCAGAGACTGTTTTCTGTATGTATTAGTCTGGGAGGGAGTGGGTGTGGGGTGGTGGAAATGGCCAGCATCTTTTACTTTCCAAGAAGAGCCATCAAGGGCAAAGGAAAGTGGGAGGCGTCTGCTGTCCTGCACCCCCACACCTTCCAGAGCTGCTTTCAGAGGGAGAGGCAGGAAAGGTTCACAGCAACAGAAGAAACTGCTGTTGTGACAGCCCTGATGCCCTTCTGAGGTTCCACACTTTGAGCATCTCTCTTAGACTGAGACGGATCTGCTGCCAGTTGCTATAGGAAAGAGCCTCTAAGAAGAGGCCAGTGAGCAGGGAGGGAGGGGCTGGGGAGCCGCGTTCACAGCGGGAGAGGAAGGGAGGGCTGCCATAGCCTGGAACAGAGCTAAGGCTGACCCCACTCCCACCACACACACACACACACACGCATGCACACACCCACACACACGCGCAGCAGAGAAACACCAGTGAGACGTGAGGGATGCACACACAGGTTACTTAAAAGAGTTCATGGAAAAAAACAGATACGTATACAACTGAATCACTTTGCGGGACACCTGAGACTAAACAGCACTGTTAATCGATTCTCTGTGCCTGTGTGCTAAGTTGCTCAGCCATGTCCGACTCTTTTTGACCCTCTGGACTATAGCCCAGCAGGCTCCTCTGTCCATGGGATTCTCCAGGCAAGAATACTGGAGTGGGTTGCCTTTTTCTCTTCCAGAGTATCTTCCCAACTCAGGGATTGAACCTGCATCTCTTATGCCTCCTGCATTGGCAGGCGGGTTCTTTACCACTAGCACCACCTGGGAAGCCCCAAGTATACTCCAATATCCAATAAAAAATGAAAAAATAGTAATTAATTAATTAATTTAAAAAGAAAGACACTATAGCCAAATAAAGGAAAGAGCTGTAACCTCAGATCCATCCAGAGTTGGGCACTGCCAACCCAGGCCTCATTTCACAGTAAGGGTCACACTAAAATAATGGGCAAGTGTCCCCAGCCTGTGGGGGTCAGATTTGAGAGCATACCAAATTTTCAGCTCACTCTCTCCTTTTGGTTTAAGGAGACCCCTGATGCTCCTAGTCAAGGCACTACGTGATGAGTTTTGAGTCGGCCCTGGGCAGAGATACTGTGCTTTTTGCTAATAAGGGTGAGTAACTGGGCCTGCAGAGTGGCACTGTCCAAGTAAAGCGTGATGACTAAATGCATACGGTTTTCACTCCATCCTGCAGATTCAGTCTTTCTTTACAAAGCCCCTGGCTGTTTTCCTGTGACTTTGAGTTGAAGGAAAAGCAAGACCTGGACAGTTGCAGGCAAGACTCTGGCACTCGGCAGGGGTGATTCAGGTAATTGGCCCTGCCTCACAGTTTCTGCCTTAATCAGTCTCTGTCAGGATTACAGTGTGGTCCGCTTGCTCGTGTGTAGGAGATGGGGCTAAGAGGGCTGAGGTTGAGTGGCAGGGGAAAGAAATCTGTTGATTGTCCATAAGGGAGGTGGTCACTTGGCTGGGAGAGGCTGTCTTGAAGCAGGCACATCTGTTTGTCCTTGAGGCTGGGTTTGGGCAGGGAGCATGTGCCCGTCTCCTGGGGGGCAGTAGCCCTGGATACTGACCACAGGACGCAGAAGCAAGTGCAGGAGAGGGGGTGACTCCTTTCTACCCCTGCCTCATACTGTGGGGAGCCCTGGGCTTGGGAAGCATGCCCCGTGCTCAGGTGAACCTCAGAAGGTTCCAGCATGTTCCAAGTATGACTATCAAGTGAGCACACACTGGCACGGCTTGAAATGGCAGATAATAAGCATTAATCTCCCTAATAAATTCATTAGTCAGCCAGTTGGTCTTGAAAGGGGTTTGTACACTCAGATCATAAATTAAACCCTGGTTAGACATTAACCTTTTCCAACTTGGCTCAGCAAATCTCCCAGGAGCTCTAATGGGATCAATAGTTTCTTCAGCCTTCCATAAGGTCCTGCTTTCCTTTGACTAATTAATCAGATTTAAAACTTCATAGAATACTTTACGATAAAGCTTTTTTTTAAAAATAAAGGTAATGTCTAATCTAACCTATAGGGTTTGGGGGCTCCCTGACGGCTCAGATGGTAAACAATCTGCCTGCAACGCAGGAAGGAGACCCAGGTTTGATTCCTGGATCGGGAAAATCCCCTGGAGAAGGGAATGGCTACCCAGTCCAGTATTCTTGCCTGGAGAATTCCATGGACAGAGGAGCCTGGCAGGCTACAAGCCATGGGGTCGTAAGGAGTCGGACACGACTGAGTGACCTGGCACACATGCTCTAGGGGCATATTTGCTGAAAAGCGTGACAATGCATGGCCACTCACGATCCTGTGTGCCTGGGCACAGACCTTCCCCAGAGCATCTCTGTAGGGCGATGGGAAGAGCTGCGTCACACGGTGCTGAAGGCCAGGGTGAGCTCCCCTCCTGCTCAGGGCAGCGGCCCCTTGGCCCCAAAGGCCAGGCCTCTGTACAGATGTCTGTCTCTCTGTTGTTTTGGGGTGTAGTGCCATATCTCCCTGTTGGGATTTTTTAAGTCTAATTGTGCATTACCCAGCTGAGGCTCTGCGTTTTCCATATACAGAGCACTGCGGATGAGCAAAGTGCAGAAGTACAATGGACTCCTGGCGAAGGGCTTTCTAGACCCTTCCAATGACTCCTCTCCTCACTCTTAGTCTCACCTCCCCCCTCCCCTGCCTGTGCCGCCTGCCATCTGAGAAAACCCGAGCCCTGTGCTGCTCCCACACTCTCTCCCCTTCCATCCCAGTCACCGCCGACCTCTTCGGTTCTCCCTCCTCTCAACCCCTAACCTCTGCCCCTCCCAACGCTACCTTCAATCTCTGCCGTCTACCGAGACCTCTCCAGACACTCCCTCGCGCTTTCTCGTTTTCTCTCTACTTCTCTTGTCACGCAGTAATCAGAGGTACAGGGTCTCCAGATAATAGATGGGAGCTCTGAAATATTTCAGAACTTATGTCTGCTGGGGTGCTGACACCCACCACCGATTATCAAGTGAGAGCCGTGGTGACATGCCAAGTCCTGTGGCAGGCATGACTCTAGGTTCTGGGGATACAGAGGAGAGCGAACCAGAAAGCATCCTCACCTCCTCCAGCTGAATTCTGGGTTGTACTGGTTTGTTTAAACCAACCAACCAGCCTACCTAAACCTGAATAGGCTGGTTGGTTGGTTTAAACAAACCAATACAACCCAGATGTCAGCTGGAGGAGGTGAGGATGCTTTCTGGTTGGTTTAGGTTAAACCTAATAGGTTAAAACCAATTTAACCAGCCTAATAGATTTAAACAGCCTATTGGTTTGTTTAACCATTGACCACTGCCAAATCTTGGGCATTTTTATTACAGCTGCTTGAGAGGAACACAGTGAGACTTTGATTTACAAACACACATGAAAAGAATGAGGGTAGAGAGATTTTTTTCAGTGTGTTTTCGTGTATGCGTAAAGAGGACATATGTACTGGTGTTCTGCTGAGAATGGCTTCCTAGGTACCTCAGCGGTAAGGAACCCGCCTGCCAATGCTGGAGATGCAGGTTCGGTTCCTGGGTGGGAAAGACCCCCTGGAGAAGGAAATGGCAACCCACTCCAGTATTCTTGCCTGGAGAATCCCATGGACAGAGGAGCCTGGCAGGCTACAGTCCACGGGGTCACAAAGAGTTGGACACGACTTAGCAACTAAACAACAAGACAACAACTGAGAATCTAATTGCCAACGAAAGAAAGATGGGCAGTTCCCTGGCTGTCCAGTGGTTGAGACTTGGCCTTTCAATGCAGGGGTTGCAGGTTAGATCCCTGGACAGGGAGCTAAGAGTCCACATGCCTCAGGGCCAAAAAACCAAAAAATATAAAACAGAAGCAATATTGTAATGAATTCAATAAAGACCTTTTAAAAACTGGTCCACATTTTTAAAGTCTTTTAAAAATTAGAGAAATTTTTTTAAAAAGGAAGGTGAACTAGTGTTTAGATAGTTCATGATATCCTGCTGATGGATTTGCCTTTCCAAAAAATTTTAATACAAGTTAAAATGCCTTTCATCTGGAAAAGTATCTTCTTTCACACAGATAAATGCATTTATCTACACTCATAACTGAGAGGCTAAGCACGGCACATACCCTTCTCATCATTTATCAAAAATTTCATATGCGTCTATTTTTCCATATTTTGCATGCAAAAACATAAGTTTTTAAAGGCAGAGGACACAAGAGTGTAAAGGAGGTATTTTCAGTTCTTCGGTATGCTAGTTGTGTGAACTCAGAGGTGTAGCCAAATATTTAAGGATTTGTGTAGCCAGGCCCTGACCAGTCAGAACAAGCATAGTCTTATCAGCATGTACCAGCTGAATACAAGTCACCCAGTGACCTCAGGAAACTGTCTTCTCTCGACTAAAGGGGGGCGGACTAGTTTGTATATTCACATTAGTATTCTGTAGACAAATATGTATGTGTGCATGCTAAGACACTTCAGTCGTGTCTTTGAGATGCCCTGAACTGTCTGTCGTCTGCCAGGCTCCTCTGTCCATGGGATTCTCCAGGCAGGAATACTGGAGTGGGTTGCCATACCCTCCACTAGGGGGTCTTCCCCATCCAGGGATTGAACCCACATCTCCTGCATTGGCAGGAGGGTTCTTTTTTTTTTTTTTTCCATTTATTTTTATTTGTTGGAGGCTAATTACTTTACATCATTACAGTAGTTTTTGTTATACATTGAAATGAATTAGCCATGGATTTACATGTATTCCCCATCCCAGTCCCCCCTCCCACCTCCCTCTCCACCCGATCCCTCTGGGTCTTCCCAGTGCACCAGGCCCGAGCACTTGTCTCATGTACCCAACCTCGGCTGGATGGGAGGCAGGAGGGTTCTTTACCACTAGCGCCACCTGGGAAGCCCAGACAAATATGACCCCAAGGTATTTTGTTTTGCTTTTGGCCAGCCCACTAGTTTTGAAGATCATAAAGAGGTGTGTTTCCCAGTTTGCCACAGGCCCCAGCGCTCTCTATTGTGTTTTCACAGTTGCATTGCACACATCTGTGTAACCAGCCATCGTGGCTGCCCAGCCCACAGCGGCCTCTGAGTTTGCAGTCGCTGAACTGGAGGCTTTGCTAGGTCTGCTTTTCAGCGCTTGTTCTTCCTCGCCACCCTCTGAGTGTTGTGCTGTTTCTGCAGGACTCAGTCACCACCATGGGTGGTAGGGTTGAGTGCCTGCCTGCCTTGAAGATGTCTCTGAAGCATCTCTCCCTCTCCCCTCCATGAGAGAGGAGGTCATAGGTTCTGTTTAACTTTATTAGAGGGGGGATGAGCGTGTCTGAGACAGATACTTTAACTGATTGAAGTTCAAAATGTGGACCAAAAGGGAATAGTGCTAGTGTTAGTCACCCAGTCGTGTCTGACTCTTTGCGACCCCATGGACTGTAGCTCATCACAGAGTTCTGCAGGCAAAAATACAGGAGTCGGTAGCAATTGTCTTCTCCAGGGGATCTTCCCAGCCCAGGGATCGAACCCAGGTCTCCCCCACTGCAGGCAGATTCTTTACTGCTTTGGTCACACTTTCCTAGTGTGAGCCACCAGGAAAGCCCAGACAAAAAAGGAATATGGACACAAAACCCTTACCCTCCCCTTGTGTATCCAGAGCACCGTAGCCTTCCTGCGGACAGTGAGACCCAGCAGTCCCTCCCTGGCTGTACAGTGGGTTGCTGAGCCAGGCTGGCAGCCAGGTCCTCTGATGCAGTGCTTACATGTGGACAAACGTCTCCTGGGGCCACAAAATACAAAGACACTAGAAAGGACTAAAAATAATTGCGTGCATGTGCAGTTGGGTCAAACTATGGACAACAAGATACAGAAAGACCCAAAACCACCAAATGCCACTTCTGAAGACCTGGGAGAAAAAGCAGGGGGTCGTGAGCAAAAGCAGATACTCTGCATATCGCCTGCACTCAACGCCACTCAAGCGGTGGGCAGACCACCTAAGCCATCCCTCCATCCCGACCCCTGGATCCACCCTGGCCCTCACCCCGTGTAAGGAATCAGCTCACCTCCCCTTGGGGAGTGAGCAAGGGAACCTGTCTCTTGTTATTACTTCCCTTTGTTGCAGCAGGGGCCCCTATAAGGCCTTGCCTGAATTTCTTGTCTAGCCTCTAATCAATTTCTATTTAAACATACATATTTATTTACTTTATTTCTGGCTGCTGTACTGGGTCTTCATTGCTGTGCCCGGGCTTTCTCTAGGTGGAGTGGGGGCCACTCCTTGCTGTGGTGGCCGGGCTTCTCATTGTGGTGGCCTCTCACATTGAAGAGCACGTGCTCTAGAACATAGGCTTAGTAGGTGCACAGGCTTAGTTGCCCTTGGTATATGGAATCTTTTCCCGCACCGGGGATCGAACCCATGTCCCCTGCATTGGCTGGCAGATTCTCAACCGCTGGACCATCAGGGAAGTCCTCTAATCAATTTCTATTGTTTAAGGAGACCAAGAATCCTCGTCAGTAGCAACTTCAGGACAGAGAGCAGGACTCAACTGCAAGGTCACAACGAATCACTGGTCTGGTTTGGCCCACTTCTCAGGGTACAGCTTCCAAGGCTGAGGATGAAGAGAAGATGGAAATGGTCCAGATTCATATCACTAAGGACAGTGTTATCATGATCTGAGGCACCACCTTGGGGCAGCCCAAGGTCACTCTCAAATCTCAAAAAAAAATGTTTCTCAAAATGTATTCCATGCAGTACCTGTAACGGCAGAGTAACATACAGGTTCCTACCCTAGCTCTGTGGGCTTCTCACGTGGCACTGTGGGAAAGAATCCACGTGCCAGTGCGGGAGACACAGGAGATGCAGGTTTTGTCCCTGGGTCAGGAAGATCCCCTGGGGGAGGAAATGGCAATTCATTCCACTTTTCTTGCCTGGGAAGTTTCATGGACAGAAGAGCCTGGCAGGCTACAGTCCACGGGGTTGCAAAGCGTCAGACAGGCCTGAGGGACTGAGCCCCACATCCCGGCTCTGCTCCGGATCCCTATGCACCCCCCGTCTGCCTGCAGCTCTGACCCAGGGTCCTCTGCCTTTATCTCTCCACTGTTCTGCCTCACGGCTTTCCTGGCTTCAAAGGAACATCTAAATGGCAGCAAATTCATACCCTGCAGTTCAGTTCAATTCAGTTCAGTCGCTCAGTCATGTCTGATTCACTGCGGCCCCATGAATCGCAGCACGCCAGGCCTCCCCGTCCATCACCAACTACCAGAGTCTGCCCAAACCCATGCCCATCGAGTCAGTGATGCCATCCAACCATCTCATCCTCTGTCGTCCCCTTTTCCTCCTGCTCCCAATCCCTCCCAGCATCAGAGTCTTTTCCAATGAGTCAACTCTTCGCATCAGGTGGCCAAAGTATTGGAGTTTCACCTTCAGCATCAGTCTTTCCAGTGAACACCCAGGACTGATCTTCTTCAGGATGGACTGGTTGGATCTCCTTGCAGTCCAAGGAACTCTCAAGAGTCTTCTCCAACACCACAGTTCAAAAGCATCAATTCTTCGGCACCCAGCTTTCTTCACAGTCCAACTCTCACATCCATACATGACCACTGGAAAAACCGTAGCCTTGACTAGACGGACCTTTGTTGGCAAAGTGATGTCTCGGCTTTTTAATATGCTATCTAGGTTGGTCATAACTTTCCTTCCAAGGAGTAAGCGTCTTTTAATTTCATGGCTGCAGTCACCATCTGCAGTGATTTTGGAGCCCAGAACAATAAAGTCTGACACTGTTTCCACTGTCTCCCCATCTATTTCCCATGAGGTGATGGGACCAGATGCCATGATCTTAGTTTTCTGAATGTTAAGTTTTAAGCCAACTTTTTCACTCTCATCTTTCACTTTCATCAAGAGGCTTTTTAGTTCCTCTTCACCTTCTGCCATAAGGGTGGTGTCATCTGCGTATCTGAGGTTATTGATATTTCTCCCGGCAATCTTGATTCCAGCTTGTGCTTCATGCAGCCCAGCGTTTCTCATGATGTACTCTGCATATAAGTTAAATAAGCAGGGTGACCCACTCTTTAACAATAAAGAAGAGGGGTAAGAGTGAGTACCCAGTCTCACCTGTCTTCCACAGGACAATTCTAAGCATGTTCTTCAGGGTTCCTTAGCGGGTCCCTGGTGGAACCGAGCCCTGGTTGCCTTGCTCATGAAGGCATACTTCCCCACTTCATGTGCTTTCTCCCTTGTTTGTGCTTCCCTGCCACTCTAATGAAATCGTTTACATTTTCATTTTTACTGTCCACTTTTGGGGAACTCAAATTAAGAGCCTCACCTCAGAGGAGCACCAGTAGCCACGGTGGGTAAGAGACTTAGAGGTCACCTGCCTGGGCGTGTGCACATTCAGGCCCTACCAGTAACTAGTGAAGTAGTTATTAACCATTCTGAGCATCAGTTTCCTCACTGGCAGAAGGGGATTAATGATCGTGTCTACCTCATATTAACTCAGATTAACTGAGTCCACACAAGGAAAGTGCTCATAATAGCATCTGGCCCATAGTGAACATATAATAAATACTTGCTATTATTATTATCTAATAAAATCAGTTTCTTGGGTGGGGCTCAGAAATGTGCTTTGTAAATAAGCTCAGCTAGTGATTCTCATGCACAATGAAGTTTGAAAACCGCTGAACTAGAGACACACCCCAGACATTTCTGTTCAGAGAGAAAAGATTTGAAGAAAGCCTACCCCACACAGTAAGCAGCCAAAGGACTTTTACATGGAAATCCTTCAGGTGAAATAAAGAGTCGTGCCAGCATTCAGAACACTAGAGAAGACAGTGGCAGGAGAGTCCACCTTGTGGTTCATCCTCGGGGCTGAATTCATCTGCTTTTCATCCCTTGGTTTTGGTTGCATTTGCATTCCCACATTAGGCAAAATAAGTTCTAAAACACATTAGTTCTTTTAACCCAGTGGTTCTCAGAGTCTGGTCAGACCAGTAGCACCAGCATCACCTGGGAGTTTGTTAGAAATGCAATTCTCACACTGCAGCGCTGTTCACAATAGCCAAGACATGAAAACAACATACATTTCCATCAACAGGGGAATGGGTAAAGACATGGTACATATATACTGGGTTGGCCAAAAAGTAAATTTGGGGTTTTCTGTAAGATGGTATAGAAAGTGAAATGAAATCGCTTAGTTGTGTCCGACTCTTTGCGACCCCATGGACTGTAGCCTACCAGGCTTCTCTGTCCATGGGATTTTCCATCCAAGGGTACTGGAGTGGGTCGCTATTTCCTTCTCCAGGGGATCTTCCCGACCCAGGAATCGAACCCGAGTTTCCTGCATTGCGGCAGACACTTTACCCTCTGAGCCATCAGGGAAGCCCCTGAGATGGTATAGAAAACACCCAATAAATTTTTTGGCCAACTCAGTACACTGAAATATTACTCAGCCATAAAAAATGAAGTAATGCCATTTTCAGCAACACAGATAAACCTAGAGATGATCATAATAAGTGAAGTAAGTCAGACAAAGACAAAAATATGATATTGCTTATATGCGGCATCTTAAAAAAATGATACAGAACAGAAACAGACTCAGCGATCTCAAAATCAAGCTTATGGCTACCAAAGAGGAAATGTGGGGGAAAAGATAAATTAGGAGACTGGGATTAACATATACACACTGCTGTATATGAAATAAATAACAGGACCTACTATGTAACACAGAGAAGACTACTCAATATTCCGTAATAATCTGTAAGGGAAAAGAACCTGAAGAATATGGATGTATATATATGTCCAGTTCACTTTGCTTCACACCTGGAATTGAAACAACATTGTAAATCTACTATACTCCAATAAAAGCGTGAAAGAAAGAAGGCAATTCTCTGATCCCCCAGACCTCCTAAAGTTCAGCTCTGGGGTGGACCTGCTATTCTGTGCTATCTCGGCCTCCAGGTGATGGTGATGGAGGCTAAAATTGGAGGACCACTGTGGTATATTAAGGGAATTAAAACCTCTCTTCTTTAATTGCCAATGAGATACATGAATCAGGACTTTTCCAGACGTGTTAATTTCAATCAGATACCAGCAAATATGCTTTTTAAAAAAATTATATCTCAGCCCTGCTTAGTAATGATCATGACTAATGGGGCCCAAAGGTAAGGCATCTAAGGGTAATAGTTGTACTTGCAGGAACATTCCGGAGTTTTGCAACACTAGGGATCTTAGAAAAATATAATTGCTTACTCATAATAAGTCCTATTTCTTAGATCCAGCTGGGCAAGGCATCTTACAGGTAGATGATTTTCTGGTATTTAGGCCCTTCTGGCCAAGAAAAAAAAATACAGAACAACAGCAACAAAAAAAAAGAAATAGAAGAAATGGACAACATAGGAAACTTTGTGTTAACATTCAAGAGAAAAATTAGCTTAAATTATGAAGCAGAAAAAAGAATGAAATGGATGCTTGCTTTATTTAAAAGAATTCCCCTTCTGAAATGCTCGCTGAGAGTAACAATTATAGTCAAGCTCACTTCACCAATTTTTTATGTATCTTTGAATTTTTGGCCCATTTTCTGACTCATGACTAAAAGTCTTTGAGAAAGAGGGGAACTGAGTTTTTCAGGTTATTTCTGAAGATTTTAGATTTTATTTCTAAAGATTTAGATTTTATTTTAGATTTTATTTCTGAACATTTTAGAAGATCCCTACTACTACTGCTACATAACATTTATCAAATACAAAAATGGTTTCTGTGTATTTTCTTACTTAATCCTCACATCATCTTTGTCATATATTATTATTCCCATTCTACAGATGAAGAAACAGATATACTGGGAAGTTAAATGACTTGTCTGAGGTTACAGATGATAAGGGAGATTCAAACCCAGGCAATCTGATTCTACTGCTGCTAAATGTTAAACCACAAGATAGCTATTAACAGACTATTTTTTGAGTAAGTAGAAATAACTAGAACACTAGTTCTAGAAAATACTATGATAAATTTTTAATTTTTTAAAAAATTTAGAGTAATTTTAGGTACAGAAAATTGGGGGAAATAATACAGAAAGTCCCGGTGTATCCTTAACCCATCTTCTGGAGATATCTTGCATAACCACCATATGTTTATCAAATTAAAAAAAAAAAGAAATTGTTACAATACTAACTCAGATACAAACTGTATTCCAATTTTACCAGTTCTTACACTATTTAGTCTATTTCTGGTCCAAGATTCAATTCAGGATTCCTTGTTGCATTTAGTCATCCCATCTCCTTCAGTTCAGTTCAGTTCAGTCACTCAGTCGTGTCCGACTCTTTGCAACTCCATGAATTGCAGCACGCCAGGCCTCCCTGTCCATCACCAACTCCTGGAGTTTACTCAACTCATGTCCATCGAGTCAGTGATGCCATCCAACCATCTCATCCTCTGTTGTCCCCTTCTCCTCCTACCCCCAATCCCTCCCAGCATCAGCGTCTTTTCCAGTGAATCAACTCTTCACATGAGGTGGCCAAAGTATTGGAGTTTCAGCTTCAGCATCAGTCCTTCCAATGAACACCCAGGACGGATCTCCTTTAGGATGGACTGGTTGGATCTCCTTGCAGTCCAAGGGACTCTCAAGAATCTTCTCCAACACCACAGTTCAATTGCATCAATTTTTCAGTGCTCAGTTTTCTTCACAGTCCAACTCTCACATCTGTACATGACCACTGGAAAAACCATAGCCTTGACCAGACCGACCTTTGTTGGCAAAGTGATGTCTCGGCTTTTTAATATGCTATCTAGGTTGGTCATAACTTTCCTTCCAAGGAGTAAGCGTCTTTTAATTTCATGGCTGCAGTCACCATCTGCAGTGATTTTGGAGCCCAAAACAATAAAGTCTGACACTGTTTCCACTGTCTCCCCATCTATTTCCCATGAGGTGATGGGACCAGATGCCATGATCTTAGTTTTCTGAATGTTAAGCTTTAAGCCAACTTTTCTCCTTAAGTCGCCTCAATTTGTGAGAGTTTTTTAACCTTTCCTTGATTTTCATAACTTTGATAGTCTTGTAGAGGACTTTTCAGGTGTTTTGTAGAATATTCCTCGGTTTGGGCTTGTCTGTCGGTCATAATGAGACAGGAGGACTGAGTATGTGGAAGAGAACCAGAGAGGTGAAGGGCCAGCCCCAGCAGCACTCCCACCAATGGCAGCCACTGCGAGGGATCCCTGCTGCGGCTTGTGGGCGGGGCCACAGCTTCCTCTTGGACAAAGCGGGCAATGAGCAGCCTGCGACAGGACTCCAGCCTTGTCCAAGCTGGAGGCTGTGATCCGCTGACTCCAGAAAGGGTTGCCCTTCATCTGCATCCTCCTCGCCAAACTGTGCTTCCAGCATAGCTTGGAAGCTTCTGTAAGCCTCTTACCCCAATTCATCAGAGGGCAGACAGACTGAAAACCACAATCACAGAAAACTAACCAAACTGATCACATGGACCACAGCCTTGTGTAACTCAGTGAAACTAAGCTATGCCATGTGGGGCCACCCAAGACAGACAGGTCATGGTGGAGAGGTCTGACAGAATGTGGTCCACTGGAGAAGGGAATGGCAAACCACTTCAGTGTTCTTGCCTTGAGAACCCCACAAACAGTATGAAAAGGCAAAAAGATAGGACACTGTAAGATGAACTCCCCAGGTTGGTAGGTGCCCAATATGCTACTGGAGATCAGTGGAGAAATAACTCCAGAAAGAATGAGGAGACAGAGTCCAAGCAAAAACAATGCCCAGTTGTAGATGTGACTGCTGATGGAAGTAAAGAAAAATACTGCATAGAACCTGGAATGTTAGGTCCAAGAATCAAAGTAAATTGGAAATGATCAAACGAGATACCAAGAATGAGCATCAACATTTGAGGAATCAGTGAACTAAAATGAAATCAAATGGGTGAACTTAATTCAGATGCCCGTTATATCTACTACTGGGGGCAGGAGATGGTGCAGCCCTGCTACACATGAGCGCCAGAGAACTGATGCTTTTGATCTGTGGTGTTGGAGAAGACTCTTGAGAGTCCCTTGGACTATAAGCAGATCCAACCAGTCCATCCTAAAGGAGATCAGTCCTGGGTGTTCATTGGAAGGACTGATGTTGAAGCTGAAACTCCAATACTTTGGCTACCTCATGCGAAGAGCTGACTCATTGGAAAAGACCCTGATGCTGGGAAAGATTGAAGGCAGGAGGAGAAGGGGATGACAGAGGTTGAGATGCTTGGATGGCATCATGGACTCAATGGACATGAGTTTGAGTAAACTGGGAGTTGGTGATGGACAGGGAAGCTTGGCATGCTGCAGTCCATGGGGTCACAAAGAGTCAGACATAACTGAGTGACTGAACTGAACTGAAAGTGCCCTTTGTATTAGGGAAGGTTTGATATATACATCACCTGACACTGGTGATCTTCACCCTGATCACGTGGTTAAGGTGCTACATGCTAAATTTTCTCTCCATGTGTTACTATTGGTGCTCAATCTGGCCTCTGTACCCCATCACCAAATTAAATCTAGAAGACAGAAATAAGTTTTAGGTGACAGAGTTTTGGGTGAAGCTGTCCCTGATAGCTCAGTTGGTAAAAAATCTGTCTGCAATGCAAGAGATTCCTGGTTCAATTCCTAGGTTGCTGGATAAGGGATATGCTACGCACTCCAGGATTCTAGGGCTTCCTTGAAGGCTTAGTTGGTAAAGAATCCACCTGCAATGCAGGAGACCTGGGTTTGATTCCTGGGTTGGAAAGATCCCCTGGAGAAGGGAAAGACTACCCGCTCCAGTATTCTGGCCTGGACTGTATAGTACATGGGGTCACAAAGAGTTGGACAGGACTGAGAGACTTTCCCTTCAGAAACAAATATCTTTCTTGATTTGCCAGACAAAGGGAGAGGGAGTGGGCTCATACCCTCAAAACCATGTGCTCTGACCTGGGGCAGGTGGTGAGGAGTCTGATAGGAATGGTTCAAAGAGGGTCTGATCAGCTCACAGACATTCTTCTGAATCAAGCTTCAGCATCATCAACCTTCTGGTTCCAACTGATCTGGGATCTACATGCCTGTGGGCAGTAAACAGTCAACTTCTCCCACCTGGTGGGGTTTCAGTATCTGCAAAGTGGCTAAAAGATATTTTTATATACATATCTTTAGGGGAAGCCAGGACCCTGTCCCAAGGTGGCACTACTGTTTGTCTTGACTATTCCTCCCTTGTCTCCTCATCCCTTCTCTTCCCCACTAGCAAGTATTTGAACCTGCCCTTTGGAACTCAGGTAAAGTCATGAAGGCTGAATGAAGTCTATTTCCTGTAATCAAGAAATGGGAGACATAGACAGGCTTTTGTGTCCAGGAGCCCCAGAGGGTCTTGCTCCCTTTCCATGTTCAATTCACAGGACACACATCTCCACAAATCCAGCCTGCATTCAAGAGAAGAGGAATTAAATTCCATTTTCTGGAGTTGAGAGTCCATATTTATTAACTGGAATTCTGCATAGAAAATCCGTCCCTTCTCTCCCATTTCTTTATTTATTCAATTATTCACTTATATTGGTATGTACAGGAATATTTTGTTTATGCCTTGGGTTATCATGCAATATTATTATTTACTTTTTTGGTCAAATTGTTCAGCGAGACCACTGGGAATTCCTGCAGGTTGGCACCTATGTCTGAAACAGGAGGGTAAGGGGCTGGGCACAAACTTTAAAAGAATGATATGACCATAGGACATGACAAAAACTGGTTAGAACCACCAAGGTCCTAGGTGGTGGAAGGTTTGACTTCCAGTACACCTTGAGCTTCCTTATACACTCATTGTAATACATTAGATAAATGATACACCCGTCAGTGCCTTGACAGTTCTGAGGTCAACCATAAAAGGTCAAAAAGTGAGCAGTGGCCCATTTCCTGGACATCTCTACCCCTACCCCAAAGTAGTTGAAATAAATCTCCCAATCATTAGACTATAAAATTAATCAGCCCATAAAAATTAACCACACTATATTTTGAAACTCCCTGTCTTGCCTTTTGAGATGGTCTACACTGTGTCTGTGGAGTGTGCTTCTCTCTAAATAAATCCACTTCTTACCTACCACTTCATCTCCAAATTCTTTCCTGACAAAGCAAGAACGTTAAATTCACCAACAACATGTCCTTTTAACATGCCCAATACCTTTTTGGGAAAGAACTTCTTTAATTTCTGGAATGACACAATGTTCCAAACTCATTTTCCATGTCCCAATCCTTTCTCTGAGCAATGCTGGTTCTTTCTATTGGAGAAGGGTCTTTAGAAATCAAGGTGTTGCTAGTATTCAACATAGTTTTGGAAGTTTTGGCCGGAGCAATCAGAGCAGAAAAAGAAGTAAAAGGAATCCAGATAGGAAAAGAAGAAGTGAAACTCTCGCTGTTTACAGATGACATGATCCTCTACATAGAAAACCCTAAAGACTCTACCAGAAAATTACTAGAGCTAATCAATGAATATAGTAAAGTTGCAGGATATAAAATTAACACACAGAAATCCCTTGCATTCCTATACACTAACAATGAGAAAACAGAAAGAGAAATTAAGGAAACAGTACCATTCACCACTGCAACAAAAAGAATAAAATACTTAGGAATATATCTACCTAAAGAAACAAAAGACCTATACATAGAAAACTATAAAACACTGATGAAAGAAATCAAAGAGGATACAAACAGATGGAGAAACATACTGTGTTCATGAATTGGAAGAATCAATATTGTCAAAATGGCTATTCTACCCAAAGCAATCTATAGATTCAACACAATCCCTATCAAGCTACCAATGGTATTTTTCACAGAACTAGAACAAATAATTTCACAATTTGTATGGAAATACAAAAAACCTTGAATAGCCAAAGTAATCTTGAGAAAGAAGAATGGAACTGGAGGAATCAACCTGCCTGACTTCAGGCTCTACTACAAAGCCACAGTCATCAAGACAGTACGGTACTGGCACAAAGACAGAAATATAGATCATTGGAACAGAATAGAAAGCCCAGAGATAAATCCACGAACCTATGGACACCTTATCTTCGACAAAGGAGGCAAGGATGTACAATGGATAAAAGACAACCTCTTTAACAAGTGGTGCTGGGAAAACTGGGCAACCACTTGTAAAAGAATGAAACTAGAACACTTTCTAACACCATACACAAAAATAAACTCAAAATGGATTAAAGATCTAAATGTAAGACCAGAAACTATAAAACTCCTAGAGGAGAACATAGGCAAAACACTCTCCAACATAAATCACAGCAGGATCCTCTATGACCCACCTCCCAGAATATTGGAAATAAAAGCAAAAATAAACAAGTGGGACCTAATGAAACTTAAAAGCTTTTGCACAACAAAGGAAACTCTAAGTAAAGTGAAAAGACAGCCCTCAGATTGGGAGAAAATAATAGCAAATGAAGCAACAGACAAAGGATTAATCTCAAAAATATACAAGCAACTCCTGCAGCTCAATTCCAGCAAAATAAATGACCCAATCAAAAAATGGGCCAAAGAACTAAACAGACATTTCTCCAAGGAAGACATACAGATGGCTAACAAACACATGAAAAGATGCTCAACATCACTCATTATCAGAGAAATGCAAATCAAAACCACAATGAGGTACCATTACACACCAGTCAGGATGGCTGCTATCCAAAAGTCTACAAGCAACAAATGCTGGAGAGGGTGTGGAGAAAAGGGAACCCTCTTACACTGTTGGTGGGAATGCAAATTAGTACAGCCACTATGGAAAACAGTGTGGAGATTTCTTAAGAAACTGGAAATAGAACTGCCATATGACCCAGCAATCACACTTCTGGGCATACACACTGAGGAAACCAGATCTGAAAGAGACACATGCACCCCAGTGTTCATCTCAGCACTGTTTATAATAGCTAGGACATGGAAGCAACCTAGATGCCCATCAGCAGACGAATGGATAAGGAAGCTGTGGTACATATACACCATGGAATATTACTCAGCCATTAAAAAGAATTCATTTGAATCAGTTCTAATGAGATAGATGAAACTGGAGCCCATTATACAGAGTGAAGTAAGCCAGAAAGATAAAGACCATTACAGTATACTAACACATATATATGGAATTTAGAAAGATGGTAATGATAACCCTATATGCAAGACAGAAAAAGAGACACAGATGTACAGAACAGACTTTTGGACTCTGTGGGAGAAGGCGAGGGTGGGTTGTTTCGAGAGAACAGCATGTATATTATCTATAGTGAAACAGATCACCAGCCCAGGTGGGATGCATGAGACAAGTGCTCGGGCCTGGTGCACTGGGAAGACCCAGAGGAATCCGGTGGAGAGGGAGGTGGGAGGGGGGATCGGGATGGGGAATACGTGTAACTCCATGGCTGATTCATGTCAATATATGACAAAACCCACTGCAATGTTGTGAAGTAATTAGCTTCCAACTAATAAAAATAAATGAAAAAAAAATATCATACCCATTGAGCAAAATAAGTTTCATAAAGGTGTTTCAGATCTTATTTAAACTAAATTAGACCTTTCGTATCCAGAACAACAACAATGTTCAAAATTTCACAGGTGTTTTATTATTGTGTTAGTCCAATATTAAACATTTTAAATGCCTGTTCATAAGACTTGTTTTTGATAAGTTTATCTTTAGTGTATTATTTTCCAGATAAATACAATAAATAAACATCTTGTTTTCTTAAATTAAAAAAAAAAGAAATCAAGGTGCTGGTGGTGGTCACTGCTGCTGGACATCATTTTCTCTAGGCCCTGTCAACAATCAGCAAGGAGATACACGTGTATCTAATAACCCAAGTATGCACACATAGTGTATTTATTTCTGTATCTAGCCATTTGCATGTATATGTGGACATGAACATAATTTCATGTTTATACCTCCTGCTCTGATCCAATACCACAGAGGAAATTCTAACCCTTCCCTCCTGTATGTCTGTAACTTTTTCTCTGACTTGTATTTACTTATTTGTTCAACCCACAGCCTTGTAAGAAACAGATTTACCAACTAGAACAAGGACTTTATGTAGCATTCTGTCTTCAGTCTTACAGTGCACAAAGTACCATTTTTAGAAGTTACTTAGATCAGCTTTCCCTTCTCCCCATCAGTGAGGTTACATTATACATCCGTAATGCAGCTAAATTCATTTGTCATAGTCAGCGTTCTATTCTCTGATAGGATAGATTTTTACAGTCCACTTATGTAAGACTTTACTGAATATCAGAACTCCTAGACAGTTTATAATACTTTAAAGTTCACAGTATATCTTATTAGATAGGCGCCATATATCATTATACAAATGATATGTGTTCCCTAGAGGAAAGATCCATAAAAAGGAAAGCAAATGAAATAAAATGTCCTTAGCAAGCCTATAGTCTGGAAATTTCTACAGTCAAAATTTTAGGATATTTCCTTCTAAAACGTTCTAGATGATGAATAAAAATAACATTAAAAATTCACGTAATTTTGAATGTGCTTTTTTTTAACCTTTACTATATCATTAATGTGAGGAGTATTTTATACTTAAAAACAAATTAGAAAAAAAAAAAACCACTTTTCTTTCCTTTCCCCCAGAAATTCCAGATTAGTAAAGCAGAAAAATTATAATTCATCCCTATCAATGAACAACTGGGACTTCTCCCAGCAAATTGAAATAATTAATACACTGTGTGCAAACATTAATTATTGGTGTGAATTAAGAATAGAATCTTTTCTTTAAAGATGTTATACACGCAGTGCAATCAAGAAAAGCATTTAACCAGATTTGTTCATGAATTCCATTGTGTGCTGTTGAATAGCTAATTTATAATTGCATTAGTCTATAAAGTAATCTATTAATGAAATTGGGAATAACATTGGAAAGAGATTCATTATCTTTGTCAACTGTGGATGCTCAGTAAAGAGTATTTTGCCTGCAGATGAGGAGACCCCTGTCTCCATCACTGTGCACAGCAGACTGCGGAGCACAGAGCTGCCCTTTCTTCTTCCAACGCTGGGCAGCGCGAGCAACCCAACCGCTTCATTAAGGTCAGTGGAAAACGTGAATGCAAGCTTCAATTTCTTTGGTGTTAATTAGTGTTGTCTTTGGTTTAAAACATGTTTTTTGATTTACTGAATTGAAAAAATTACATATCAGAGGCAGTCATTTTTACTTTGTAAAAATAACTGCACTTTCTGCGAGAAGCTCTTGGCCACTGTGGAGACAAACCTGGGCCCATGAGCCATCACTGCTTTTCAGAACCCCTGCTTTCCCACTGCTGTTTGGACTCATGAAAGGTCGAGGCAGAAATAGCCAAAGAATCCATCCAGGGACTACTGTCAAGATTAGATTCAGAGAAATCTAGAAAATCTACAACTAAATGGAAGGGAAGTAAAGACCCTGAAGTGAAGTATTCATTCCTTCATTCAGTCTTTGAGTCAACCAACCAAACCTTCACTTATTCACTGCTGACCACACGGCAGCCACCAGGCAAGCATGGAAGTTAGAGATTTGGGGAGTCTGGCAGCGTAGCAGCATTCCCCACTGCAGAGAGGACCGGGAAGAGTTGTAGGAGGCGGGGAGAAGAAGGAGGAGGGGAAGGGGGAGAGGAAAAGGAGGGGGTCAAGAAGGAGGGGACGGGGTGGAGAAGAAGAGGAGAATGAGGGGTGGGGAGGAGACGAGGGAGGGAGAGAAGGGGAAGGACAGGGGCAGGGGCTGGGAAGGGGCAGGGGGAGGAGGAGGAGAAGGGCTCCTGCACCGACAGCGCACCCCTGAGAGGCTGGAGGAGCAGCTGCCCCAAGCCCCGGAGCTCCAGGTGCAAAGGCCAAGGGTCAGCTGTCCAGAAGACGGTCATCTTCTTAGACCTGTTGGAGCAATGTCACTGCTCAAGCAGGAACTATTCAACAGCTCAAAATTGGTGGCCTCAGCGTCTCCCAGGAGAGGGTCGGGGACCGAACACAGGATGGAGAGCAGGAGCTCACCCCGGAGGTGGCGGTGGAGACCCACATCCTGGCTCTCTGGCCCGGCTTCCAGACCTGGGGAGGGGGTTCCTGCTCCCCCTTCGAGCCAGACGGTCCTCAGCCTCACCCAGCAGAGACCGAGAGCCAGTCCAGGAGAACCGTTCCTCCCACAAGGTCTGCAGCAGCCCTGTGGACAGCCTCTGCCCTGCTGGCTTCTTCTCCATGAATGTGCTTCTTCTTTGACTTTGCACTGAGGAGGAGGAGAGCTGGAGGGCACGCTTGCCTTCTTGGACAGCCCGGATAGCGAAGGTCCCGGCGGCAAGTGTGAAGCAGCGCCCCCCGGGCCACTGCTCTCGCTGCATAACTCTGTATCCAAGCTGTTGTCTCCTGCACCGCGGGAGCCCTGCTGGAGGAGGACTAGGCATCCACCCAGGCTAAGGTCACCACAGGAACCAGTCTTGTACATCTCAGCCTCCTTGTAGAGGGGATCCCTTGACCTAGAATGCTGGTTTTCAAACTGAGCCCTGTGGTACTCCTGGAAGGGGTCCAGGAGGCACCCAGGCATGGAGGATCCTGGGAGGAAACAAGATTCCAGAAAGCTTCGAGGAGACTCTGGACACTCATTCCCCTTGTTTTCCAGCCCTCACCTCCTTCTTAGTTTGTCAATTGTAATTTTTGTGTTCCCCTGTGTGATTTTGGCCATTAAAAAAAAAAATCTAATCCATATCCACAACAACAACAACAGATTTGGTCTAGGGTTGACAAGCATGTTCACCTACCAATGATGGAAAATTATATTAATGTATCTTTCCATGATGGGTGGTGGAAATCTGACAGTATTAATCAATACTTACACTGTACATGTTCTTTTATCCAACAAGTCTGATTCTAGGAATAAATCTTATGAAATACAGTGGAATTTTATTACTTGTGAATTTTGTTTTTGCAAATTTGCCTACTCACTAAAATTTATTTGTAACCTCCAAATCAATACTCATGGAGTATTGTCGTGGTCATCCGCGGACGTGGGCAGAACAATGAAAACTTTGAGTCAAGAGCTGACTGTATTCCTACAAATGTGAAAGAAATCCATGTTTGTTCAGTTATTTCAACCAATATATGTTGACAGTAGCAACACAGACATTTGGAATTCAACTATGAAGCGAACAGAAAAGGCCCTAGTCCTTGCAGAACTTACACTGTTAGCAGAACAAGAATCATTGCAGAACTGCTCGAGAAAACAAAAAGGAGAAACCATCTCAATGTCATATAAGAGGACACTGGCAGCCTATAGCCCAGCAGCCCCTCCCAGGTACATCTCAAGAGACATGAGGAATGTGCTCAAAAGAAAAAAGAGGGATACAGACAAGATAGCTGTTAGCAGCTTTATTTATAAAAGGCTGGTCAAATTGTGGTATATACATACATACAATGGAATGTGCTGCAAACATTGAAAATGATGTGGGTGTAAATTCACTGACACAGAGTAAGTTCAGGAATAATTGTTGACTGAAAGGAAAACTAGTCTCAAAACTATGCATTCAATAGCCTATGATAAACCATAATGGAGAAGAATACATTTAAAAGGAACATATGTATTTGTACAAATGAGTCCTTTTACTGCACAGTAGCAGTTAATACATTGTGAATCAACTATACCTCAATTTTTAAAAAATAGTGATTAAGACATTTTTTAAAAGCTGCGTGAACTTTAGGTCCCAATTCTGTGAAAAATGTATAATCAGACACACACACATTTTTAGAGAGCTGTTTGGAAGGTGTTTAGGAGGACTTTCTTTTGGTAGTGGGATTTTAGAAAATTTGTGCTTTGCTATTTTACCTTTCTGTACTAAGTTTTTAAATACTGTATTTGGGAATGCTGCGAATCTGCAGTGGCCCCGCTTTCAAGAGTTTACATGCTTTGCCATCTGTCTTTTCCAGGATTTCCTCTGGCCAAATAGTTCCGGGTTCCCCAGGGGATCACACATTTATACTTCAGGGAGCCCTTACTTGACTGGTCTCTTATCTCCTAGTTGAAATCAGAATTCACCTCCCATCAAGTGTCCAGGAACCTTCCAGAAATGTCACTTTCTTACCCCTCCCTCCAGTCCCCAGCAGGCAAAGCTCCCATCAGGCCGAGTACACCCAGCTTGACCTCAGCTGACCTCGGTCTCTTCAAGAGCCACCACTCTACAAAGCAAACTGTGGCATTTCTTCCCACCACTTCCTATGCTCAACTCCTGGTTTTCTTTAAGACTGAGAAATAGGTACCGTGGGACTGTGCTCCTCAGGTCCCCAGGCAACAGCCCCAAGTTCCAATGCAAATACCTTTGTGGGGGCTGTGCTGTCACCAGCTTTCCAGCATCTGGGATGGAGGGCAGCTTTAGGCCTGCAGTGGCTGAGGACTGGGAGGCAAAGTGGGTCCCAGAGTAGTTTGTGACAATCTTTGAGCTGTCCTGTTAAAGACCGATGTGTGTGTACGTGTTTAATGCTACTCAACTCAATAGCTTTACCAATCAGAAAGGTGAGTTTTTGCCGTGGAAGCAGGGCTCTGGCTTACAGCATAAGTTCAAGCTCAGAAGCAGCTGGTAAGTGCACAGACAGATGCTCATTCACCACCCTTGGGGCACAGGCCTGAGGGCTGGTTCTCCATCATGACTACATGCTGTAATCACCAGAAGCACTTTTTAAAATATTGGGGCCTATAAATCAAGCTTTGGAAAATTTTTTAAAAAAGTAAAATCATTTCAAGAATCTTTTCTGACCACAGCACTACAAGAGTAGATGTCAACTACAGGGAACAAAATTATAAAAGACAGAAACACATGGAGGCTAAGCAATATGCTTCTGAATAACCAATAGGTCATTGAAGAAATCAAAATATGCCTAGAAACAAATGACAATGATAACATGACAATGCAAAACCTGTGGGATGCAGTAAAAGCAATGCTAAGAGATAAGTTTATAGCAATACAAGCCTACCTCAAGAAACAAGAGAGACATCAAATAAACAATTCAACCTTATACCTAAAGCAACTAGAAGAAGAACAAAGAAATCCCAAAGTCAGTAGAAGGAAAGAAATCTTAAAGATCAGAGCAGAAAGAAATGAAAAAGAAATGAGACAACAGCAAAGATCAACAAAACTAAAAGCTGGTTCTTTGAGAAGATAAACAAAATTGACAAACCATTAGCCAGACTCATCAAGAAAAAAAGGGAAAAGACTCAACTCAGTAAAATTAGAAATGAAAAAGGAGAAGTTATACAGACAACACAGAAATACAAAGGATCATAAGAGACTACTATGAGCAATTATATGCCAATAAAATGGACAACCTGGAAGACATGCACAAATTCTTAGAAAAGTGCAACCTTCCAAAACTGAACAAAGAAGTAGAAAGCATGAACAGACCAATCACAGACACAGAAATCAAAAATATAATAATAAAAAAACCTTAATAAAAAATCTTCCAGCAAATAAAAGCCCAGGGCCTGATGACATCACAAGTGAATTCTACCAAAAGTTTAGAGAAGAGCTAACACCTATCCTACTCAAACTCCCTTAGAAAGTTGCAGAGGAAGGGAAGCTCCCAAACTCATTCTGTGAGGCCATCACCCTAGTACCGAAACCAAAAAAATAAGAAAGAAAATCACATGCCAAGATCGCTGATGAACACAGACACAAAAATTCTCAACAAAATTTAGCAAACAGAATAAGATAACACAGTAGAAAGATAATACATCATGACCAAGTGGCTTTATCCCAGGGATGCAAGGATTCTTGAATATACACAAGTCAATCAATGTGACATACTATATTAACAAGCTGAAAGATAAAAACCATATGATCATCTCAATAGATGCAGAGAAAACTCTTGACAAAATTCAACAGGCATTTATGATAAAAACTCTGCAGAAAGTAGACAGAGAAGGAACATACCTCAACATAGCAAAGGCCATATATGATAAACCCACAGCAAATATTATTCTCAATGGTGAAAAATTGAAAGCATTTCCTCTAAAATAAAGAACAAGACAAGGGTGCCCACTCTTGCCACTACTGTTTAGCATAGTTTTAGAAGTCCTAGCCACAGCAATCAGAGAAGAAAAAGAAATAAAAGGAATCCATATTGGAAGAGAAGAAGTAAAGCTCTCACTGTTTGCAGATGACATGATTCTTTACATTGAAAACCCTAAAGACGCAACCAGAAAGTTACTAGCACTGATCAATGAATATGGCAAAGTCATAGGATAAAAGATTAATACACAGAAATCCCTTGCACTCTTATACACTAACAATGAAAAGTCAGAAAGAGAAATTAATGAAACAATCTCATTCACCATTGCAACAAAAAGATTAAAATACTTAGGAATAAACATACCTAAACAGACAAAAGACCTGTATGCAGAAAACTATAACACTTGATGAAAGAAATTAAAGATGACACAAACAGATAGAGAGATATACCATCTTCTTGGATTGGAAGAATAAATATTGTGAAAATGACCATACTACCCAAAGCAATCTATAGATTCAATGCAATTCCTATCAAACTACCAATGGTATTTTTCACAGAACTAGAACAAACAATTTCACAATTTGTATAGAAACACAAAAGGTCCTGAATAACCAAAGCAGTCTTAAGAAAGAAAAATGGAGCTGGAGGAACTAACCTTCCTGACTTCAGGCTATACTATGCTACAGTCACCAAGACAGTATGGTATTTGCAGAAAAATGGAAATATAGACCAATGGACGAAGATAGAAAGCCCAGAGATAAACCCACACACTTGTGGGCACTTTATCTTTGACAAAGGAAGCAAAAATATACAATGGAAAACAAGACAGTCTCTTCAATAAGTGGTGTTAGGAAAACTGGGCAGCTACATGTAAAAGAATGAACACTCCCTAACACCACACATAAAAATAAATTCAAAATGGATTAAAGACCTAAATGTAAGACCAGAAACTATAAAACTCTTAGAGGAAAACAAAGGCAGAACAGTCAACAAAGACATAAATCACAACAAGATCCTCTATGACCCACCTCTTAGAGTAACGAAAATAAAAATAAGTCCTGCCAACCTCCCAGAATCCTTGCTGGAATTCATCCTGGCTGAGTGATGGCTGTGCCACCAGGAAGGCCCCTGAGTAAGAATAATCAGCCAGAGACAAACCAGAAACAAATCCCATCACCATAAAACCGAAGACAGCTAGCCACATGGCAGAACAGTTCTCCTGGGTTCCCTTAGCCTCCTGTTCTCCACCTAGTGCCCCTTCCCAATAAAGTCTCTTTTTTATCAGTACACGTGTCCCCTTGGACAATTTATTTCTGAGTGTTAAACAAGAGCCCATTCTCGGACCTGGAAGGGGTCTCCCTTCCTGCAACAAAGGGAATTTGATTCAACTGGGAGTTACAAAAACTCCCCAGGTACCTACATGTTGCAGCAAAGTTTGAGAGTCACTGTCTTAGAGGGCACACCGTGGGACCAAACTGCACATGTGGGGGTCACACTGACTTTTAAGAGGTGCCTCTCACCCAACCTAACTGGAAACTTCTATGGAAACCCCTTGTCCAGAAAGACTCAGAAATGCGAGTTCACAGCACAGAAGTGGGGTAGCCAGGTACAGGCGACAGTAGCTATGCTGCCTGCCACCTGCCTGACCCAAAGGACACACCTAATAGCAAATGAGGCCTCATGAACCACTTGAACAAAAAGGCAGTTTATTGCAATTATGGTGTAAAAATAGTAAGAATGCCTTCCAAGAGGTGTTCTCTATGCCTTGCGCATTGTTGTAGACATAATTTTGATTTCTCTTAACAGATATATATTTTTGCAGAGGAGTTGTGCTAGGGGAAGCACTCTGACTGAAACCACCCACCCTGGCCAGGCACCATAGTAATCATTTGCGTGAGCTATTTTACAACAGGAGGTCCTGGGAAGGAACATGGAACTAACAAGCCACCACTAACTGGAAGAGTTTGGGAAAGGTCAAAAGGAGACATGTCCAACCAGGTCCCAGAATCCTTCTCACTGGCATCCGTCTTGGCTGAGCAATGCGTGTGCCACCAAGAGGGATTATGAGTCAGATGATTGGCCAAAAACAACCATGAAACTAATCCCATCACCATAAAACCCTAGAACGTGAGGCATGTGGCAGAGCACTTGTCCAGGGATCCCCAACCCTGCTGCTCTCCACCACGGCACGTCTTCCCAATAAAATCTCTTGTTTTGTCAGCTTGTGTGTCTCCTCCAACAATTCATTTCCAAATGTTGGACAAGAGACCGTTCTCGGGCTCTGTAAGGGGTCCCTCTTCCTATAACAATTGCATTTAGCACCAAGATACAGGGTGGGCTGCAGGTCAGGGCATTCCCAGGTAGAAAAGGAAGACTTGGCTGACATCACATCAGAAAACAGATCTTCCAGCAACAAAAGGCGTCTTGTGACAGTAGCTGTGTGATCTCATGAGAAGATGCCATGTTACACTTGAAGCTGTCTTTGCTATGATGTCAAAGACTCACCAACCGATTTCCAAACTCAGTCTCCAAATTCAGGCAGGGAGCTATGGTGTTTACTTTTCAAAAGCAGTTCCTGAGGGCAAGGAAGGCAGGACTTTCCCTTCCCCCTTCCCCACCCTGGCCCATCCCTCATCCATTCAAGCTGAAGCAACAATTAGCTTTGCTATAGCTTAATCTTATTTCAAACACTCCACCCAACACTCAGTAATCCTCAGAGTTGCCTAAATCAGCAATAACGTACAAAGGTTTCCCCAAACTGGCAGCCTTCTTAGACCAAATACCATCAGGAACACAGTAGCTTCAAGTGGGCTTAAATGTAGTTCAAGGGTTATGAAAGAGAGG
The DNA here is from genome assembly GCF_023699985.2 of Odocoileus virginianus. Classification (NCBI taxonomy): domain Eukaryota; kingdom Metazoa; phylum Chordata; class Mammalia; order Artiodactyla; family Cervidae; genus Odocoileus; species Odocoileus virginianus. The sequence continues at coordinate 555,593 of NC_069699.1, forward strand.
AAAGCAGATCTCAGAGGAGTTTTTGTGTGTGCATGCTTGCCGCGCCTCACAAGTTCCCCAAACAGGGAGGGAGCCAGAGCCCCCTGCAGAGGAAGCAGGTTAGGATGCCCTAACGACTGGACCGCCAGCTAAGTCCCTCAAAGGAAACTTCTCTGAGTTCAGAGGTTACAGAGCAATGGTGGTATTTAATGGAGTTTCAGCTCCATTGAAGGAGGATCCCTTGAAGACATCCCCTTGTTCTTGTTACTGTCTTTTGTCTCCTTCGCCATTTACTCCTACATTTCCTTGGTAAGGAAGCCGAGCACAACCCTGTAGGAATCCTAGGCACGGAAGACTTTCTGTGTCCCCGCTGTTTCTTCTTTGGAGGGAACAGACTCCAGCGTCCATGGACTTGCATGAGTTCCAAAGAGCAGATTCTAACAGTTGCTAACCAGGGAAGGGAGGGGATGCAGGCACGAGGGATGAGCAGCCTAGGAACAATAGTGTGGCCTCAGGGCAGGGTCCGGGCTCAGTCTCAAGGGTACACAGAACACCGTTAAGCTCTCTATAGATCCGGGTTCGGTCCTGGGTCAGGAAGATCCCCTGGAGAGGGAAATGGCAACCCACTCCAGTACTCTTGCCTGGAAAATCCCATGGACAGAGGAGTCTGGTAGGCTATAGTCCATGGGGTCGCAAAGAGTTGGACACGACTGAGTGACTTGACTTTACTATAGAACCAAAACTCCCAAGAAATGAAAGATGTCAGCATTCTTCATTCCAGAGAAGACTATCTGATGCCACAATAAAGGAACCAGAAGGCTCCCCTGGTGGCTTAGATGGTAAAGCATCTGCCTGCAATGCAGGAGACCAGGGGTTTTATCCCTGGGTCAGGAAGTTCCCCTGGAGAAGGAAATGGCTCCCCACTCCAGTATTCCTGAAGAGTCATCTCATGACTGAGCACACTTTCACAAGCTCATCAGAAAACCTGGAGGCTAGGAGTACAGGCCCTACACACACCCTGATCCTTACCAGCAACCTAAACCCTGAACTATTGCTATGAAAGTTCTCAGCAAAACCTCCTGAATGGGGACTCAGTATTCAAGGGCAGAAACCCATTGTGTCTCCTTTGCCTGGCAAAGCAATAAAGCTATTTTCTTCTACTCCACCTAAAACTCTCTCTCTGAGATTTAATTGAACACCAGTGCTGGGTTTTCAGCATCAGAAAAAAGTAAGGACTTGAAGTTCTTGAGTTTTATTCATAACATTCCCTCAGGTATGGCTCACTTTGGCCATAAGGCTCTCTGGAGAGCACTGATTATAATTAGAACTTTTCCTCAAAATTCATGAAGAAACTCCATTGGCCCCTGCAAGGTCACTGGGGACCTGAATCAGAAGAACAGTACATAATGTAAACACTTCAAGCAAAATCTCAATTCTCAAAACCTCCTTCCTCATGCTTTTAAAACTTCTTTTTCTACATTCTGTTAAACAGCTTCTGAGAATAAAAACCTTGGTCTTATGTCATCATTTGGCCAAAGAACAAGAATCAACATTTCTGGCTCCATTCCATTTTTCGTGAATTCTCTGTTGCTTTCTGGCAGGAATGGGGAAAGGGCTTTCTTGAAGGGAAGACACTAAGGCTGGTCACTGGCCACTGGATCTAAGGAGTAAGCAGCACCAAACCACAGAGGGCAGGGAGCTATTTCTCAGAAGTTCGGCAGGAGGGGAAGCCGGGCTGAGGGTGGAAGATCTCAGAGCCCTCTTTGCTCTGATCAGTTAAGGAAACACTGGGCTGCTGATGTTGAAACTCAGAGGAGGATTAATCCTGCCTAAGCACCCTGCTCCCCGCCCCACTCCCCCAGCTTAGGAATTTAGTTTTTGTCTCAGGCCAACACAAACTCTATCACATCTGAACAAGCCAGAAGAAACTGGATTCTGTGACTTTTCAAAAAGTCATGTTCAGGATTAAAGTCTTAATCCTCCAGAAGCTAAGTGAGTGTTGGAGATCCTAAGCCGTCAAAACTTCTGGGGCCTCACAGGGGGTCAGGTTAGCTTTCCAACTTTTCCCACAAAACAACTTCAAGGCAAAAATCCCAAATCCTCTACCCATTGCCCACCACCTCTGCTTGGTCCTCCATGATTATCTCTGCTTCTGTTCCACGCCCCCAGAGGAGGAGAGTGTTCCGGTTTTTCATGTAAATGTTGACGGACACCGTGTGCTCAACACCTTCATGACCAATGTGTCCAGCAAGACATATCCACGGCCTTAACACCGCCAGCAAAAGCCGTGTCCCTGGAGGCCTTCTGGGAGTGAACCCCAAATACTGAGCCATATTTATATATAATGAATTGTTTATGTTTTGACGTGGATGAACTAGTGACTAGGATTCCTGTTTTTTATCCAGGCTGCCCGGGTTCATTTCCTGGGCAGAGGACTAGGATCTTGGGATCTGGTTGTGGTGCTAGCAGTAATGAATTCACTTGCCAATGCAGGAAACATAACAGACATGGGTTCAATCCCTGGATCAGGAAGATCCCCTGGAGAAGAGGATGGCAACCCACTCCAGTGTTCTTGCCTGGAGAATCCCATGGACAGAGGAGCCTGGCAGGATACAGTCCACGGGGTCACAAAGAGTTGGACATGACTGAAGCGACTTAGCACAGCACAGCACATTGCCTTGAAGTCTTTGTTGAATTTGTTCCAATACTGCTTCTGTTTCATGTTTTGTTTTTTGGATCTGAGGTCTGTGGGATCTTAGCGCCCCCCACTCCAAAGGATTGAACCTGTACCACCTCCATTTGGAAGATGACGTTTTAACCACTGGAGCACCCAGGAAGTCCTTGGCCATGCTGTTCTTACCCCAAAATACCCCCTTGACTTTTCTCCATCTGGCCGTCTCCTACTCATCCTACAAGAGTTGTCTCCTTAAATGTCGGTCCAAGTAGGGATCAGGGATGCTTTGGGTGGCCCCTGTGCCCCCCATTTTCACAGCACTCAGAGAATTGCACTGGAAACCAATCCCCCCCCCCCACCCCCCACTGTAACCCTCAGTGGCAAAGACCCCGACAACTTGCTTTTACAGAAACGATGCCAACACCACTTGGGACACGTGTTGGTGGCTCATTCCAGTCCGGCGAGTGACTAGGTGAATGCCAGCATCAGCGCAACGCACGCCTGCAGGCATGTGGTGATGAGCGGATGAGCCCGGTGGGCCTGCTGGAGCCTGATGGTCTATGCAGAGTGCAGTACAGCAAGTTATCTAAAAAAACAAATGAGAACACGCGAGTCTGTTAAGCAAGATCTCCTTGAGTAAGCCAGTTCCCCAGCACAGGACAGGGGAGGGGGAGCAGAGATGATGTCACTGCTCATTTCGAGTATCTTATCTTGAACCCACGTGCTTGTTGCTACATCTGCTGCCTCCTGGTCACTAATACAAGAAAAGCTTTATCTGTGGAGTCTTTTTCTCCTCTGTCCCTGCCTAAGATGAGTGTGGGTTTCCCTGGTCTGGTCCCCAGTGTCCTACAGCTCAGCAGCCCAGGTGGAAGTACAGGCACACGGTAAGACTTATCGCTGGAGCCATGAGCGCTGGCTCGGAAATGTGCCCAAGGGCTTGCTAGACATGAGACCTGTGAGTCAGGCTGTGCCTATTAGAGCCACGCCAAGTGGGGCTGGTCCTTCCCCCTGCCACGGCCATCCCAGGTCCAATCAGGGAAACTGTTGGTCTTGACCTCTTCATTGAGGTGAAGTCAGGCAACTGGTGAAAGAGTCTAGATTAGGACTAAAGTGTGATAAGAAAATAGGTTATTGCTAATAACAGCTATGTATTACAGCCCGTGAATACTAGCAGTGCTTATTATTCATTACTGGTATCTATGTCTACATCAGATGGAGGGTGGAGAGAGTAAGGGTTGGAAAGCATCTTGGTGAGCCGCTCCGAGCGTGGCCGCGGGCCTCTGCGGTTCTCATCCATTCCGCCGCCCCCTGCAGGCCCCGGGCCGCATAGCGCCTGTGAGAGTCTGCGCCGCCCGGGCAGACTCTCGGCTTTGTGGGCTGGGCCTCTGAGCCCGAGGCTTGAGGGGTCTGCGGAGCGCAGGGAGGGGAGGGACTTGTTAAAGTTCAGGCAGCTTCTTCCAGTTGAGCCTGAAACGCGCAAGCCATGTGCTCCCAGAGCCTGGAAACGGAAAATGCCTGTGCTCTTTGGAGAATCAGCAGGGCTGTGAGAAGCAGCTTCAGCTCCTTTCAGTCACTCAGTCGGGTCCGACTCTTTGCGACCCCATGGACTGCAGCATGCCAGACATCCCTGTCCATCACCAACTCCCCGGGGTTTACTCAAACGCATGTCCAGTGAGTCCGTGATGCCATCCAACCATCTCATCCTCTGTCATTCCCCTTCTCTCACCTTCAATCTTTCCCAGCATTAGAGTCTTTGCAAATGAGTCAGTTCTTCCCATTAGGTGGCCAAAGTATTGGAGTTTCAGCTTCAACATCAGTCCTTCCAATGAACACCCAGGACTGATCTCCTTTAGGATGGACTGGTTGCATCTCCTTGCAGCCCAAGGGACTCTCAAGAGTCTTCTCCAACACCACAGTTGAAAAGCATCAATTCTTCAGCTCTCCGCTTTCTTTATGGTCCAGCTCTCACAGCCATACATGACTGCTGGAAAAACCGGAGCTTTGTTTGACTAGACAGATCTTTGTTGGTAAAATAATGTCTCTGCTTTTTAATATGCTATCTAGCTTGGCCATGACTTTTCTTCCAAGGACCAAGTATCTTTTAATTTCATGGCTGCAGTCTCCATTTGCACTGATTTTGGATCCCCCCAAAATGAAGTCTGTCACTGTTTCCATTGTTTCCCCATCTATTTGCCATAAAGTGATGGGACCCAGATGCCATGAACTTAGTTTTCTGAATCTTGAGTTTTAAGTCAACTTTTTCACTCTCCTCTTTCACTTTCATCAAGAGGCTCTTTAGTTCTTCTTCACTTTCTGCCATAAGGGTGGTGTCATCTGCATATCTGACCTTATTGATGTTTCTCCTGGCAATCTTGATTCCAGCTTGTGATTCATCCAGTCCAGCATTTCTCATGATGTACTCTGCATATAAGTTAAATAAGCATGGTGACAATATACAGCCTTGACATACTCCTTTCCCAATTTGGAACCAGTCTGTTGTTCCATGTCCAGTTCTAACTGTTGCTTCCTGACCTGCATACAGATTTCTCAGGAGGCAGGTAAGGTGGTCTGGTATTCCCATCTCTTGAAGAATTTTTCACAGTTTGTCATGATCCACACAGTAAAAGGCTTTGGCATAGTCAATAAAGCAGAAATAGATGTTTTTCTGGAACTCTCTTGTTTTTTCGATGATCCAACGGATGCCGGCAATTTGATCTCTGGTTCCTCTACCTTTCTAAAGCCAGCTTGAACATCTGGAAGTTCATGGTTCACATACTGTTGAAGCCTGGCTTAGAGAATTTTGAGCATTACTTTACTAGCGTGTGAGATGAGTGCAATCGTGTGGTAGTTTGAACATTCTTTGGCATTGCCTTTCTTTGGGGCTGGAATGAAAACTGACCTTTTCCAGTCCTGTGTCCACTGCTGAGTTTTCCAAATTTGCTGGCATATTGAGTGCAGCACTTTCACAGCATCATCTTTTAGGATTTGAAATAGCTCAACTGGAATTCCATCACCTCCACTAGCTTTGTTTGTAGTGATGCTTCCTAAGGATCACTTGACTTTGCATCCAGGATGTCTGGCTCTAGGTGAGTGATCACACCATTGTGATTATCTGGGTCATGAAGATCATTTTTGTATAGTTCTTCTGTGTATTCTTGCCACCTCTGCTTCTGTTAGGTCCCTACCATTTCTGTCCTTCATTGTGCCCATCTTTGCATGAATGTTCCCTTGGTATCTCTAATTTTCTTGAAGAGATCTCTAGTTTTTCCCATTCTATTGTTTGCCTCTATTTCTTTGCATTGATCACTGAGGAAGTTTTTCTTATCTCTGCTTGCTATTCTTTGGAACTTTGTTTTCAAATGGGCATATCTTTCCTTTTCTTCTTTGTTTTTTACTTCTCTTCTTTTCTCAGCTATTTTGTAAGGCCTCCTCACATAAACATTTTGCTTTCTTACATTTCTTTTTCTTGGGGATGGTCTTGATCCCTGCCTCCTGTATAATGTCATGAAGTTGCATCCATAGTTCTTCAGGCACTCTGTCTATCAGATCTAATCCCTTGAACCTATTTCTCACTTCTACTATATAATCACAAGGGTTTAGGTCATACCTGAATGGTCTAGTGGTTTTCCCTACTTTCTTCAATTTAAGTCTGAATTTGGTGATAAGGAGTTCATGATCAAGCCACAGTCAGCTCCTGGTCTTGTTTTTGCTGAGTGTGTAGAGCTTCTCCATCTTTGGAGATACCCCACATCCAAGGCCAAAGGAAAAGCCCCAGCAAGACTGTAGAAGGGGCGAAATCCCATTTAGAATCAAACCCCATACCCACCAGAGATGCTCAGAAGGCTCAAACCTTGTACACACCAGGACCCAGAGACCCCACAGAGACTGAGACGGAACTGTGTTTGAGTGTCTCCTGCAGAGGTACGGGTCAGCAGTGGCCTGCCACAGGGGCAGGGGCTCTGGGTGCAGCAGACCTGGATATGGCATAAGCCCTCTTGGAGGAGGTCACCATTAACCCCACCATAGAGCCACCAGAACTTTCACAGGACTGGGAAACAGACTCTTGGAGGGCACAAACAGAACCTTGTGTGCACCAGGACCCAGGAGAACAGAGCTGTGACCCCACAAGAGACCGACCCAGACTTGCCCGTGAGTGTCCAGGTGTCTCTGGCGGAGGTGTGGGTCAGTGGTGTCCTGCTGCAGGGTTGCGGGCACTGCATGCAGCACTGCCTGCATGGGAACTTTTGAAGGAGGTTATCTTCATCACCTTCACCATAGTTTGGCCTCAGGTGAGAAAACAAGGAGGAAACACAACCCTGCCCTTTAAGAGAAAATTGGATTAAAGATTTACTGAGCATGGCCCCTCCCATCAGAACAAAACCCAGTTTCCCCCACAGTCAGTCTCTCCCATCAGGAAACTTCCATAAGCCTCTTATTCATCTCCATCAGAGGGCAGACAGACTGAAAACCACAATAACAGAAAACTAATCAAACTGATCACATAGACCACAGCCTTGCCTCACTCAATGAAACTATGAGCCATGCCGTGTAGGGCCACCCAAGATGGATGGGTCATGGTGGAGAGGTCTGACAAAACGTGGTCCTCTGCAGAAGGACATGGCAAACCACTTCAGTGTTCTTGCCTTGAGAACCCCATGAACAGTATGAATCAGTATGAGAAGCAGCTTACAGTCTTAGAATCCATCTTAACATTTATCAACTCCTAACACCCTACTTCCTCTTTTATAATGTCTCCTTTTGTTAATAAGGAGAATATAAGAATCTACTCTGTGTGGTAGTAACTTCTGGAGGAACATCAACCCTCTAAGCTGGGGAGTGAGCAGAACCAAATTCTAGACAGTGTGTTCGAGCACAAGGAAATTTGTTGAAGTCTTACTCAGAGTTGTGTTTTTTTTTACGATGTGTCCTTTTTTAATTGAGGCATAATCGACATACAGTATACATTAGTTCCGGGTGTATAGCATAGTGTTTTGACATTTATGTACACTACAGATTGATCACCGTAGAAAGTCCAGTAACCATCTGTCAGCGTACAAAGTTATTACGGTATTATTGACTGTGTTCCCTGTGCTGTACATTATATCCCTGTGACTTATTTGTTTTATAACTGGAAGTTTGTATTTCTTAATCCACTTCAAATATTTCACCCAACCACCAGCTCACCCCTCTAGTAACCACCAGGTGGTTCTCTGTATCTGAGTCTGTTTCTGTCTTGTCATCTTTGTTCTGGCTGTAGATTTCACATATAAGTGAAATCATATATGTCTTTCTCTGCCAGTGGCAAGATTCCATCTTTTTATGAGTATTTCATATATATATTCAAGTTTTAATGTAATTCTAAAGAACTTTAGTATGTGATTTTCTAGCCCTAAACAAATAAGAAGGGAATTGAGAAATAAATGTCAGTATCAATACTATTAAAGTCAGGCATACTGCCACAGGACAATAGAGGGTAAAGATAAAACTCCTCTAGAAAAGCCAGACAGTGATGAGAGGACATCACTACTGGATTGCTGAAGTCCAGGACACCTCTGCAGCCCTGGGCATCAGGAAAACCTTGGGTCCTGTAGGATCTGAGGCTTCTACAATTTCAGGGACTTGTCTTTAAAAAAAGAATATAAATATAAAGTACATGACTAGTTATAAAAATGAATATTTATTTCCACTGGGGAATCAGACCCACATATATATGGGCTTCTCAGGTGGCGCTAGTGGTAAAGAACCTTCTGGCCAGTTCAGGAGACATAAGAGATGCAGGTTCAATCCCTGGGTCTGGAAGATCCCCTAGAGAAAGCAATAGCAACCTGCTTCAGTATTCTTGGCTGGAGAATCCCATGGACAGAGGAGTGTGGTAGGCGATACACTCCCTCAATTACCGAAGTTCTGCTGAGGTGATGATGGTGGGTGATGGTTTAGTCACTAAGTCTTGTTTGACTCTTGCGACCCATGGACTGTAGCCTGCCAGGTTCCTCTGTCCATGGGATTCTCTAGGCAAGAATACTGGAGTGGGTTGCCATGTCCTTCTCCAGGGGATCTTCCCAATCCAGGAATCGAACCCAGGTCTCCTGGACTGCAGGCAGATTCTTTACTGACTTAGCTACAAAGGTTTTCTTCTGGAATTTTTTGGCAATGGTTTTTCTAGCTTTAAAGTTGATTTTTAAAATTTTTATATCAGAATATAGTTGATTTACAATGTATTAGTTTCACAGTGATTCAGTTATTCATGTACATGTATGTATTCTTTTTCAAATTATTTTCCATATAGATTATCACAGAATATTGAGTAGAGTTCCCTTGCACTATACAGTAAGTTCTTTTTGATTATCTAGTTTATAAATAGTAGTGTATGTATTTGTGTTCTCCAACAAATTCAAACTAGGAACTTCAACTTTGGCCACGGAGAGGAATGTCCAGATGAAGACAGCATGACAGACCTGCCTTGTCATCATGACGCTGGTCACAGGCACCCTGATCCCTTTGTGTCAGTCTGATCCAAGTGCAAAAACCCCCATTCTCACGAATTCCATAATTAAACTAAAAAGGGTGTACAACTACGACCACAAAGAGGGAAAAAAATGTATAAGTAAAAAAGGGCATGGATCTTACAATGAACCTCCTTCTGCTCCTCATGCTGGTGAGTTTTATTCTAATTGCCCAGGTTATCCTGCTGCACCCCCAACTCCAAAGAATCCTGCCTACACCAGGGTGGCAATGAATACGGCAGAGGCTGAGAACTGGGGCTCTGAAGGGAAATCACTCACGTTCAAAGGCACACACTCCTGCATACTGGCTGTGTGACCTTGGACAAGTTGCTTAACTTCTCTGTGTCCCAGCTTGCTTGCTTGTATTCATGGTGTTGTGGAGGCTACGTGAGATTGTATTTGATAACCATTTAAGATGGAGCCTGGCATAGACGATTGTTCAACAGATGGTAGCTATTATTTTTACCTGGGGACACTGATCTCTGTTCAGGTTCTGAGGGTGCATGCACCCCTCAGGTGACTGGCAATACAGATGATCGAACTTTGTAAGTACAACAGTCCTCTGGCCCCTACTCCACCCCCCTATCTAGGGGAGGCAGGCTTCTCCCTAGCACAGGCCTACTCTCATCATAATACTGAAGCCATAGGGACTTTCCCAGCAGTGCAGTGGTTAAGACTCTGCCCTTCCATCGCAGTCAGCGCGGGTGTGATCTCCGGTGAAGGAAATAAGTTCCCACATGCCATGCCCCCTAAAAGTTAAAATAAAACAAAAAAAAATTAAAAGCTGTCTAGCCACCGAACAAGTGCGAATCCAAACGAGACTCAGACTGATCCCAGGAGGCCTGTTCTCCCGTAGCTTTCTATGCCTCTTGTCCGTTTTTGATAGGAATTTACCCCATTGCTCATGATCGGTGTCTTTAATTCAAGGCTGGAACAGTTTCCTCCCGGGCTGCCCCGCGCAGCACAGCTCCCACCTAGTGGCTGGAAAGTGGATGTCTTCCCGGGCCCCAGTCCTATAGCCCGAGGGGCCGGCCCGCGCACCCCGAGAGCTGAGCATGAGGAAGTGAGCCCCAGCGCCCCTCTCCAGCCCCGTGGAACGGGGTCGCGGGGTCTGGAGCAGCAGGAGACGCCGGTCCCCGCAGGCGACGGGAAGCCGGGAGGGCAAGGTGGGATCCGTCCTTTCCTCACAAACAGAAAAGAGCCCCAGCTGTCTTCCCTAGTGCCACGAACTCAGGAAACCATTCACAGCATTAACTTATGTCACAGGACGAGATTATGGGTCATGTGCGACGTTTCCCCCCATCTTCCCAGAACTTTGACTCAAGAGGCATCCCTGGAAACAAATCCTTGGAGTCTGGCCTCCGAGAAGGAGCAGGAGCGCCGCCTGCCACTCCCGGACTGGCCTGGGGGTGGGGGCAGGGGGGTGGAGAGCCGATGTGGGCAGCGGGGGGCACAGCAGGGACACCCCCCAGCCCAGGCAGCACCCCGGGGAGGGGGGGGCGGGGCTCGCCTTCCTGGGATGGGGGATGAAGTGTGCAGCGATCCTGCCTCTGCTTCTCCTGCTTCAAGACCCCAAAGGCGAGTGTGGGAGGACCCAAGAGGGTCCCCTAAGAGGGTTAGGGTCCCTGATATTTACTCTCTGCCGGGCCACCAGACCTGCAGGCCTGCGCATGCGCCACCAGGGCAGGACCGTGGGAGCTAGGTAGCGCGTGGGGCTGTCGAGGCTCTGCACCCAGCATCCCCACCACACCTCACGTTCCCGCTCCAGAGAGGTGAGAAAGAAACATTTGTATACCCACAGACCAAGAGATGGCGGGGAGGGCAGCAGAGATGGATGACCACAGCCTTGCTGGAGACAACCATGAACCGGCCAGGGATACTCCCCATGTGATCAGTGCTGGGGGTCTGCCAGGAAGGGTGGCTGAGCTTCCAGAGAGACCCCTCATGCCCTGGAGAACTTAACCTGGAAGTGGCCGCCGTCAGCAGGGCCGATAACAGCTCAGAGATAAGAGCCAGGGCAAAGGGTTAGGACTCCTCCCCAAATAGACCCTTCTTCCCACAGCTGACCCCACATTTCATTTCTTGCTGACAGACCCCTACATCCACTCCGCTGAAAGTGGTGTAGTGTTAGGATGGTTGAGAAGGAGAAGGAATCATTTGAGGCAGAAATAAGACTGAATTTTAAAACTGAAATGGGTCATTGTACAGATGAAAGTGAAAGTGTGAAATTGTTAGTCTGCTCAATCCTGCTGGACTCTTTGGAACCCCATGAACTGTAGACCCCAGGTTCCACTGTCCATGGGATTTTCCCAGGCAAGAGTACTGGAGTGGGTTGCCTTCTCTTCTTCAGGGGATCTTCCCCACCCAAGGATGGAGCCCAACCTGGGTCTACTACATTGCAGGCAGATTCTTAACTGTCTGAGCCACCAGGAAAGAAAAGTTTCTTCCTTCTCTTCAGCAAGTCTTTATTTTATTTTATTTTATTTTTCTATTTTTCTTTTGTTTTTTCATTTATTTTTATTAGTTGGAGGCTAATTACTTTACATCATTGCAGTGGTTTTTGTCATACATTGAAATGAATTAGCCATGGATTTACATGTATTCCCCATCCCGGTCCCCCCTCCCACCTCCCTCTCCACCCGATCCCTCTGGGTCTTCCCAGTGCACCAGGCCCGAGCACTTGTTTCATGCACCCAACCTAGGCTGGTGATCTGTTTCACCCTAGATAATATACATGTTTCGATGCTATTCTCTTGAAACATCCCACCCTCGATTTCTCCCAGAGTCCACAAGTCTGTTCTAAACATCTGAGTCTCTTTTTCTGTTTTGCATATAAGGTTATCGTTACCATCTTTCTAAATTCCATATATATATATGTTAGTATACTGTAATGGTCTTTATCTTTCTGGCTTACTTCGCTCTGTATAATCGGCTCCAGTTTCATCCATCTCATTAGAACTGATTCAAATGAATTCTTTTTAATGGCTGACCAATATTCCATGGTGTATATGTACCACAGCTTCCTCATCCATTCGTCTGCTGATGGGCATCTAGGTTGCTTCCATGTCCTGGCTATTATAAACAGTTTCAGCAAGTCTTGAACTATATTGTGGGTCTGTGACATTGAGAATTAGAAATTTAAGTTCCATTTCTCTGCTTTATTTCAGTTGCCTATCTTAAAAGAATATACTAACTTATATAACTTTCTAGATCCGTGGACTCCTTTTGACTCTTCATTTGGGCTTTGGCCAAAGATAATAGTGTCTACTAGTTAGTGAGGGACAAGAATGCCTGGTGTACTGCAGTCCATGGGGGTCACAAAGAGTCAAACTGCACAACAATAGTACCTACAGGCTTTGTTTCCCTCCAGCAACTTGCTCTTCTCCTCCCTTCATTGCCTTTCATTGCCTTCAAGCCTGGAAATTTTGACATGATGATTTGTTTGACGAACATACAATGTGTTTCTTGAAGGCTATGCTCCTGTTTTTATTTATTTAAAAAATATTTATTTGGCTGCACCAGATCTTTAGTTGCAGCATGCAAACACTTATTTGCTGTATGAGGGATCCAGTACCCCAGTCAGGGATTGAACCCGGGCCCTCTGCACTGGGAGCTTGGAATCTTAACCTCTGAACCACCAGAAAAGTCCCTATAAACCTGTTTTTAAAATTTGGCAGCTTGCCTCTGATTCCTATGAGGGTGAGTCCTTCTGCAGTCATTGGAAAGATGCTTTGCTTCTCTCCAGAAAAACCTCCAAGTTCTAGGTAACCAGTCATACAGGGTAGAGCTAATGTTGTTTTCCTAGGTGCAGTTGCCACATGGGTGGAGGGCTTTTCAGCCCTGTAGCGGTCAGTGAGTGTAAGTAGGAACTTCTGCAGTGGAGGTGGTGCTTATGCAAATGTGAGTAAAGGGGGCTATAAAGGAGGTCTGCATTTGGTGTTTGAAATCTGATACCAGAATGATATGCAAGGGTCAAATGGAGGAGATGGGATAAAAACAGGAAGACGCCTCAGCCACATATGTAGGTACGTGGGCATTCCGAGTTGAAGCAGTGATTGGACCCTGGTTAGGGTTAGGGACCATGGGTGGGTTCTCCAGAAGAGACAGGAAAGAGATATACAATGCCACCAAGGGGAAAGCCATTTTAAGCAAGAGCATCAGTGAGAAAGGAACAAAGTCTGTGGGGGTGGGGTGGAGGAGAGGGCAAGGGGGAGAAAAGCTGACATTTTGAAAGTCATCTTGAGACTGGAGAGAGGAGCTGGAGGGGCCAAAGTTGGCTGAAGTATTGGGGAGCCTTAGTGGGCATAAAGATTTGGGGTGACACAGTGTTTTTGAACTGGTGGAGTTGCTGTAATTCTACTCTCATTGAAGGGTCATCCTTGAATTTTTCAAACAGCAAATCTGAAAGAGCTGGTCTGCTCCTCGGAATACTTCTTACTGGATGCAGGGTCCTTTCCTGGGAGAATCTGTAGCTGTAATCCATATCAGTGATTTATTTGTTCCATATGGTTTTGGGAGAACCTGTTATGAGCTGGGCACCCTGCTGGATGCTGTGCAGTGAAGGAGGGACACGCTGGTGAGCAAAAGCCCAGGTTTTTCCTGTCCTCAGGCTGGCTGTCCGGTGTAGAGGTTACCAGTTCCAGTTATGGAGTCACAGTGCTCATTCAGGTTCGAGTAAGGAGAACACTGGTGATCTTTCCCAAAGCAGTGTCTCCCCAACAGCAAAACTGGGGAAATTTTAAGCTAAGGGTACAGGCATATTCATGAAGGAGCTTGAGCGAAAGGAGAATTCAGCATAGAACTGAGGCAAAGGTCCACAGAGCCCAAACTTTAGTTGACTCAAGTCAGAAATGTCAATATTATCATTCCATCCTTCACCTGGGTGGGCGCCTTGGTTCCTGCAGAACTCAAACATGTATTATTATGTATATCCCTTGAGGAGGAACTAGGACCTTGCTTTATCACTTTGTTGTTTGCCTTTTGTTTGTTCCTGGACTCCTGTGTTCCCTTAAGGGCGTTGATTACTGAGGCTTGTTCAAGGGCAAGCATTGAAGCTCTGCTTAGATCACAACAGGGCTTGGGCCAAAATGGCTCCTCTTATGTCAAGAAAGCCATTCCTGGTTCTCTTTCTCAAGCGTCCTCCTAACTGTCTGCTTACAGAATTGTCACTTGTCTGCCTGTCTCCCCATTACCCTTGAGCAAGAGCTTCTGTTTCTTTGTAAGGCTTACATGAGAACTTTCTCCAATCTCATCTCCTGCCATAGTTTCCTTAAGCGGTCTCCACAGGGTTCTGCTTCATTACAACTGCCTGGAGCCCACCCTTTGAGATGATTATTCCGTACATGTGGAGTAAGGTCCAGCCTCCAGCATCTCTGAGCCCCTCAGGCTGTGATGTGCTTGCTGAGTAAGCCCTGACCTCTGCCCTTGTTCTGAGGTTCTCAATCTGGCCCCACCTTAGCACTGTCTGAGGAGTTTTTAGATATGGAAACCTGGTTCCCACCTTCAGCAATTCTTATTTGACATCTAGTTTTATTTTTTATTTTTACAGAAATATCTGCCCTTGTAATTCTACTCTGCAGCTGGGGTGGGGAACCTCTGCATACAGAGGGCAGAATCCTGTATAAAGGACAGTGAAAGGCTACATTGTGAAGTATGGCACTCCATCCAGCAAGGTCAGTTGAAATTATGGGGAAAAATATATCATGGCTGGGGACTTCCCGGATGGTCCAGTGCTTAAGGCTTCACCTTTTAATTCAGGAGGTGTGGGTTCCATCCCTGGTGGGGGAACTAAGATGCCACATGCCTCACAGCCAAAAAACCAAAACATAAAGCAGAAGCAATTGTAACAAATTCAATAAAGACTTTAAAAATTGTCCACATCAAAAAATTTAAAAATACGTATCATGGTTGAAACTTTTCAACATACCACGTACAGGTATTATTCTTGCCCATCTCTAGTCACCATAAAGAAGATAATTTCTGGTAAAATCACAACTTCAAAACAGGGAATACAATAAACATATTGTAACAAGACCTGCTCACTAAAGAAAATAGCATTTGGGCCATAACATGTAGCACCGAGCTCCCATCAGCCTACAGGATCCACTTCTGTTAGGTGAAAAAAATAACCAGGATTCACAAAGAGAAGTAAACGAAGTCTTCCCAGGCCCTGCGTTCTCAGAATTTACCAGCAAACTGTTGCTCATTGTAAAGAAGCTTCTCCACAGCTGTTCTTACAGGAAATGCAAGGATCCTTCCCACGTGACTTTGGTAGAAGGCCCATTCAGCAGCTGCAGCCCCAAAAGAACAGCCTGGCACTTCCCTGAGGTCCGCTCAGCGGGGCTACACACACCCGCGCGTCCTGGCTGGACCACAGGTGGTTCCCTCAGTGGAGCCCTAGGGCCCCGGGAACCAAGCGAGGCTCCCCTTCCTGGGGATGCGCTCCGCCTACTCCTCCCCTCTCCCATGAAGGGGCTCAGAGCTAACTGTATGGATGCGGGTGCAGCTGTGGGCCTCTCAGCCCCCCAGCCCCCGCCATGGCACCAGGGCAGGGAGCCCAGGCCTGTGGCGGGCGGTCGCAGTGGGACCCTGCCCCTGCTCTCAGCAGTCATGAGCTGTTCTGGCCTGGAGCAGAAGAGGAAGGAGACACACTTGGACTGCTGGATCATGAATTTGCACCTGCTCTGCTACAGGCTCCAGAAAAAGGCTGAAGATGGGGAAGGGGCATTCAGATGTTGCAAATCCTGCAGCATACACTTATTCTTTTTCTCTCTTTTAGTTGCAGCATGTGGGATCTAGTTCCCTGACCGGGGATAGACCCTGAGCCCCCTGCATTGGGAGCACAGAGTCTTAGCCACTTAGCCACCACCAGGGAGGTCCATCATGCACTTATTCTTACATTAAACTAATTTAAGACAAATAAGGGCTTCCCTGGTGGCTCAGATGGTAAAGAATCTGCCTGCAATGCGGGAGACTCAAGTTTCATCCCTGAGTTAGAAAGATCCCCTGGAGAAGGGCATGGCAGCCCACTCCAATACTCTTGCCTGGGAAATCCCATGGACAGAGGAGCCTGGCAGACTACAGCCCATGGGGTTGCAAAGAGTCGGACACGACTGAAGACAAATCAGATACAGTCTCCACTCTGATGGAATTTACACTCCACATGGGAGATACTCACACACACACACTTACACAAGCATATGCTCAATTAGCATAATACAGTATTAGTGCAACAAATATAAGAATACCATGGAATGTAAAAATTGAGGGCAATTATTTCTTGGGTTGGGTGTGAGATCTGGTAAGGGAAAACTGCACCGAGAGGTTAGTACTTGAGTGGGGTCGTGAAGGGGTTTGTTAAGTGGGCCAAGCGGGGGATATGGTCCAGGTAGCGCAGGACACGGGCGCTTGCTGTGTGTTCTCGAAGAGGACCAATAATTCCAGGTTCACAGATGCAGTGACTGGGGCTGGTGCGTCCTTGCTAAGTCACTTCACTCGCGTCTGACTTCCTGCGGCCCCATCGACTGCAGCCCACCAGGCTCCTCTGTCCATGGGATTCTCTAGGCAAGAGCACTGGAGCGGGATGCCATGCCCTCCTCCAGGGGATCTCCCCCACCCGGGGATCTAGCCTGCTTCTCTTACATCCCCTGCATTGGCAGGCGGGTTCTTTACCGGTAGCACCACCTAGGAGGCCCAGGAGGTAACAGAACCTGTCTGAGGTCACACTGGTACCGACACCATCCAACAGAGCCAGGCTTCGGCTCCCAAGCCCACGCTCTTCACCTTCGTGGTGTGCTCATGCCTCTGCACTAGGAAGGCTGGGTCCTAACATCCAGAGGGAGGAGGAGCGACCACGACTGAGTCTGCTGGGGGTGTCACTCAGGCTTGGTCGTGAGCTCTGCAAGGGCCATTTAGGGAGCTTGCAGCTTGCTTTTTGGTCATGAGAAACCATTGTGAGTTTTTAAGTTGGAAAAGGCCACGATGAGACTCGTGTTCTGACAGTGACTATGGAATTGATGGGTAGGATAGAACGGAGGATAAAGGGGCTGAAGGTTTCCATGGGGAGGAGAAGGAAGAAGAGAGAAGAGGAGATCCATGTCAGATCACAACGCCTAGTGTACAAAAGGAGTTCAATGATGTTTGCTTAAATAAGCGTCTCGTAGTTGTCCTAGTTGGCTTCTGGCTTCCCCTGGAAGCCAAGTCTGAAATAAGGGTTCCACCATGTGTGTGCATGTTCAGTCACTTCAGTTAATCTGAAGTGAATCTTCAGGGGATCTTCCCGGCCCAGGAATCGAACCTGTGTCTCCTGCATTGCAGGTGGATTCTTTATTGACTGAACCACACAGGGAAGCCCAGGGGTTCCACTATGAGAAGTTTATTTAGGAGGCTACGTCTGTGGGCACCTGGAGCTCAGTCCTGTGGGGCAGCTGGGAGCCAGTGCAAAACACACCCTCAGATTCAGCCCAGGAAGAGAGAGAAGGGGTCAGTATCTAGATGCCAACTCGGTTAGAAGTGGAGGGTTTGCCACTGGGGGTGGTGACTTCCTGGCACCAGGGCTGCAGGAGCACCATTTGGGGAAGGAGAGGCAGGCACAGGGGTGTGTCTGGAAACCCCCGGGGCACACGGCCATCAGGTGTGTGTTGACAGAGATTCCTGCAACATCAGTCTTGGCCAAACTGGGAAGAGCAGAGACAGAGTGATCAGATGCCATTTCTCCAAGAAAACTCTCCCAGTGAATTTCTTCTGAATTCTCTCACCAGGACATAGATGCATCATCCTTTCTCCCTCAGGAAGCATTCCCAGTGGTGGGAACTGGTGTTTCAGACCCTTCCATTTTATTGCTTGCGTGAACTCCGGGGAATTTCACCACACACCGTGGGGCAGCTTCTGGAGAAGAGTATGTCATTCAGAGTCAAGAGTTAGAAACTCTATCAGCAGTCAGAGCTTGAGTAGGAAAAAGAGAAGGGGGTAGACAAGGAGAAAAAAAAGAGTTTTGCTAAAATTAGCACAAGCCCCAAACCCAGCCCTTGTAACTGAATGTTCTCCCAACACAGCATTTACAGTTTCTGAAACAAGGGAACCAGAAACTACCACGAGATTTCCTTTTTTCTGTCAAATTGTGAAGCATTCATCTGAGAAGAAACATCCTCCGCATCCCCACGTGCCCCAACCTGTTCTTTCACCTTGGGATTCTTCTCAGCTTCCCAATCTACCAAGATCTTGTGTGCTCACATTTTTCTGTTTTCCATCACAACTGTGCTGTATGAAGACATCTGTTCTCTAATTTGAACAGATAAAACAAAGGATTTCCAAACGTGTAACACTTCCACGTCTGCTCCTGGGGATATCAAGGGAAAGAAGCCCGCAGAGCATGTCCTATTGTGAAAAACCATGGGTTTTTGTTTCAAAGCATGTTCCTGGGGTTGCCCAGAGACTGAGGCCATAGCCATATGGCCAGAGTGGAACACTGTTGCTAAATTAAAATAGTTGATTGTGAGACTGCCCTGGTGGTCTGGTGGCTAAGACTCCATGCTTCCAGTGGGTGGGGCCTAGGTTCTATCCCTAGTCAGGGAACTAGATTTCACACGCCTCAGCTAAGAGCTCACACTCCACAACTAGAAACTCTGCATGTCACAACTAAAAAGATCCTGCCTGCCACAGTGAAGATGACAGATCCCGTGTGCCACAATTAAGACCCAGGGCAGCCATTAATAAGTAAATAAATTTTTTTTTAAGTTTATTGAGTACCTTACATGATATGATACTGTCAGTGCACTTTCAAACTTTAAGACAACCTTGCATATAGAACTTTTTTATCCAACTTGCTTCTGCCTGGCAGCAAGCAGGTGGCAAAACTGTTCAGTGAGTCAGGTGGGGCCTCAAGGACACAGGGGAGGAGGACCATCTTCTGGGTCCTGCTCCTTTGCTCATCACAGGCGTCTTGTAGCAAACCAAATTTTCCTCTAAGAGTCTTGTGTGTTCAGTCACTCAGCCATGTCCGACTTTTTGCGACCCCATGGACTGTAGCCCACCTGGCTCCTCCATCCATAGGATTTCCCAGGCAAGAGTACTGGAGTGGGTTGCCATTTCCTTCTCAAGGGGATCTTCCCAACCCAGGGATCGAACCTGCATCTCTTGTGTCTCATGCATTGCCAGGTGGATTCTTTACCACTAGCACCACCTGGGAAGCCTAATAGTCTTATAAGAATCAAAAACTGTATCCAACATCTAAACAAATGCAGTGTGTTTATTTAAAAGGTTAATATCAACTTTAAGCTTGACAGAACAGAGACCATTTAAAATCACGCCGAGAGAGCAGTGCAGCTTCACAAGGACAAAGGTGACACAGGTGTCTTGGGAGCAGACAGTTCCTTTAAGGGAGCAGAGCCCCCATCGAGGGGCCCTGGACCTGGCTCGTTAAAGATCCTCAGACAGGGAGTTAACCCACCGGGGCAGCCAAGAGGGGCCCAGGCTGGTGTGACAGCAGCCCACGGGACGGTGACAGAAGCTGTGTGAGCGGCCAGTCAGTGTCTTCCAAGGTGATTGGCGAAAAGCCACGGTGTTCTAGCCAGGCGTGCACACACACTGCCCTTCTGGTTCACAGCCAGCCACAGCGCGGGCCACGCCAGCCTGCGGGCATGAGTGGGTGTGTAAGAGCTCTGCCACCAACACTTATAGCCTAATTCCACCAATTAGCGAAAGATAAAAGAAACAGAGGAGATAATAAGGAAGAGTGGTTAAAAATCAGACTGCCTGAGTCTAAATCTTAGGCGAGGGACTTCCCTGGTGGTCTGGTGGTTAAGAATCTGCCTTCCAATGCAGGGACAGGTTTGGTCCTTGGTCAGGGAACTAAGATCACCCATGCCACGGAGCAGGTGAGCCCGTTCACTGCAACCTCTGAGCCCGTGTGCTCCAGAGCCCACGCCCCACAACTGGAGAGACCATCATGCCCATAACAAAGGCCCTGCACAGCCAAAAGTGATTATTTTTTAAATTTATATTTAGTCGATATTCCCTATTACCTTTATAGTCTTGGGTAAGTACGCTTTCTAGGCCTCAGTTTCCTCATTTGTAAAGTCAGGGCTTTACAAGATTCTTATGAGACTTCAATAAAATAATAGATGCAAAGAATTTAGTAGAAAACCTCTTAATAAATGGGAACTATTGTCATTTTAGCAGAGGAAAACTGATGTGGGAAAATTTAAATCTGTACAAGATAAGTGTTGGTGGGGGAGGGTAGGAATGGTAGATAGTTTTATACTAGCCCTGCTTAGACAAATATGTTTGTCTAAACTTTGGCCATTCTACCAAGCTCTGAACTTCCTAGAATCTAAGGGAAAAGGAATTCATTAAGGCCTAGCTCCCTCACACTGCAACTAAGACCTGGAGAAATCAAATAAATAAATAAACTTTTCTTTTTAAAGATAAAACTGGGATTCACTTTCAGGAGAAAACAATTATATAACAGGGCCAGAGATCCTGTCACTACACTGAGACGTAAGGAAGTTACTGGCCTTTTGAAGGAAATCGATCTTTTAGTATTTGAATAATTAATTGAGGAGCTTTCTGTCCACTAAATGATTCCCAAAGAAAAACTGCATGGTCCCAAAATGAATATATGACTCCATATCTCTGTATACACCACTTCATTATTCTTCAAAGATTTTACTGAAGGTTCTCATCCATTGCCAACAGGAATAGAAATTTGTAGAATC
The DNA here is from genome assembly GCF_023699985.2 of Odocoileus virginianus. NCBI lineage: Eukaryota > Metazoa > Chordata > Mammalia > Artiodactyla > Cervidae > Odocoileus > Odocoileus virginianus. The sequence continues at coordinate 576,463 of NC_069699.1, forward strand.
TTATGAAGAATAATTTGGAAAATTATATCAAAATTACACAATTTGATATACATATTGATACCAGAAATTTCAGTTCCAAGAGTGGGCACATGAGTCCTCTATGCAAACCTGATAGGAAAAGATAGGAAATGACCCAAATGTTCATCAGTGAGAAACTGGTTAAATATATGTATACAAAGAAATATAATGCAGTTGTAAAGAAAAGTGTAAAAAATCAGTTCTCAATGACTGATCTGAAAGATTTTAAAAGCAATGCTCAGTTTAAAAAAAAAACCAAGGTACAGAGTAGTATGTACAACCAGCTACCATTATTTATATAGGAAAAAATAAACAGTATGTATATTTGCATATATGTACATCAAAAATCACTGGAAATAAGAAACAAATATCAGTCACTTCCTATTTCAAAGTAGGGAAGGAAGTAGGAAGAAGGGCACAGTGGTGGAAGAGAGGCTTTTTTCTGCAATACTTTTTATACATTTGTTCTTTGATCCATGCTTAATGTATTTGCATTTAAAGACTTAAAAAATAAATGTAATTTAAGGTAACCTTTAAAAATGCTTATTACATGTACAGGCTTTGGTGAACACATAGCTCTGTTTTCTAAGAGTTTCTAACCCACTTGATGGAATGAAAGGCAACCTGTAACCGTGACATAGTGGTGAAGATGCCATCACACTGACATGCCACATTGCACCAAATCTGAAGCACTCTTAATTCTGAGTCATAGCATTATGTCATGCCGCTAGGAAAAGGAAGAATGTGGCCAGTTAAATTAGACTTTTCATTGATCATTTTCATTTATGTTAAGACCTCTCTTATTTGATGAGAGGTCTCTTTTAGATACTCACTGATTTTACCATATATCTTAATATATGATATATATATATATCTTAATAAATGTTGCTTAATGTGTGATATTAAGAAACATTGAAAAAATGAAATAAAGAATTCTTAAAACTTTTAAATTTTACATTCTCACTCTTCTGAATCTTTTTCACACAGTATTGTCCTCTTCACTCTCAAACACATTGAAGATCCAGCATTTTTTGAAAGCATCACATTAATATTTCCAGAACTTTCTTCCAAGCTGCTGAAACCTTATCTGCCAATTCTGATGCATATACTCATGCAAACACAACTGTATTGTGGCTATTATACAGCCAATAAGGATTGTAACCTGAATCCAAATTCCAGAGGCACTGAAATGTTTAAAAAAAAAAGTCTTATTTTTTTTCTTTCTTTAGAATTTATTTTATTGAAGTATAATTGATTTACAGTGTAGCATTAATTTCTGCTGTACAGTGAAGTGATTCAATTATGCATATGTATCCATTCTTTTTCATTTTCCATTATGGTTTGTCACAGAATGTTGAATGTATTTCCCTGTGGTATACAGTAAGACCTTGTTTATCTGTTCTCTCTATAAGAGTTTGCCTTTGTTAATCCCAAACTCCCAGTCCTTCCCTCCTCTACCTTCTTTCCCCCCTCCCCCTTGGCAACCAAAAGTCTGATCTCTATGTCTGTGAGTATGTTTCTTTTTCATAGATATGTTCATTTGTGTCATATTTTAGATTCCCCACATAAGTGATATCATATGGTGTTTGTCTTTCTCTGTCTGACTTCAGTTAGTTTGATAATCTCCAGGTCCATCCACGTTGTTGCAAATAGCGTTATTTCATTCTTTTTTATGACTATGTAGTATTCCATTTCATATATGTGCCACGTCTTTATCCATTCATCTGTTGATGGACAAAAACCTGCTTCTTATAATTGCTTAAATGTAGGAGATGAGCAATTTCAAGATAGAAATGGCCCCTAGGGTGCGATACAAAAATCCTTGAAGAGGCAAATGGAGGCTGAACTTTAAAGAATTGAGAAGGATTTTGGAGACATGCATGAACAGAATTAATGAGTCATGTAAGATAAATAGCCTGAAATGTAAGTAGAAATTGCATTTGAGGGAAGGAAGGAAGACCACATTACCTGGAGAAAAGGGCTTTTGAAAGTAGTGAGTGTGGATGGGGAGCTGGGACGAAACTGCAGGTGCGAGGCCAGCCTTTGGAAGAGCTATCCAAACTGGAGATTCGGCAGCACTCATTTGGTGGCTCAGGAGGTAAAGAATCCACTTGCAATGCAAGAGACCACCTGCAATGCAGGAGATCCAGGTTCAATGCCTGGATCAGGAAGATCCCCTGGAGAAGGAAATGGTAACCCACTCCAGTATTATTGCCTAGAGAATCCCATGGACAGAGGAGCCTGGTGGGCTGTATACAGTCCTTGGGGTTGCAAAAGAGTGGGACATGACTTAGCAACTAAAAGACCACCACCACCATTTGGAATAGAGGATGTTAGCCGGGGACAAGCCCAGAACTTCGGCTTCCCTGGTAGCTTGACTGGTAAAGAATACGCCTGCAATGCAGGAGACCCCGGTTTGATACCTGGGTTGGGAAGATTCACTAGAGGAGGGCATGGCAGCCCACTCCAGTATTCTTGCCTGGAGAATCCCATGGACAGAGGAGCCAGGAGGGAGGAGTCCATGGGGTCACAGGAGCTGGACACGACTGAGTAACTAAGTACACAGCACAAGCCCAGAACTTAGCTGTACTGAAGAGTGGAGGGGAGAAAGAAGCACAGCATCAGAAGAAAACAGGAGACAGTGAAAGAGAGAGACACAGTCTCAGGCCATGGGAATTTTCACACCAGCAGGATGGTTACATATCATCTGGTTCATGTTTCCCCTTTTACAGGTAAAGAAAGAGAACTCCAGAGAGGGTAAGCGACAGCTTGCCAGCACCACGGTGAGCACTGCACCCTGGGTGTGGGTTTCCTGAGCAGGCTTCTTCCTAACAGACTGCCACAGCTTCCCTGGTGGCGCAGACGGTGAAGAATCTGCCTGCAATGCAGGAGACCCAGGTTTGATCCCTGGGTTGAGAAGATCCCCTGCAGAAGGGAATGGCAACCCACTCCAGTATTCTTGCCTGGAGAATCCCATGGACAGAGGAGCCTGGTGGGCTACAGTCCATGGGGTTGCAAAGAGTTAGACCAACACTTTCAGTTTCATACAGTCAACAGCGAAGAAGGAGTTCCAGGGAGGCCGGTGTCAGTGAAGAGGAAGCCAGACAGGCATTGATGTGACCAGGGTGGATTATTGATAACCTGAAAGTGTTTACTTTGGGGTGTGGTCTGGGTAGGAAAGGGACTGTGAGAGGTTTAAGAATGGGCGATGGTTTGCAATCAGAGGAACCAGCAGGGACGAGCTCACTAATTTTCAGTGTTTCCTTTCAAAGGGCTCAGTGTTTGAGGCAACATTTTCAATAAAAGCCTCCAGGGCTGTGCTTTTACTGGTGGGTGCCAGGCAAAAAATTAAAAAATCCGTCACAAAGGATTCAATAGTATCATTTCCTGGAAATCCTTCAAAATAATGGGACATATAGTCCCTTGGGCGAGACAGAAAATTATCAACAGGTGGCAGTCACTCCAAATTTCAAATCCAGCCTTTCACTGCTTCAATAAAGAAACCATTGTTTTCTTACACATGGAAATCGACTAAGAGGGACAGTTGCCAATAATGGTCTTTCTTGCCTGTGGGTTTCCAGGTTGCATCTCCATGGAACTGCAATTTATTATTCTCAGTAATAATAAAATACTGCTTTCTTGCACATCTCCTACCTTAAATAGTGTGCTTAGGTGCCTGCAATGAGTTTCTCTTTAGGGGAAAAAGGGCTCACATCTACCACAAGAAAATTATCTTGTTGACTGGGCTACTACAGCACCATGGTAAGTAGCCGCCTAATATCTCAGGGACAACCTCACTAACAATTGAGAACATACAAATTAAAGCAGTGAGAAGGCGTTTAATATTGATAAATACATATTTGATTGACAAAAATGTAAGATAGTCAAAATATCCAGAGAACTGGGACTCTGGTGGTGTGAATCATTATAGTCACACTTTCAAAAGATTTTTTTTTTAGTTGGACCATTTTTAAAGTCTTTATTGAATTTATTACAATGTTGCCTTTGTTTTATGTTTTGATTTCATGGCCAAGAGACATGTGGGATCTTAGTTCCCTGACCTTGAAACCCACACCCCTATATTGGAAGGTGAAGTCTTAACCACTAGACTGCCAGCGAAGCCCCTGTAGCTTTTTATCGCTTTTTTTTTTTTACTAGTTTACTAGTTTTTTTAACTAGTTTACTAGTTAACACTGAAGTGGAGACCACTCCCCGGGATTCAGAAGTTCTGCTTCCTGGTGTCCAGCTATAGGACAGTCCACACACACACACACACACACACACACACAGAGGGGCCTGTTCAAGAGCATTGGCCAAGGCTTTGTGTTTAATGGTAAAAAAATATGAGTTGGGAATATGCCAAATGTATACATAAAAATATCAGTAGACCTAGAAGACATACTGTTCTCTTTTTCAAAGCTGTACATACATGTATTTAGTATAGTGTCATTTATGTTACTAGACACTGAATAGTCCTCTAAATACACTGGAATGGGACTTCAGTGTGGGGAGAAAGGGAGAAAATTTTCACTTTATCTATATTGGTTAATATTTTATAAGGAGAATGTATTTATGTATACCTTATGAAATTCACATAATTTTTTAAAGAAAAGAAAAATTAGATGCTGTCAGAATCTCTGATTTATTTGGGTAGTTATAAATTTGGTGCCTTTATGTAGGTATGGCCTTGAATTAAAATGAGCATTAGTCCGGGGACTCCCCTGGTGGTCCAGTGGCTAAGACTCTGTGCTCCCAGTGTGGGGGGCCTGGGGTTGATCCCTGATCAGGGAACTAGATCCACGCACCACAGCTAAAGAACCTGCATGCCACACTATGATCAGGCACAGCCAAGTAAATAATTTTTTTAAAAAAGAACATTAGTCCTTTTTTCTCCTATATTTTTCTGTAATTGCATTATCTATCACTGAAAAGTGATTAAAACTTTGACATACTTTATATTTAAAATAAAGATAAAAAAATAAAAATGAATGCAAAATAAACATAAGGCTCCTTTCCACCCTAACATGTTTTTAAGTCTATAAGATGTATGTTACTTAAAGGCTTCAGTATTAGTGTCTAGAGAAGCAAATTGATTTGTAGTGTAGACCAACAGACTGGTGCATTTGCCTAGTTTTCCAAGACCCTAATGATATACAGAGGCAGGGTATAGCTTGTGGCATCTTTCATCAATGCCAAGCCTTCACAATGAAAAAGAACACAGCTCATTGCCAGATACATCTGCCAATTCCCAATTTGTGAGCACAATTCAGCTCATTTGCACATTTATCTTGATCCTGAGGGTTGCCATATTAAGAAATACAATGACATTGTCCCTTGGTTGGAAAGAGCTATGCCTTTGGGTGCCATCATCCTTAGCAATAAAAATTGGATTGAACACTCTCCTCTGGTGACCTCTTAGGAGGTTCATTCTGAAAGACAGGGTTTCCTCACTGAAATAAGCCATGAATGCCAAAGTTCTAGTCTATCTCAATAATTCTGTCAAATAAGCATTCATCATTCAAGAGAAATAGTTCAGTCCTGATTTCATGCATGAGGATTTTCTAGTGCCCATTTCCCTGAGGGCTTGTATTAATCACCCAAAGGATCTCCTATCAATTAAAAGTAGAATAGAGGACTTCCCTGGTGGTCCAGTGACTAAGACTCCATGTTCCCAAAGTAGGGGGCCTGGGTTCGATCCCTGATCAGGGAACTAGATCCCACATGCTGCAACAAAGATCAAAGATCCCACGTGTCAGAACCAAGATGTAGCACAGCCAAATGAATAAATTAATTAATATTTTTAAAAAATAGAAGAGACTCCTGTCTGGGATTTAGAGTTAAATATTGAGGACATGGCATGTTCAGGAAGCTCTGATATTTGTACAAAGAAATGATGGAACTCAGGAAAGAATTTATGTGAGTCGTTGTCAACGGACTGCTGTTGATGGGATGCCTAAGGCAGCTGCTGTTCTGCCTGCCTAGGCTCCATTCTTTCTCCTGGTCCAGCTTCCTGATTTCTGAAGCCAAATCCAGCTTTTGTACCCCAAAACTGAATTAACACTCAGGGACAAAGTTTTGGGTGAAGTAGTAAAGAATAGCTTTATTGCTTTGCCAGGCAAAGGGGACCACAGCAAGCTAATGCCCTGGAAACTGTGTGTCCTGACCTGGAGAGTAGTGAGGACTTTAATAGGAATGGTTCAAAGAGGGTGTGGTCAGTTTACCAACATTCTTCTGATTGGCTGGGGGTAAGGTGAGTGAGAGTCAGCATCATCCACCTTCTGGTTCCATCTGGTCTGGGGTCTACCTGTTTGTGGGCCGCATGTAATGACCTTCTCCCACCTGGAAGGGGTTTCCGGATCTGCAGAACAGCTCAAAGATACTGTTCTGTGTATCCACTTGGGGGAAGCCAGGCCCCTGCCCCAAGGCTACATACTGTTTCTGCCTTGTCTCCTTGTCCCTTCCCTTCCCTGATTAACAACTGCTTGAATCTGATCCTTGGAGCTCAAAGAAGGTCATGGAGGCTGAATGAAGCCTGTTTCCTGTAATCAGGAAATAGGGCACAGAAAGGCTTTTGCGTCCAGGATGCCCACAGGGCCCTGCTCAGTTTCATTTCCTTTGTGGAAACACCCCACTCCCACTCTTAGTTCATGAGGTTCAGGCGGGACTCTGTCCATCATCTGGCTCTGGGAGTGGGCACAGGACCAGATCCGGCCATCAGAGAATTGTATGCTGCTGGTCATGGAAACTGATTCAGGGATGAGCTCTTGACCCAAGCCAAGCTAACAAGAGACTAGGACTCTCTGCTGGCACTTCTGGGGACAGGGTGCATGTGTTGTTCTGCTAGAGTTAAGTTCTGGGGCTCCAGGTCACCTTCTGCAGGGAGTACCTGCCTGCAAATAAAGCCAACACTGAGAGGAACAGAGCCAAGACATGAAGCAGCATCTTGATGGTATCTTTGAGACCTGATGTTGGCACTGTGCCTTGGACCTCTATTATATGGGTCGTGTTGGTTTTGTTTGCAATTTGAGTGACTGGTAACTGGCAAACGGATTTTGACTGACGAGACCAGGAGTTCAGTGTGTTTTCTGTATTGATGAGCAAGCCTGTCCAGAGGCTTGCCCTGCTCAGGTCGCCCTGCTTACCCGAGCCCTAATTCTTTGTCTCAAAGTTCAGTGAAAATATTATCTTGTCCTGACAGTCTTCTAGACCTCACCAAGCCTCAGAAACTTTCTCATTTGAATTTCTGAGCACTTATTTTAAAAGAAGTTTTTCATTTGTTCAAAAATAGGCAGACATCACAATAAATGACAACCCCTTTTTGTTTTTCATAATACATTTACACATCCTCTCTCCATATAGATTGTAATGGATCTCAAGGTTAGGAATCACATTAACACCCTCTCCATCTCAGTGCTTTGTGCAGAGGCTCTGTAAATGTTTGAGGGTGACACATATAAAGGGTCACAGCATCTGAGATCCGGCTCTGTCGCTCCATTTCAGCTATCCTCAGCATGCCTAGCGTGTACACACACCCTCAGCCGAACATTCATACACCGTGAACACAGACCCCCAATCAAAGGTGCACATGTCATGTACACAGACCCGCCCCCAAACAGAAGTGCGTAAACCATGTCCACACATTCCCAGCTAAACATGCATATACCGTGTACAGAGACCCCAGCCACACATGCATATATATGTACACATACCTGGGAATGCATTCACACATGTACATGTACCCAAAGCATACATGTATACACCATACACATGAACTTTCAACCAAACACATATACCATGCTCACAGACCCTGCACACACACGTGTACTGAATTCACTGATGTACAGTGATGTGCTTCTCGTGTGTTGCCTTGAAGACCCTATTCGGGGGAGGACAATTCTAGAATTCAGTAATGGCTGGGCTGTAGGGACACAGTCTGGTTCCTCCTCCCCATCTCAAATGGAGCAAAAGGCAGAAGGAGGGGGCCCCCTGTTAAAGAGAAAGGAGAGTCTGAATATTAACAGCCAGTCCGCATGAGGGCCTGTGTTGCTAACCAGCTCCGGAGTGAAAAGTGTGAAGTGAATTCCTCCTGCACCCTAAATACTTGTCAGAGCGAGCACAAAGACTCACCCTGGCCTGGGCCCGGCTCTAAATTACACTGGACTGTAAGGAGCTGGATCTGGTCTGGGCGGGTGAGAATCCTCAATAGCGACGCACAGAGTGACTCAGGCCGACTCCCCTCCGGCGCCGGCAACTCTCTGACCCGGGTTTCATCATCTACTCGAGGAGCCAGGCCTCATTTCCTTCTCTATCTGCTCTGGTTGAGTGAGCTGAGAAGTTCTTTAAGACCGTTTCTACCCGAGGAAAAGATGGGTTGAAACAAAGTTTTAAAGAAAACCGTGGACAAGTGGGAACCTCAGGACCTGGGAGTCACTGACAGGAAGGGGTTCAGCAGCTCCTGCCCCGCAGGGAGCATCTGAGGGCCTCCTCCGGGTGGCCGTTCACAGGCGAGGACGAGCAGCCAACCCCTCCGGAGTGTGCGCAGCGGCCCCTCTGTGCCAGGCGCTAAACACACGGCCCCTGCTCCACCTTGCGACGGGGTTCCGCTAAATGCCGCTTGAAAAAGGCCCGAGATGGGACTTCCCTAGCGATAGGCTTTTGCCACAAGGGTTCAATGCCTGGTCCGGGACTAAAATCCCACATGCTCATGGACCAGCCAAAAAGAAAAGGAAACGATAAAATAAATCAATAAAAAATAAAATTAATGAAATAGAAATTTTAAAAGGCATGAGAGCGCCAGGCTTCCAGCATGTTCAGGAAGGTCACTCCAGTAGCCAGGTCACCCCTTGGCCTCCTCTCGGCCGCCAAATCCCTGATGCTGATTTTGGGAATCTCGGCAGAGACGGATTCCGTCTCTGCCGGAGACGGAATGGGGCACGGGAGACGGGTGGGGACACGTGGGCGAGCCCTCCCCGTGGGACTCGGCTGCCGGCAGGACCCAGGCAGCGACACAGTGACAGCTTCATCATCCTCGGCACTAAGCTGGAGAATGCCAGGCCACCTGAGCACCGTGTCCCGTTTCCGAGCCCTCGGTACTGCCCCTGACTCCTCCCGCGTCTTCGGAACCTTCACCTGCGTGGCTGGAGGTTTCAGAAAGAGCAGAGGAAACAGGAATACGGGTTTCCAAATCACCATTTACTTTATTTTCTGCAGATATGAGAAAGTGATCATAGCGGATGCGCGGTTCTTCTCTCCTTCCGTCTAGTCCCTTGACTACCAGGGAGATGAGACCGTCCGCATTCTCATTTTCAAGGACGTCTTTGCCCCCAGCCTGCGGTGTTCCGTGTTCGCTTATGTATCCTTTTCTTGCAGGAAAGAAAGTGGTGGCACAAATCTGCCCTCTGCTGGCCGTGAGAAGAATTTAAGGCGTGAAAAAATAACCGCGCCCCGGAGAAATGGGAGGAAGGAGATGACCGCATTTTCCAAAGCAGGATGGATTTAGAGTTTGGCAATAATGCTCAGACTGAATATTGGCAGGTGTGTCCGCCAAAAGTCGGCTACCTTATCAATAAATATAATGGCTTGTGAGAGTAAAAAAGTGGCTTGAGAAGCGGAAAATCACTGGGTGTGAAGCCAGCCCTACGTGGCCCTGCTGCCTCGTGGCTTTCCATTGCTCAGTCCTCAGCTCTGCCAAATTGGACAGTGGGACCTAGAGAATGAGAGTGTGGTGAAAATTAAGGCCACTCGGGGACACGTCATTTGTGTTATGACTGCACTTCGCAGACTCACCAACACGGCACAGGGCTCAGACATCTCGATTCAGCAGCTGGATCGCTTGGATGGAAATTCGGCTGTGCCGCTTACCAGATGTCCGTCCTGCGTGTGTTTGTCCCGCGCGCTGCCAGAGTCTGCGGAGGCGGAACTGGATTTCTCTTTCTGCGGGAGCCTGAGAGCTGATGGGCGGTGGTGTAGGGGCTGGAAGGGAACTTGTGCTCCCCAATTCCAGGCGAGGAGCGGAGGCCCTGCAGCGTGTCCTGGAGGGCCCCTCCCTTCCCAGCAGGTTCTGTCTGGCCGCAGGCTGGTTCCAGTCTGAAAGATCACACCTGCTTTCTCTTTAGGTTTTTTGTTTGTTTGTTCTCAAAACAAAAACAAACAGCAAAAGAGAGCTGAAAACAAGAACTTGACCAGTGGGCAGGCCAGAATTCTCTTTTGGAAAAGGGAAGTTTGTGTCTTTTTCCCCACTTCATCTTCAGAGAGCCTGGCTGTGGCTGAACCAGGAGACACACTGCGCCCAGCTGGTGGGGGGTGATCCCTGGCGCTTCTGTGGGTGAGCATGGGCCCTGCACCACGGCAGTGGCTGGGGGCGCAGCTCTCCACGTGTCTGCTGTTTGATCTGCGCCCACCCTGGACCAGTGCCCTCCCTCATCGCAGGCGCTCATCAGCAGGCCTTCGGGTCTCATGGTTCTCTATAAACGAATGAGGAGGCTGTGGGTCCTGAGAAAGGGCAGGCCCGAAGTCTGGCTCTCTCACAGTTTTTTCTCTTGATTCTGAATAAGTTGTTTTGTTTATTTTTCCCGAACTGACTACTTGGGAGAAACGCCTTGGTTATCTCTGGTTTTTGTGCCCTTTCCCATTTTTGGAGCCTATGTAAAGAGTTCCACTGACCCAGATAGGAGGGTGAAGGCAGCCATCCTGAAGGACCACGGGATCCTTAATACTGAAGTTTGGCTTCAGAAACCGGGTGACCTTCGATAGGAATAACCTAAATGGAGAAAGTAAACTGCCAAAACTCACATTCCCTGTCCAGCCCTGTTCATGTGAAGAGCTTGGTGCTTCCCCCACTCTTGAATCATGATATTCAGACTAGGTGTTGATGTTATGGTCAGAAAGGGAGGTGTATATGTGTGTGTGTGTGTTAATATATATGTTTATATATGAATACACACAGATCTACATTTACATGTGCGTGCTAAGTCGGTTCAGTCATGTCCAACTTGGTGACTGCATGGCTCTTCTGTCCATGGGGTTCTCCAGACAAGAATACCGGAGTGGGTTGCCATGCCTTTCTCCTCTGGGTTTCTGACCCAGGGACTGAACCTGGGTTTCTTATGTCTCCTGCATTGGCAGGCGGGTTCCCCTGGAGATCCCCTGGAGAAAGGCATGGCAAGCCACTCCAGTATTCTTGCCTGGAGAATCCCGTGGACAGAGGAGCCTGGTGGGCTACAGTTCATAGGATCGCAAAGAGTCAGACAGGCCTGAAGTGACTCAGCATGCACACACACTGCCGTAGCGATCGCCTCCCTCTGCCGAGGTCCACACGTGGCCAGTGTGTAGTGAGAGCCGGCAGGTGTGTGCCTGCAGCCCTCCAATACCTTTCCTGCCACTTTTTTCTTTTTTTTAATCCCAAACAACTCATTGAAATGTCTCAATGCCAATCAAGTTTTGCCTGAAGGAACCCTACCTGAGTTAACTGGTCAAAGCGACGGATTCCAGCCCCCTCGAGACTTTTTCTCCGGTCAGAGTGGGGCCCGTCAGCTCGGTCCACAGGTTTACTCCAGGTTCACTGCCGCATCTGACCCTGAAGGCGTGAGAGGAATGCCACACGGGTGGAGCTGGCCTGGACTCCAGTGTCGCAGCCTGGTCCCTGCTACTCGAGGCTGCCCTGCATGAGGGGGCATGGGAGTAGGGACCCGAGGACCTGGGAGGGACCCGGAGACCTGAGGGAGCCTGCTGTTCCAGGTGAGTGAGGAGAAAGGGGCTGGGGAGGGTTTCGTGCTTCAGTCAGAAGATTTGCAATTGCTGACACATTCCTGCGTGAGGCATAGCACCCTCTGTCAGTTACTGTATGTTAACTGTATGTGTATGTTACTGTATGTGTATCTCAAGCAATAAGATTCAGCTGGCCAGACTTTCCTGGGCAATCTCGGTGGCACATTTCCTGTGATGTGATTGTTCTGGAGACAGAGTGGCTCTAACCACTGGGAGAAACCTAAATAAAATCGATCCCCCTCCCAAGAAACTATTAAAAGAAAAATATAAATCCCAACTGGGAGAATTAAATAAAAATAAAATTAGAACTTAAACAGGGAAAAACCAAAAGCTGACAGAAAAAAAAAAGGAATAACAAGTATGTAAAACTCTGAAAACGTCGGGAAGGCAGAGAAAAATTATAAATACACAACATTGGAAATTATTTTTAAAACTGTAAAGCCATGTATATCTGAACATAAAATGGTGATGATAAAAGAATGCTGAAAGGAATGGTAATTTCTAGTAAAACATCAGTAGCATTAACCCAAAGAGAGATAGCCATTGTGAAGCATTGTTGACAGAATAACACACGCCATGCTGTTACCACCATGCTGGCTGATAAACAGCCGGTGCTTCCCAGATTGCTCAACTGTCCCAGCCTCTCTACTCGGGACCCTGCAACCCCCTCCCCTCAACAGTCCAGCCGTCCAAGGCTTAACACAGTACAGTGGCAGGCCACCAGCTCTAAAGGTAATTCCATTTTACATATCAATGTAATTCCTAATTCCGTTTTACATATAAACACAAAAGTAGCATGACTTAAATAATAACAGACTTTTAGAAATACAACTACCATTTAAATAAAGGGAAGATCATATTTTGTTTGGATCAAAATGTCACTAAGAGCTATTTTACATTTCAACCTGGTGGTATTTGAATCACCAGCCTAGGTGTATCAGTTAACATTTGTTATAGTCACACTCATGATATTTCTATGTACAAATATCTGACTATTCATGTTTTCTAGTACAGTTGTGCCCAAGTATTGGGTTGCCCAAAGGTTCTCATATTTTCATAAGATGGTTCTTGTAGCACTTAGTTATCTTTAGCTTCATTTGAAACAATTCTGTTAGATTGTATGTGGCAGCATTTAAAAAAAGACATCAAAATTGGTGAATTTTTGTGTAGCCATTTTAATATTGAAGATGAAAGAAAAAGCAACATTTTGTCATATTATACTTTATTATTTCAAGAAATGTAAAAACACAACTGAAACACAAAAAGGACCCATGCAGTGTATGGGAAGGTGCTGTAAGAGGTCAAACATATCAAGAGTGCCTTGTGAAGTTTCACGCTGCAGATTTCTCTCTGGACAGGCAGACCAGTAGAAGTTGATAGGAATCAAACTGAAACAGTCATTGAGAGCAAACAACATTATATTACGTGGGACACAGCCGACACAGTTGTTGTCGTTGTTCAGTTACTAAGTCATGTCTGACTCGTCGCAGCCCCATGGACTGCAGCCTGCCAGGCTTCCCTGTCCTTCACTATTTCCCAGAGATTGCTCAAATCCATGTCCAATGAGTCCGTGATGCCATCCAACCATCTCATCCTCTGTCACCCACTTCTCTTCCTGCCCTCAGTCTTTCCCAGCATCAGAGTCTTTTCCAATGAGTCAGCTCTTCACATCAGGTGGCCAAAGTATTGGAGCTTTAGCTTCAGCATCAGTCCTGCCAACAAAGAGTCAGGGTTGATTTCCTTTAGAACTGACTTGTTTGATCTCCTTTCTGTCTGAGATACTCTCAAGAGTCTTCTCCAGCACCACAGTTTCAAAGTATCAACTCTTCGGCACTCAGCCTTTTTTGTGGTCCAACTCTCACGTCTGTGCATAACTACTGGAAAAACCATAGCTTTGATTAGATGGACCTTTGTCAGCAAAGTAATGTCTCTGCTTTTTAATATGCTGTCTAGGTTGGTCATAGCTTTTCTTCCAAGGAGCAAGTGTCTCTTAATTTCATGGCTGCAATCACCATCTGCAGTGATTTTGGAGCCCAAGAAAATAGTCTTTCACTGTTTCCATTGTTTCCCTATCTATTTGCCATGAAGTGATGAGACCAGATGCCATGATCTTCGTTTTTTGAATGTTGAGTTATAAGCCAGCTTTTTCACTCTCCTCTTTCACTTTCATCAAGAAGTTCTTTAGTTCCTCTTCACTTTCTGCCATAAGGGTGGTGTCATCTGTATATCTGAGGTTATTGATATTTCTCCCAGCAATCTTGATTCCAGCTTGAGCTTCAACCAGCCTGGAGTTTCGCATGATGTACTCTGCATAGAAGTTAAGTAAGCAGGGTAACAATATATATAGCCTTGACATACTCCTTTTCCAATTTTGAATCTGTTTGTTTCCATGTCCAGTTCTAACTGTTGCTTCTTCACCTGCATACAGGTCAAGATTATATCCTTTGCAGCCCAAGATGGAGAAGCCTGTATGTCTTCTGTATGTCTCTAGACAGATAGCAGAAACAAGACCAGGAGCTGACTGTGGCTCAGATCATGAACTCCTGATTACAAAATTCAGATTTAAGTTGAGGAAAGTAGGGAAAACCACTAGGCCATTCAGATATGACCTAAATCAAATCCCTTATAATTATACAGTGGAAGTGACAAATAGATTCAAGGGATTAGATCTGATAAACAGGGTGCCTGAAGAACTATGGATGGAGGTTTGTAAGATTGTACAGGAGGTGGTGATCAAAACCATCCCCAAGAAAAAAGTGCAAAAAGGGAACATGTTTATCTGAGAAGGCCTTACAAATAGCTGAGAAAAGAAGAGAAGTGAAAGGCAAAGGAGAAAAGGAAAGGTATACCCATCTGAATGCAGAGTTCCAAAGAATAGCAAGTGGGCTTTAGGAAACATTACTATGAACAAAGATAGTGGAGGTAATGGAATTCCAGCTGAACTATTTCAAATCCTAAATGATGATGCTGTTAAAGTGCTGCACTCAATATGACAGCAAATTTGGAAAATTCAGCAGTGGCTACAGGAGTGGAAAAAGTCAGTTTTCATTTCAATCCCAAAGAAGGGCAATGCCAAAGAATGCTCAAATTACTGCACAGTTGCACTCATCTCACACGGTAGCAAAGTAATGCTCAAAACTCTCCAAGCCAGGCTTCAACGGTACTTGAACTGTGAACTTCCGGATGTTCAAGCTGGATTTAGAAAACGCAGAGGAACCAGAGATCAAATTGCCAGCATCCATTGGATCATAGAAAAAGCAAGAAAAATCCAGGAAAACATCTATTCCTGCTTCATTGACTAGGCTAAAGCCTTTGACTGTGTGGATCACAACAAACTGTGGACAGTTCTTAAACTGACATACTGAAAATACCCAAATCAATAGTTGAAAAATCAATTGCACCAGCTTGATTATGTTAATTATCTTGATGCTTAGGTTCCACATAAGTTAAGTGATAAAAACCTTGACCACATTTCTACATGCAATTCTTTGCTGAAATGTAAGGTAAATGTTCCATTTTTAAAACAAACTGTGATGGGTGATAAAACAGAAGAGATTGTGGGGCAAGCACAATGAACAACTGCCAACCACACTAAAGGCTGAAGTTCATCCAATGAAGATGGTGTTGTGTATACGGTGGGATTGGAAGGGAATCCTTTATTATGAACTCCTTCTGAAAAACCAAACAATTAATTCCAACAAGTACTGCTCCCAATTAAACCAGCTGAAAGTAGCTCTTGATGAAAAGCATTCAGAATTAGTCAGCAGAAAATGTATAATCTCCCATCAAGATACTATAAGATTGTATGTTCGTTTCCTTGGTGACCAGGCAAAAACTGTTATAGCTTGGCTGGGAAGTTCTGATTCATTGGCTATATTCACCATACATTGCTCATAAATGGATGTCCATTTATTTCGGTCTTTACAAAATTGTCTTAATAGAAGATATTTCAATTCCCTGGAAGACTTTAAAAGGCACCTGGACAGTTCTTTGTTCAAAAAGATAAAAAGTTTTGGGAAGATAAAATTATGAAGTTGCCTGAAAAATGGCAGAAGGTAGTGGAACAAAAGGGTGAATATATTGTTCAATAAAGTCCTTGGTGAAAATGAAAAATGTGTCTTCTATTTTTACCTAAGAACCAAAGGAAATTTTTGGCTCCCTCAATACTTTCTTGTAGAAATTCATAGTATCTTATTAATAATTGCTTTTCTAATATCCCTTTTGTGTTTCAGTTGATCATATTCACTTTATAAAATTATGAATATAGACAGTTTTTAAATCTATGAATCTCAATTTAGAATAGTAAAAGAGGTGCTAGTGAACTGAGTTGTGTCCCCCAAAATTAATACTAAGTGTCTAACCCCCAATGTGATGGTATTTGTAGATGGAGTGTTTGGGAGGTGATTTTAGATTCAACAAGTTCATGAGGATGGGGTCCTCCTAGGGTGATTAGTGCTCTTGGAAGAAGAGGCCCCAGAGGCATCAGCCTGCTCTGACCCTGCTCACAGGCTCTGAGGTAAGGCCATGTGAGCTCCCAGCTCCCTACAAACCAAGGGAAGAGGCCTTGTGGTGCAGTGCACCCTGCCGGCACCTTGGTCTCAGACATCTCAGCCTCCAGAAGCCTGAGAAAATAAAGTTCTGCTGATTAAGCTAAAAGTTTCTGGTGTTTCATTATGGTAGCATGACCAGACGAGTAGAAGGGATGTTGTAGAACATTTTTTTATAAAAGAAAAGAGAGCAAAAAGATTAATAGAATTAGGACACTGATTTCGCTCCCATAAGATGCCTATTCAAGTATCAATTTTTCACTATTGAAACCTGATATTCATTCCCCCTTTGTAACAGCATCCAGACTTTCCCAGTGTATTATCTCTCTCCTATCATGTCTTTCCCGGATTATTCCCATCAGGAAGGTCAAGTTGAGCTACAGCCTCTCATTGTCCTAACATTACCAAGTGTGGGTGAGAAACTGAAGTTCAGCAAGCTGGAGTTGCCTTTCCACAGCTTTGAATCTTGAAAAGATGGATATATTAATGGAAGAAAATACCGGCTAGTGACCTAGTGTCATGCCTAGTTCCTCAGCCTTTGTCCGCACCCCTCCAATAAATTCTCCCTGTGGTTTAAGGAAACATTGTATTAGAGATCCTAACTGAAGCAGCAAGGAGAGGAAACACAATGTTACTATATGATAGAAATAAAGACACAAGATATGCTTTATTTGTTGATGGCATGCATGATTGACTATCTACAAACCCTAAGAAGCTCTGCAGTGCCAACTAGAGAGTTTGGTAAGAGAGTTACTTTTAAATTATCAGTAATAAATTTTAAAATGAAATATCTCCTTATACATAATTGTTGAATACATAATTGTCGAGGCAGTCTGAGTGGGTTGGAAAAGAACTTCCAGACACAAAGAATTTCAGAAGGGGGAGAATTTATTAACGGCAAGAAGCAGAGATGATGAGGGTACTGTGAGCACAGTGGGCCGAACCCCTAACAGGCCAGGGAAGATCGACAGGATGCTGTTAGAACAGTGGGCTGGCTCAAGGCAGAGCTGTTGCTTTTCATGGGTTAGTAGTCAATTTTTATAGTCTCAAGACCAAAAAAAAAAAAAAAATTCTGCTGAAAGGTTGGCATTAGGTGATCGGTTTAGGGCTCAATAGGGTGACTATCTGGGTGGACATTTTTACCTAATTTGGGGTCAGGAAGCCTGTTGGTGATGAGCAGGGGGTGCTTTTGACAACGGCTACAAAGGGGCTCAGTCAGATTAAGAGGTGACCTTGTTTCTGGGCTCTGCGTGGCCTTGGGGCAGGACTGCACAATAATAAACCTTTATAATGCAGAAATAAATTTAGCAATAACAGATTAGGATCTACATAAGAAAAGCATAAAATATTATTAAAAGATATAAAATAAGACCTGTTCATCCTGGAAAGGTTAATATCACAAAAGAGCAATTTAATCCAAATTAATAAAATTAAAAAATCACAAGCTGGTTTTTTTTTTTTTCCTTCTGAAGTAGAATAAGGACAAAAGTAAAAAAGTATTTAAAGATCAACACCTTCCTCCAAATTTGGAAAAATATTATTTGGGAGTAGAATGGGGAAGGAAGATATTAAAATATTAAAGTTACAGAGATCAAAACATTTACTCCAGGGAGAGATTTTAAACACAAATATACAAACAATAAAAATGTTGGAAAGGAATTTAATAGATCATTTGGGAGATAACAGCTTTTAAAACAATGCAGGAAACACAAAAGTCCAAAGAGAAAATGATGGACATATGTTACTAAACAAAAGTTAAGTATTTCTATACAAATATCTGAAAAAATATATCACAAAATAAAAATAATAGACTATTCCCGTTCATGATAAAATTGGACTGAGTAATTAATCTGAAAAAGAATATTTCCAGAAACTTACAGAAACATTGAGATACCACTGCACACACACCAGGAGGGCAAAAATTAAATATCAAGTGTAAGTGGATCAAGTAGAATATCCATACACTGCTGGCGGGATTACAAATTTCTTCAGCCAGACTGAAACACTGCTTGGCAATACCTGCTAAAGATGAATATCTGATATAGGACATCTACTCTGGTATATTCTCAGGAGAAATACACACATGTTTCTCAAAAGGCATGTACTAATTGGACACAGCAGCTCTATTTGTAACAGCTACAAAGTGGAAGCTACCAATATAGACTGCAGCTGTTAGATCCAGCAACCCCCCTTCTGGCAGCATATCCAAGGGAAACGAAACAAATTATCGAAGAGATGTCTGTACTCCTCTATTTATGCACCATTCACAATAGCCAAGCTACGCAAACAACCTAAGTACCCATCAACGGATGAATGTTTTATATACACACACAACGGAACACTATTCAACTTTTTTCATGAAAAAAGAAAATTCTGCCATTTGCAACAACACAGATGGAACTTGAAGATACTATACTAAGTGAAATAACTCAGAGAAAGGCAAATGCTGTATGATCGATCTCTTACAGGTGATAGCTAAGAAAAAAATCCCAGAATTCATAAAGGCAGAGCATAAAAAGGTGATTAAGAGGAGTTGGTGGATAGGGGAATGGTAAAGATGCTGTTTAAAGTTACATACTTGCAACTAGTAGATAAATAAGAGCTCTAATGCAGAGTGCAGTGGTTATAGACAACAACACTGTGTTATAAACTTTAAGCTTGCTGAGACTAGATCTCATCTGTTCCCAACACTAATAGAAATGATTATGTGAGGTGACAGAGGTGTTACCAAATGCTATGAAGGCAATCAGACTGCAATATAAATGGATCCAATCAATATGGAGTACAACTTATACAATCTGTATGTCAAATCATCTCAATTTAAAAAATTTGATCATATGACTGGGGGAAAATTAATCTATCTAAACTTCACTTTCCTCTTTTACAAAATGAAGCTAATGGTGGAACTTACCTTGTAAGGTTACGAAGTTAACTGATAAAAGACAAGATTTGCAGAACTATTTCTATTACACAGTAGGTGCTCAGTAAACAATAGTCACATTAGGAGGAGTTAGGAGAGGAGGGGACATAGAAGTCATAGTCATACGATCCATACTAAAGAGGAAAAAGAAATTTGCATGTAGCACCAATTTTTATCTATTAGACTGACACAAATGTAAAAGTCTGATGACACCAGCGTGTGCAGAAACAGGTGTTCATATGCGTCTGGTGGAGGTGAGAATTGCTACCTCTCTTGAAAAAATAAATATATGCATTACAATTGCAGTTAAAAATATTCAAGCTTTTGACCTAACAATCCCATGTTGGAAATACATGTTTTAAGAATAATCAAAAAAAAAAAAAAGAATAATCAATGTGGGTTTTTTTGCTAATTTGGGAAGGGAAGTTAATATAAAAAGAAAAGATTAAAGCACACCAGTGTTGAAATACTCTTAAAAAGAAACTTAGCAAGTGTGGTTAGGAGCGTTAAGGTACTGCCTGCCTCCTGCTTCTGGGTTCAGTCTAAGCCTAACCCACAGAAAGCCGGCTCTGCCTCCGGTTGAATTTCTCATCTTGATCCTACTGTGTTTCCTTCACTTCCTCCGCTGTGCCCTGGGATCCAACATCCTCAGACCTTGGAAGCACGCTGTTTCTGCTCGTGAAAAGATCAGGAAGAAACACTCCCACAGCTCCTCACCTGATTTCTTTCTCTGGGCTTAATTCATCTCACATCATTTTACACGTCTATTTATTTTGGCTGTGGGTCTTCACTGCGGTGCACCGGCTTTCTCTAGCTGCCGCACGTGGTCTTAGCTGTCACTCAGTGTGTGGGAGCTTCCTGATGGAACTTGTGTCCCCAGCCTTTTTTTTTTCTCTTCCATTTCAAGATGGCTGACATTTTTTGCCAAGAATAAATGTTGAATTTTGTCAACTGATTTTTCTGCATGTACTGAGATAAACAGTTTTTCATGTTTAGTTTGTGAGCATGATGAATTATATTGACTGATTTTTAATGTTACTTGAACCCCAGATAAACCTTTATTATTAGATACATAAACACAGGATTATTATGACCTATGGATAAATTTATCCTGGTATCGTTATTAAATGACCTGTTCTCCTTTACCTTAAAATTTGCTTTGATAGTCGCATATCCACTCTAGCTTTCTTTTGATTAGTGTTACCATGCTGTATCTTTAAAAAATCTTTAAAATTTTAACTGTGTATGTCTTTATATTTAAAATGGGTTTCTTATAGTCACCATATAATAACATCCTACTTTTTAATCCAATTTGACAATCCCTGCATTTTAATTGGAGTGGTTAACCACTTAATGTTACTATTGATATTGTTGGGTTAAAGTCTACCAGCTTGTTATTTATTTCTTATTTGTTCAATCTGTTCTTTGTTTCATTTTCCTTCTTTCTGTGCCTCCTTTGGGTTAATTTGGGATTTTTTTTTCAAATCCATTTATCTCCTTTGTAGACTTATGGGTTGTACTTCTTTATCGTGTTATTTTGATAGTTGCTTTAGGGTTTCTAGAAACATCGTTAACTTACCACAGTTTATCTTGAGTGATACTACATCATTTGATGTACACTATAGGGACCCATAATAGAGAAGGACCCTAGGTCCTTGCCCACCATGTCCTCAACCTGCCTTTTGTTGGTAGAAAAACTTTAGCCCAAGGATAAGTTTAATCAGAGAAGTGAGAAAATGCAGAAACAAAGGGAAGCAGTCAAAGAAGAACAAATAATAACAGTTTGGGCAGTAAGCAACATCAAAGACTTTTAGTCCCTTCTCAAGGGCTGTCGATAATATTTTCAGCCATATCCTGTGAGCTGTCTTGTATATACTCAAACTCCCACCAGGTGGAAGAAGTTAGCTACCTGATGAACAGACTAGCCAGGCCATGAGTTGCCACAACTCCAAGAACTGCCCTCAAAGAAATGAAAAGAAACCAACTCTGGAACTGAAGATTAACTGTACTTTAAACAATCGAGATGATGCTGGTCAGACCACAGATGACCAATTTCAAGATGACTCTCAGAGCTGACTGTGTTGTTTCTGCAAGACTCTTGCCTGTTGATAGTCAGTGGGGGGAGCTGGCCTCTGGACAAGCATCTGCGCTCCTCCCACCCACTGCCAGCATCCAAAATCAAGCAAACCTTCATTTCCACCAACCTGGTTTCTTTATTGGCTTTTGAGTTGCAAGCATCCAGATCCCACTTTCAGTTACAATAATATTATATTTCCATTTCTCTACTCCCAGCCTTTGTGCTATCATCACATATTTCAATATTATGTATGTTATAAACATCATATACCTTGCTATTTTCACTTTAAACAGTTAATTTTCTTTTAAGGAGATTTTGAAAATGAGAAAACAAGTATTTTATTTTAACTCATGTGATTACCATTTCCAGGGCTCGTCATTCCTTATGTGAATCCCAAGTTTCCATCTGGTATCATTTTACTTATCCTGAAGCATTTCTTTTAACATTTCTTATAGTACAAGCCTGCTGATTATAAATTCTGTCAGTTTTCATATGTCTGAAAAAGTCTTTATGTCACCTTCATTGTTTAAAGAGGTTTTCCTTGGGTATAGACATCTAGATGGATGGTTTTAGTCTTTCAGTACTTTAAAGATGTTCCACTGTCATCTAACTTACTTAGGTTCTGCAGTCATTCTGATCTTTTTTCTTCATATGCAATATGCCTTTTTTCCCCTGGGTGCTTTTACACTTTCCTCTTTACCACTGGTTTTAGGCAGTTTGATTAATATAAGCCTCGGTATAGTTTCCTTCATGTTTCTTGTGATTGTCTTCACTGAGCTCTTTGTGTGTGTGTCTGTTTGTGCTTAGTCGCTCAGTCGTGTCTCTTTGCGACCCCATGAACCGTAGCCCACCAGGCTCCCCTGTCCATGGGATTCTCCAGGCAAGAATACTGGAGTGGGTTGCCATTTCCTTCTCCAGGGCATCTTCCGGATTCAGGGATCGAACCTGCATCTCTTGTGTTTCCTGCATTGGCAGGCAGATTCTTTACCACTGTGCCACCTAGGAAGCTACTTATTATTGTTTTCTATTAACTCTGCCACCTGTGTCATTTTTGGTTTGGTTTGGTTTTGATTGTTTTTTTCTCCTTATTGTGGGTCATATTTTCCTGCATTTTCATTTGTCTGGTGTTTTTTATTGGATGCCATAAATTTTTAATATTTTCTTCGTATGAGCTTACTGTTATTTGATTACTATAAACATAGTTAAACTTTCTTCTAGGCATAGAAGGCATCCAACTGTTAGAAGCCAGGGTGGTGCTAAATATCCTACAATGCAGCTCTCCACCCTCAGAAAAAGAATTATCTGTCCCCAAATGTCATTAGTGTTGAGACTGACAAAACCAACCTTGGTCTTTTTGGGAGCTATTCTTCTGGACTTTGGAGAGTTTCTTCATATGCATGTTCTGCTCAGCGCTCAGAGCATCAGGGGGACCCTGCTTGATTCTCTGGCGTGTCTCTGTGCACACCCTACTCTTAGAACTCTGCCCTGAGAACGTTGGCTATCGTGGTTTCCCCCCTCACAAATCTGTGTCCTCAACTCGAGAAGACTGCTGGGTTTAGTCTGGGTCCCCAGCCTCATTCTGACTGCAGACTGGACTCTCTCTAGGCAGTGGCTAGAGCAACCTTAGGGTTCTTCTCATTTGTTTCTCTCCTCTAATGGACTGCCATTCTACATTGCCTGATAATCAGTGTCCTGGAAGACATTTTTTCTTATATACTTTTCTGATTTTTATTTTACAATAAAAATTTTTCCAGGCAGAAAGATAAGCCACATCCTTGCTACTCCATCTTGTCTTGGAGCAGAAGTCCTGCTTTGACATTTTGAAGATCCAGTTAGAATTAAATCATTGATCAAAGTGAAGTCCATGGTTTATACAGTCCACAGAATTCTCCAGGCCAGAATACTAGAGTGGGTAGCCTATCCCTTCTCCGGGGATCTTCCTGACCCAGGAATCAAACTGAGGTCTCCTGCATTGCAGGCAGATTCTTTACCAACTGAACTATCAGGAAAGCCCAAGCTAGCAGTCCACAGCTGAATCTCTCAGAAGTATTTTTGTTGTTTGTTTATTTCAAATAAGTTATCCATACTGAAAAATGATGAAGTTTTCATATAGTAATCCATATTTCCAGCTATTCTTGAAGGCTATTCCTGGGGATGTGTCAAAACAACTTTAGCATAAAGGCTTTGCATGGGGTAGGGGTTAGAATAGGGCTGGATATCTTCTTCATTGCCCTGTGTTTCATGCTCCTTTTTTCTCCACCCCGTCTTATGCCCAGGATACTGGTTTCTATGACTACATCCTGAGACTTCTTAGTCCTCTGGCTCTGCATTGCGTTTGGCCAACCTGAGGTCTGGCAGGGAAGTTGAGAGTGTAAGAAGAGTTTGGCTGCCTATTTGCTGGTTGACTACAGGCTGGCCAAATCCTTTTTTGCAAAGTTGCAGCTTTTGGGAAATGCTGGAGGCTCAGACAGTAAAGAATCTGCCTGCAATGCAGGAGGCTTGGGTTTGATCCCTGGGTCAGGGTGATCCCTTGGAGAAGGGAATGGCAACCCACTCCAGTGTCCTTGCCTGGAGAATCCCATGGACAGAGGAGCCTGGCGGGCTACAGTCCATAGGGTCACAAAAGAGTCAGACATGACTGAGCAACTAACATATACACAGATACCCATATTTGTCCGTCCTTACCCATATTGTTGTCTCTCTGGTTCCCGTGACCGTGCCTAAGTGCAGGAGGCTGGGAAACAGAGTAGGCATGGAACACTTGATGGACATGACTGCCCCAGCTACAGAGACTCCAGAAGGAGCCCTGATTCCTCAGGACCAGGTTAAGAATGTGACTCACACGTTGTTTTCTAAAACTCCAATGGGAAAGTGGGCACAACACAACACTGGAATACTTGCTTTCCCTTCCTCAGCAAGTTTCTGCTTGTTTCTGTTTTTCTTAAAGGGAAAGAGGAAAGGGAGGAAATCATTTGAGGCACCACCCGCAGATTAAGGTGGAATTACATTCTTAGAGATTCTCTTCTGTTTGCATCCTTTCAGAAGACTATTTCATCAGGATGCTTAGGATCACCTCCTTCAGACTGGTCTATTTAAAACACAATCTGTTTTGACAGCTCTGAGCAGAAGGGTCCCTAAAGGAAATAGTGATGCCACCATACATTTTATTCTAATCATATTTTCACTCGTCCTGATCTCAGTTTAATGGTATTCAGCCTTCGAGCACACATACACTCCAAGTACAGCATACGCGTGCATTTTTGTACACTAACTCAACCCCAGCTTCTCTGTGACTTTCTGTAGCAGCTACGTGGTCTCTACCTGCAGCTTCTAAATATTTAGTGATGAGCACAGTGTAGTTGGTTAATTAAATCAACACTCACTTGGTTGAAAAGGTGGTGCACAAGAAAAACTGGAATCCTGGAAGAAGTAAAATGTCAAAGAACGTTCCTGGATTTTCAACATATAAAATGAAAGATAACACCTGCTGGCCAAGATGAAGGAAAGCAGCACATATGTAGGGTAAATTTACTACCCTAGGTGGACTATAGGTCAGAGAGCAAGGAGAAAGCAAGACACCATTCCATGACAGGTCTAGATTTTAGAAAACAATCAGAGAAAGATGAATCATTGATCCATTGAGATCTTGAATATTGTTCATTTCAAATATTCTGAAAAGCAACAGAAAAATAATTTAAAACTATGCTTCAGAATTTAACGTTGTCATGGCTAGACATTCACACACTTCTGAAACGTTTTATGTTTATAGTGTGGGTTCCGGGGACTCCCCTGGTGGGCAGTGGCTCAGAATTGTGCTCCCAGGGCAGGGGGCCTGGGTTCAAACTCCAGTGGGGGAACTAGATCCCACACGCCACAACAAAGACTGTGGATCCCGTGTGCCACAGCTAAGACCCAGTGCAGCCAAATAAATAGCTATTAAAAAAAAAAAAGAAGTCTAGGGTCCACACTCTGGTTTTGCTTCAGATCCTAAATCTTTCGCCTTTTAAAGAACAGGGCCCACCCCTCGGTGCGGTGCAGAGCCGCACTCCTCGGGGCACGTCAGCCCTGGGGGTTCTCCCTTGTGTCACGCGCGCTCACGGCTGTGGCCACCACGGTGTCCCCCAGATCTCCAATCCGGGGGGAGAAGTCCAGTTGCCCAGGGTGTTAAAACTGGGACACTGCACGAAGAAACGGTGGCCACCGAAGGCAGACTATTGTAGCCAACCTTCTGACTGCCTGGTGGCCAGTGGAATAGGTGATGATTTGGTGCCTGCAATGGGGATACAGTAACACATGTAGGGGTTAAATCCACCCTTGTTATTCACAGAATTACCATGATATTCTCAGTCACGAGTTGCATCCCAGTTCCAGAAGTTCTAGGCTATACACTGTGGATGGTAACCTGGCAATCCCCAGGATGCCCCCCAACCTCTTCCCTGCCTCAGGTCCCCTGCTCAGGCCTCCCTTCCACTCCAAACTCACTGATAAGAAATCATTTCTCCTTACTTATCACAGATGAAATCACCACCTCCCTATAGCAACCACCAAGCTATTTGACAGCCCTTTTTATCACTTATGATTTCCAAGTGATGTTTGTCAATTCTGGAAACATATTTTTAAGGCGATTAGGAGGTTGGTAATTTGCCCTGGGAATAGGAAAGCAAATAATCACACACTTTATCACTTTGTTACGCACTGGTTTACTGTGATTTCTTAGCAATCTGTGTGTAGCAAACTGTTTCAATAAATGTGGATCAATTTGTCCATCTTCTCACTTGGTTTCAATGATCCATGTTCCCCGAGGGCAACAGTTACTTTCTTGTGATGATACAGAAAAAGCAGAGACCTTAGATTTTTAGTTCACTAAAATTAATTGTTAATTTGTTAAAATTAATTAATGTATATATTAATTAATTAATTGATGTTAATCAAAATGTCATTGTGATGCACTATCTTTAAGAGATATCTGCACTCCCATCTTCATTGTGGCATTCTTCACAGTAGCCAAAAGATGCAAACCACTAACCTATGTGTCCATTCATGGGGGAACGGAAACATGAAAATTAGCATGTATATTATTTAGCCATAGAAAAAGAAGGAAATCCTGCCTTTTGACTTTGAAGGCATTATCTATATTTTTAATTTTTATTTTATATTGGTGTACAGATGATCAACAATGCTGTATTAGTTTCAGGTGTCCAGCAAAGTGATTCATTTGTATATTTATCTATTCTTTTTCAAATTCTCTTCCCATTTAAGTTATTCGAGAATATTAAGTAGAGTTCCCTGTGCTCTTCCCTCATGGATCAGATGGTAAAGCGCCTGCCTACAATGCGGGAGACCCGAGTTCGATCCCTGGGTCAGGAAGATCTCCTGGAGAAGGAAATGGCAATCCACTCCAGCACTCTTGCCTGGAAAATCCTATGGACAGAGGAGCCTGGTAGGTTACCGTCCACGGGGTCACCAAGAGTCGGACATGACTGAGTGACTTCACTTTCACTTTTTCCCTGTGCTACACGGCAGGGTCTTGCTCGTTATCTGCTTTGAACACAGCAACGTGCACATGTCAAAGCCAAACTCTCAGTCTATCCCTCCCCTACCCCACCCTCCCCGCCTGGTAACTACAAGTTCATTCTCTAAGTCCATGAGTCTGTTTCTATTCTATAAACACCTTGATATCTATCATTTTTTAAAGATTCCACATATAAGTGATATCTTGGTATTTGTCTTTCTGTCTGACTTACTTCACTTAATACTCCACTTCACTAGGTCCGTCCATGTTGCTGCAAATGGCTTTATTTCATTCTTTCTAACAGCTGAGAAATACTCTGTCTTATATATGTACCACTTTTTCTCTATGCATTTCTGCCGAGGGACATTTAGGTGGTTCCCATGTCTTGGCTGTTGTGAACAGCGCTGCTACAAACATTGTGATGCATGTATTCTTTCAAACCATGCTTTCCTCTGCATATACGGCAATCGTTATCTGAATCCAGACAGAAAAAGACAAACACTGTATGATATCACCTATATGTGGATCTTAAAAGGTCAGACTCATAGAAATAAAGAATGAGGCTTGCCAGGGCCTGGGGAGTGAGGGAAATGGAGAGGTGTTGGCCAAAGAGTACAAGATTATAAAGGGCCCAGTTATAAGATGAGTAAGCTCTGAGGATTCAGTGTATGGCATGGTGAATAGCTAATGACATTATTATGTATTTGAAAATTACTAAATGGTAGATCTTAAATGTTCCCACCACACACATAAAAGCAGTAGCTATGTAATGTGAGAGAGGCATTAACTAACTTCATTGTGGTAATCATTTTGCAGTGTATCCATGGATAACCAAACCATCAGGCTAGACACCTTAAATGTTAGATGTTATATTGTTATATGTTATTGTTACAATGTTATATGTCAATTATATCTCAGTAGAGCTGAGGGAAAAACACGTTAGAAAATACCAAAGTGGCATTGAGTAAAACTTTTGCCTGCATATGTAATAACAGCTGTATTGAAATTTACCTCCTTTGTCAAATCCCCAGAGAAAAAATGGACATGGTGAACATTACCAGTGGACAACAGGAGGCCCAAAGAGAGACAATCCAGGTGGAAGAGCTTCCTGGTGGAAGAGACCACCCATGAGATACTGTTGCCAAAAACAGAATTTTAATCAGATGAAGTCTCCATATTTAATTACTATTTTGTTGGAAATGCAAGGGCCAGAGGATCAAGTTACCACTATAGGAATTCAATCAGCAAAATCCAGAACCTGGAAAAGTAGACAAAATAAATGCTCAAACTTTTTCAACAAATGGCAAGGAAAAATAAAAGAGGGAAGACTTCTAAATTAAAAAAATTAAGATAATCAGCCAGACCTGTGGGACTTTTCTGGACCCTGATTCAAACAAACCAACTGTAAAAAACAGGAACAACAGCAAAAGCTTTACGAGCCAATCAGGGAAACATGCCTGGATATTTCATGACATGAAATTTCTGTTGATTCTATAGATGGGATATATAGGTATATACGTGTGTGTATATCTATAAAGAATCCTTATCTTTTAGGGTTGTGTATGGAAATAATCAAGGATTGCCTGCCTGCCTGCTCAGTCGCTTTGGTTGTGTCTGACTCTATGCTACCCCATGGACTGTAGCCCGCCAGGCTCCTCTGTCCATGGGGATTCTCCAGGCAAGAATCCTGGAGTGGGTTGCCCTGCCCTCCTCCAGGGGATCTTCCCAACCCAGGGATTGAACCCAGGTCTCCTGCATTGCAGGCAGATTCTTTACCAGCTGAGCCACCGTGGAAGCCCAAGAATACTGGAGTGGGTAGCCTATCCCTTCTTCGAGGGATCTTCCTGACCCAGGAATCAAACCGGGGTCTCCTGCATTGCAGGCAGATTCTTTACCAGCTGAGCTACCAGGGGAGCCCAGAAGACAGATACATGGGGGTTCATGTCTCTCTACTTTCTTGTATGTTTGTAATTGTACATAATCATTTTTGAGTAAATTTTAAAATCTTTCAAACAACAAGTTCCTGCCGTATAGCGGAAGGAACTATACCCAATCTTCTGGGATAAATAATATGAAAAAGAGTTTTAAAATAATGTATATAGGTGTATAATGGAATCACTTTGCAGTACAGCAGAAATTAGCACAACATTGTAAATCAACTATCCTTCAGTAAAAATGTAAAAAATTAAAAATCCTACAGAAAAAAAATCTTTCATTTGCCAATGAATGCACTTGAGTTTACCACTATATATCCTGTTGTAAAAATAGTAATTAATAATGCCTCCTGGACTTCTCTGGCTGTACAGTGGGTAAGCAGGGGACACGCTTCTATCCCTGGTCCAGGGAGATTCCACACACTGCAGAACAACTAAGCCCATGTGCTGCAACTTATGAGCCCCAGGGTCACAGCTACTGAAGTCCCTGGGCTTAAATCCGGTGTTCCAAAACTAAAAGGAGCCTTGCTCTGGCAACTAGAGAAAGCCCATGCACAGCCAAGAAGACACCGCACAACCAAAAATTAAATAAATAATCATATCTACTAATGGGGCTTCC
Organism: Odocoileus virginianus; assembly: GCF_023699985.2. NCBI lineage: Eukaryota > Metazoa > Chordata > Mammalia > Artiodactyla > Cervidae > Odocoileus > Odocoileus virginianus. The sequence continues at coordinate 605,856 of NC_069699.1, forward strand.
CTGGTGGCTCAGAGGTTAACACGTCTGCCTGTAATGCGGGAGACCTAGGTTCGATCCCTGGGCCAGGAAGATCCCCTGGAGAAGGAAATGGTAACCCACTCCAGTATTCTTGCCTGGAGAATCCCATGGACGGAGGAGCCTGGTGGGCTAAACAGTCCACGGGATCGCAAGGAGTTGGACACGAATGAGTGACTTAACTAATATC